>NC_091408.1:1745000-2045100 GCF_032191515.1 Phaenicophaeus curvirostris
ATGGGAGCAGGAGGGAGAAGGAACAAACCCATTCCTTCCTCAGCATCACTCAGCTGCCCTTCATCCCTGCACTGTGCTTTGGGTACCGGCCCCTGCTCTGTAAAAGGGCTGAAGAAAATCGTAATACTGGAAAATAAGGGGAAATCTTTGTTTTTAAACGAAACAACTTCATCTAACTGTATCTGGGAGTTGTCTAAATCCCTGAAAGAGGGGAAGCGAAGAGCCTGCCTGGGTGTTTCTCTCCAGCAGACACCTGCTGCTCTCTCACTGTCTGGCATTTAGGGGCTGCACCTCCTCCTGCTGAGCCTTTCAGGTCCTCCCCGGCTTCTCCAGACAGGGCTCTTCTAAGAGTCACAAGTTAGAGCATCCTTTGTGCCAAGCTATGTGATGTGCTTCTAATACAATACACTAATAGATTAACTTATTTACAATTATCATGTTCCTATTTACACTGGGTGGAAGTGGCTGCTTTTGTTAACCATTTATTACCTAGGGAGCTATTTCCAATGTGTTCCACATGATTATTTTCCAACACTGCAATTTGGTACTTGCTCAGCGGCTGGAAGGATTGTTTCATACAGAGGTGACCTCCCTGCAGCTCGACTGCGTGTCAGTGTTTGAGGAATATACTTGAGTTGATGGGTAGGTTGTGTGCATCTCCTGACCTCAATCGTTTTCACACTGTGAGAACTGCTGGGAAGTGGTTTGACTCAAAGTGTTTATAATCTCCATCAGAAGGAAGGGAAATTATAACAGGGCCATCCTAGCAAAAAGGAGACAGCCACCAGCCTCCCTACTACAGTGGCCTTAAGCTCTTCTCTGATTCAAGCATTATAATTAGCAAAGAAACAAGTTGTAATTAAATTAGGAGATGGAAAGGCAGGAGTACAGCCACCACGGAGTGCGATTACGGGAGCTACCGTCTTGCAAAAAGGAGCAGTCGGAGGCAGCACAGCTGTGACAAGGCTCAGGACTGTGCTATTGCCTCACTGCTCCTGCACCACATGGACACTGGAAACCAGTCAGGATTCTTGATACAAATGGATGAATTCTGGACTTTTGGTATGAAAACAGTCTCCTGCTCCCAGAGCACCTGATTTTCGGGGTTGCCACTGGCACATAGGCACAGGGGCTGGTGCTGGGAGCGGTCAGTCCTCCCAGGTAAAAGCCTTAGTGGAAGGATTGGTGTGAGACAATCGGAAGCTAGAAGCAAATTCACCCTGTTTTACATCTGCACTAGGGACTGCTCCTTTGCAGGACCAGCCTGAGCGTAACAAGGCCTCCCCCACCCCTGAGGGTCTGATGGGTGCATGCACCCAACACCTTCCTCTGTGAGGGCACACTGAGCTATTACTAATTCCTGTGAGGCTTCTCTCGAGCTGCATGTCTTGAGCCCCAGCATCCCAGCATAACCCGGCTCTTTGCAGGAGTTGGTGGAGTGGAAGTGACCTGTGGAGGAGCAGGTCTGAGCCTCCTCTCCAGGGGGTCCAGGAGAAGGGGTGGGTGGCAGCCCCAAGGGTGCTGCAGGCTCTGGCTTAGTGATTCAGCTGAGATGCTCTGGCCATGCAGATTTATTTCCTGGCTTTTAGCCAGCCTAGGAATGAAAATACTCTAGAGGGTGAAAGGCTCATAGTCAAGAGCTCTTCACCTCTTCCCTGAAAGGACCTCTCATCCTCATTCATTCAGGGGTTTATTACCACTCCACTGCCTGAGAATAACTGTTTGCAAAGACAGAGCTTGGAAAAAATAAGCTGCCCAGGTGCTGGCATGCTTAGACCTGTCAGTTCTGGATTCAAAGCTGAGTCAGTTTGGGTCTCTTCTTCGTTCTTCTACCCTGATCGTTGGGTATTTTAATTCGGAGGACCAGATGGCAGCTTTAGGTGATGGTTGGCCACCAAAGCACATCTTTGTTAGCTTCTGGGTCTGGGGTGCTAAACAGAGCAGGTTGTGAGCAATGCCCTTTTAACTTTTGCTGGGAATTAGCACTCAAAAATAGATGGAGAAGTGGGACCAGATGTGTCCTGCATGCTGCTGCTCCAGGCAGGAGCGACCCACTGCAGCCCTTCTTGCTTTCTGAGAGCACTCACAGATTTTTCGAAGTCATTTTTGCAGGTGTTGAGGCTTCCTTCCATTGCCACTTCCCTTGGAATCCTTGCTTTTCACTTTCTTAGAGCTGGACCTTGACAGGTTCTCATTATTTTGCGTTGCAAGTCTGTGGTGCAATATTGTTCAGGTACATTTATTCACTATCTTGAATTTTTACCCAGGTCTGGGAAGTGCACGGAGAGGTAGTGATGGTTGGTGGAAAACTGCTCTGTGACGAGACAGCGTTCACTGCTTTGAGCTGCCTTGCACTTTCCAGGTTGTGCTTCTCTAACCCCCACAAATTAAGAGGCTGAAGAAGGAAAAGACGAGTCTGAGAGGTCTCCTGGGGAGCCAACAGTGCAGTTTTCCAGCAGTGAGTGTGATTCCCAGCCTTACTATTATTAACGGAGAGGAATTGTCAGCACCAGAAGCATCTGCATGCGGTGCCCACGACATCCCCGCGGTGCTGCCGTGTACAGCGCCTGGTGCTGGCACTGGGGCCACCAGCTCTGGTGCTACTGATGGAAGAGCAGGAGAGGGAGGGAAAAGCTTCATGGGGAGGCTGGCGCGGGAGCAGTGGAGCGGGAGCTGCGTCTGCCACCCAGGCAGAGGCTCCCGTACTGACAAACAGCTTTGCCATCCCAGCGCAACCAGCCTGCACTGCACCGAAACAGGCAGCTAGAAAGTAAACAGTGTCTGAAACCTATTCTCATTAGGCTAATTTACGAATAAATTACCATATTCAATGGCCTTATTTTTACTGCTCGTTAACAGGCCCATGATAGGATGATAATTATGGGATTTTAAGTGGCTAATGGCAGCTGGGGCGTCAAAAGCAGTTTTTACGAATCTGTTTATGGCAGGGAAGGTGACAGGAGGGTGGGACACCGAGATGTTGGAATCGCATGTCGGGGAAAAAGAAGCTTTAATTGTTGAGTATTTATTAGAGAGGAGGGAAGACTGTAATTTAAAAATGAAACTCTGAAAAAACAAAAAGGAAATTAATTAGTCTCCTAGCGCTCCGGTGGCGAGTGCTTAAGGAGGACCTCGCTGGGCTGCACGTGGCCTTTGAGGATCCTGAGGGCCATCGCTCCCTGTAGCCATCCCTGTGCTGATAGGTGCCATCCTTCCTCCCACACCGAGCACGCAGTGCAGGACCAGCCCAATGATGCTGCGAGGTTGAAAGGGGCTTCCATACAGCTCCCTTTCATGGGTTTGAGGCTGTGAGGATGGGATGTGAGGGGACAAGGCGTGCTGCCCGTGCCAGCCACGCCGTGCAGCTGCTGTGGTGTCTGACACGGTGTTCCCTGCTGGCTGGTTGGTGCATCCTGGCTGGGGGTCACCTCCATCCACGAGGGCTGTGCATCTCCTTTCAGCCGCCTCCTGCTGTCCCCGTTTCCTGATAGCCGGTATTTTTTCTAGATGTTTAGCCTGGCTGCTCATCATCTCCCATCTTCACCAATTCATCTTGATCTTTTGGTTTAGTATGCAGTGCTCGGAAAACAAACACGTACCAGACTGACAGTGGGAATAAATATCGTGGAGATGTTGATTAGCATTTGATCCCAGCTGGGCCTCTGGAAGCTGCAGCACTGGAATGCCTTGGCAGTTTTTTAATGCTGAATAATTTGATTAGATCAGTGGCTGAGCCTGCTGCTCGTGGTGAGATAAACCCTCCCAACACTGCCGCTCCCCCCGCGCCGCGCTCGCACTGCTCCCTTCCTGGCTTGCTTGCTTTCTTTTATGGGGCCTTAAATACGTCGTTTAATCAACTCTACAATTTCAATTTAGCACAGTTGTTGACTCGCATGGATGATAAGGTTCTGAAGACCCCACAGATTGCTGGCTGCTTTAACAGTGCCATTTTCCACGGCCTCCTGGCTTTTGCTGCCAAGCTGCAGCCAAGCCCAGCCCCAGTCCAGACTGCGCGCGCCTGCCCAAGGATCTGTTTGCTTAGCCGAGGCTGTCAATCAGCCATGCAGATATTTCCAGTCTCTCCGCTGTGTAATTACCACCAGGAACACGTCCCCTCCACACGATGACACGAGAGCAACCGATGGTACATTCTCCAAACCACAGCAATAACATCGTTATTTGTCGTTCTTTCGAGACACAGCAAAATGAGGACACGGGGAAGGAAAACTGCAGCTACCTAAGATCTCTGTGATCCCAACTAAGCATTGATTTCTGTAATGTTCTCCCTCCCTTAAGAAAAAACAGTGGGGCAGACTCCAACACCATCCAAACCACTTTAAATCTAATTTAAATAGCGCTCTTGGCATTCCCTTCCAACAGAAGAATAATCCATGCAGCGAGTGGCCAGCAAAAGTGCAGTAAACAGCCCTGACACTATTTTTCCAAAATACTCTGCTGACGGCTGTTTTCAAGGCATATATCAAATATCTTCTTATCAGCACAATATCACTTAAAAACAACCGAGCTTTACCTGCATCACTAAGACTCTGAGGTTACTTTTCTCCTCCTCCATCAAAAAAGGGGGAACCGTGACTTACAAACCCAGCATTTTCTATCTGAAAACAATTATTTTATCTGAAAAAGCAAAACTGTATATTTTCAGCCACTGACCTCAGCCAAGATAAACAAACAGGCAGAGAGACTTCTCATGTTTACTTACACTTATTAACATGCAGCAGAGGGTGTGAGGGTGATACTCTCTGACAACCACCATTTCAAACTTTCTCCCTTTAGTGTGGTTGCTTGTGATGCTCACGCACAATAAACAAACCGGCTCCCACAGGGGTTGCAGCCAGCCTGCCTCCTCATACACAGCTGGAGAGGCTTCCTCCACCTGCAGGGCAGCCCTGCCCTGATTCCCGAGACACCACAGAGGTTTTATCCATCAGCAGAGGGGAACAGGGCAGTGTACAAATGCCCAGACACCTTTGCAAAGGTAAGTAGCTTTCCTCTACTCAAGAAAAAAGTTTTACATGATATCACACCATCAGAGTAAGGGAGATTTTAGCTTTACTCATTTTAAAAACAGAACAAAAGTCATAGAATCATTATGGTTGGAAAAGACCTCTAAGCTCATCCAGTCCAACCATCAGCCCAACCCCACTGTGCCGGCTGAACCATGTCCTGAAGTGCCACATGTACATATTTTTGAACCCCTCCAGAGACCGGGACTCCACCACTGCCCTGAGCAGCCTGGTCCAATGCTTCACCACTCTGTCAGTAAAGAAGTTTTCCCAAATACCCAATCTAAGCCTCCCCTGGAGCAACTTGAAACTATTTCCTCTCATTACTCCTTTCCTGGGAGAAGAGATCAACACCCACCTGGCTACAACCTCCTTTCAAGTCAGGAAAATACAAAGTGTGAGCTCTACTCTGAGGCTTTAAAAAGCCGATCCTTCTCAAAGTGAGAAATGTTGATTAAGTTTTAAAGGGACAGCAGTCCTGACCTTTCACATGCAGATATTCCTAGGCAAAACCTTGAGAAGAGGAACCCATTTATAGAAACAGTCCCTAAAGAGGGGTGGACAGGGGAGTGCTGGAAAAGGCTGCCTTCACCATTCAGAGTGGGGATAGCCTGGAGGAACGTGGCACCAAATGTGTTTGGTTTTGTGTTTGGTTGTGTGTTTGCATTTGAGCTCAACAGGTACAATCAAGATCCCGTTGAAACAAATGGAAGTGGAGCCACAAGGCTTAAGGGAGGCCAAGACGAGACATGTCGAAGGTGAGTTTGATTTATGTTGAACGTCAGATACATCTCCAACTGGCCAAAGGACATGCTAAGATCATAAAAACAGCTGTAGTGGCTCATGTCTGGGAGAGAGCAACGGCAAACACTTGCTGAAGAGCATAAGAACAGAGAAAGCGAACAATGATACTTCATCAAATACTCTATTAACCTCCAGTAATTTATGGCTCAAGATCTTTCAGAGGCAGAAATAGTGTCTATGGATGGATGTATGATGGATTTTTCTGCCATTAATTTGTTCGGTAGCTTTTTGAACCCATGTAAATTTTAGCTTTCATGATATCAGTGAAAAATATCTCCTGTTTAACTACACACGTGAGACCAGCCCTCCTCACCACTTGGCTTCAACCTACTGCCGGTCCTTCACATCCCTTGTTCTTGTATCCCGAGAAACAATCAGCAGCTAATCCTTGCTCGCTGTCCTGGTTTTATAGGTTTCTGTTGTATCAGAAATCTCCTTTCCAGGTTGAAAAGCCTTATTCAGGCTTTGTCCTTGCTCATACTTGTGTCCGTGCTCTGGACCTTTCTTATTTCTATCACCTCTTTGGTGTCATGGGGATTGGCACAGAATAATGAGGGTTCAGGGTAAGGCTGCTGTACAGATGTCTACAGCCTCGAGCTGGTCGAGTCTTAAAGACTTTGCTGAAGACCTTGCCCAACACCTCCTCGTCACACACTTGTCAGCTTCTCCTAAAGTATAGAATCATAGAATAACCAGGTTGGAAGAGACCCACTGGATCATCGGATCATCGAGTCCAACCATTCCTATCAAACACTAACCCATGTCCCTCAGCGCCTCGTCCACCCGTCCCTTAAACACCTCCAGGGAAGGTGAATCAACCACCTCCCTAGGCAGCCTGTTCCAGTGCCCAATGAGTAACCCAAAGGGCTTGTCTTATAGAGCACACCCTCCTCAAAAACCATACTGACTTTTGTCCCAGTTCTCCACCTGTGGGATGGTGCTGCATCTTGTGATTGTCTCTACCAGATTGTCTGATGTGAACCCTAGGGCCACAAACCTGGCTCACCCTACACTCTTTAGAAAAAAACTTGTTGCATTATTCATCTTTGGTACCAAGAGAACGTAAAATGAGAGAATATATACTATCAATATTGGATTACTTCTATCACATTAGAGCTCTTGGGTGAATACTACCTGTTCATCGTTCTTCATAACTGTTCAGGTGATTTAGTTGCCTTAGAACTCCTTCCATCAACATTTCACTTTGAGACAGGTACAGCTAAACCACATCACTGCTCTGCCAGCGATAGCCTAATGCGAGGTGCAGCTGGAGTGGAAACTGGGAGACAGACTATGTTGTGGCCATCGCTGACAGCAAAAGTTCATGGACACGGATGCAGGAATCAAGACCTCAATGTTGAAATAGTGACCCTTGCAGCAAAGCAGTCCCTGCTGGAGCAGACAGGTACTCACAGCGTGGGGCCTCGGGACCCCCACGACATCAGCTCCGTGGGGCCACAGCCCTGTGCCCACCAGGCTGAGGATCCCACGGGAGTTCCCGAGGACCGGAGCGATGGGTTGGCCTTCGGGTCTCCTGGCAAAGCTCCTGGGAAGTGCAGGTTGTGCAAGTGTCTGGACTTTCTGTGTTCACCTCTCTGATTATCCTATACCTTTTGCAAAAGGTGCTTCATATGAAATTAAGAAAAGGATTTGTTTCTTCAAACTTTTGCAATTTTAACATCTGCTTGTTTTGGTAAATTTGACAGGGACTCTCTTTTGTCTCTTTTATTTTATTTTCTATTTTTTTTAAACAGAAATTCTATGAAAAGTGTTTTAGAAAGTGCTAACTGACAAGCCTACACAGGCTGCCTCCACTCCGGGAGCACTCTGCACAGTTGTTAACTTGTTAGACAGGAGCTAGATTACAATCATAAATAAATGATTTGCTGTCTCCTTACATTCAGACATGTAGCTTTTAAAGTGTAGCTGTCATCCCTGAATCAGATTTAGTCAAATGCTGTGTAACTGCAAAATTATCCTATCCTTACCTTTTTTTATTCTCCATATAATGGACAGTTAAATTGGATTTTCAAATTTGAAGTGCATATGTTTTTCAAATCCCCACAGGGTTGCCATTTTTTCATTTCTAAAGCAACTCACTAATGTTTATCATTACCGCACAGAAATATTACAATTCTTAAGGGGCACCTTATAAAATCAGCACAGGAGAAATATGCTTTATCGTCTCAAAATGAAACCAATTTCTCAGCTGATTTGCAATTTATTTACATGTTAGCATTTGATTTTCTGCTGATTTATAGCCCCACACGCCTGTGTCTTAGCTGCTTTCTAAATAAACACAATCAGGTTGGGAAAGCTGATACCAAATTATGGAGTTTTGTTCTAGCTTTGCTCTATTAATAAGTTAAATCTATCACCCATGGTGCCCATCGAGTGCAAGGAGAAGTCATGTGTGGTATTTTATATGGCTCAAGTTCTGGCATGCTATAAATAATCAGTAGGTGTGGAGAATCTAAGGGGAAAATAGAGATCTCAGACAGAGCGCAAGGAAAAAGTGTGGTATTACAATTATTCTTTTTTTTCTAAGCTATAAACTTCGACATCTAGCCACACCTCATGTGGTGCTGGGGCTATTCTATTTTATGAGGCTGTTTAAGCCTTTCCTTCCACCTCAGCTTTGCAGGACACATGCTGGACACCTGCGATCCCGCTTCCAGCTTTCGTTGCTCTACAGGTAACGGGTGGCCAGCGGCCAGGATTGTTTCAGAATAAGTTTTTTTTAATGGCAGGTAAATTATTCATTGGCATGTAAAATAATCCTCTCAGCCTTAACAAACGTGGTAGTAAAAATAACCTCTGGCAAAGCTCTCATACTTTCAAGGTTCAGTTCATTAATAAACAATATGAAAGCGAGGCGGCACAATGCATCCTGGAAGTCCAAGCGACTCGCTGGGTGATGCGGAGGGAGGGGGGCTGGGAATTCAAATATGCATTAGTCTTGGGGAAGCGCACCTTTTTCACTATGTAAGGTGCATGTGCAAATTCTATGGATAATTAATGCAACAGTTACTTCAGCGGCATCAAAAGACTCACTGTTTAATTCAACATCCGATGAGCATGGTGTGACAGCAGAGAGGAGCATTATTCCTGGCAATGAGTGACAGAGGGCATCAAGCATTCTTCTGAAATGCTCTCGCATCTGCCTCGAATGGCACATCAGGGGTGTCTGAGCTGCATTAATTACAGGAGGTGTTGCCAGCCCGTGGTGTGCACGCTCACATCAAGTCTGCGGCTGCTCGGGATGCCAACCTGCCCTTGCACCGCCAGCTACAGCCTCCCCTCGTCCCCTGCTCTACAAAACCTGAGAGAGCAACCAGCCCCGCTGTGAGCTGCTGTGATCACCGGCACCAGGACATCCCGCAGAAGCTGCTGGGGGACCTGGCTGCTGCAGGGACCCGCAGGGAGGCTGGAGGAGCAGACCTTCCAAAGCTGGGCACTGGTACCAGCCTGGGCTCAGCTCTGCTGAACAGATGCCACCTTAGCAGCCCTTCAGGTCCCTTTCTCCTGCCAGGACCATGTGTTTCCCAGGGTTTCCAGCCCACAGACACACTGACTGCGTTTCAGGTGTCGGAGTAAAAGTGTAAAATTGCCAGAGCAGGTCATGGTTCAGTTTCTTTGAAGAAATTCATAGCAACCTGATCCCATGGAAGGTGTCCCTGCCCACAGCAGGGGCGTTGGACCTAGATGATTTTTAAGGTCCCTTCTGATCCAAACCATTCTATGATTCTAAGTCAGGATGGCTTTTGCATGGCTATGAACTGACTGCTTCAGTGGTGCTGTCAGAAGAGTCGGTGCCCAGGTGCCAACTCATCCTGCCCAGCCTCCATCCAGCAGCACGCTCCACGTTCCAGCAAGAGGCAAATGGTGTGGGCGGCTGGGTCTGTGGGAAACTCCAAATCCTGCACCTTGGTGATTAAAATCCAAAGTGTCTAGAAGAAACCTAGCCAAGGGTGAGCTCATGAAGGAGGAGCCACATTTGTGACCTCGTCCCGGTCCCTTCCTGGATGCTCTTCCCCAGGGAGCAAACGCGGCTGTGGTGGTGGAGAGGCTGTTCCATGCCTACACACATTACTGACTGCTTAATGGTGGGGTTTTTGTTTTTTCCTGTTGACATTGATCATAATTGTTAGTCCATCGATTGACATGCAGACTCCTTGACAGAATAACAAGGAATGCTCCGTGCCAAGTCATTCACTCTCTGCCGGCCAAATCACACATCCTCCTGCAATCAAACCGCAGCAGCTTCCAGCGAGTGGAAAACAAAGGTCCCGTAATTCCAAGTGGGGATACGAAGAGCCAGGCAGCAGTGGCAGAACATCAGGTTCCCGGTGCTCCCCACCGCCTGTCAGTAAGGGATATGTGACAGCAATAATGATGCTGTCAGCAGAGCTGGCCCTGCCGTCTGTGCAGCCAGAGCTGCAGGGAAATACGGGAAGAAAACTGAACTGCATGGAAAGGGCTGAGCAACTGAAACCAATCGAGGACAGGGCAGAAATCTCTTTTGCCCTTAGAATTTGGATTTTGGAGCTCAGCGTCTGTTCTGCAAGCATGAATTTAAAATAACATGTCTGATTTTGGGTTAGTTTAGAGTCAGTCTGGCTCTTCTGAGGTCAGGGGGACAGAGCAGCATAATCATGGAATCATAGAATCACCAGGTTGGGAAAGACCGACCGGATCATCAAGTCCAACCAATAATGCTACTTGCCTCTCCAGACAAGCGCTGATTTGTGCTGGGTGGGGGCCCTGTACAGCATCAAACTCTGTGCTGGTGGTGAGCAGCTTTCCTAACCTTGTCTTAGGAGCGTGGAAGCTGAGTGTACGCTAGAGGACCATCAGAGAAAGTGCACTCCTCCTCCCCCAGGAAAGTCTGCTTTGCTGAAAACCACAGCTCTTCCCACTTATCTTTTATGAATATTCATCCATCCTGGAGATCTCATTCAGCAAAGGAGACTGAAGAACCTGTGGGTGCTTGTGCAAAAATATAGGCGCTTGACACCAGAGACACTTGTTTAGTTGATGTGAAATGTCTCCAGTTTTCCTCTCCCAGTACATACATTCGTGGGATGAATTATATTACCCAGCAAATCATTCATCAAAGACCTAGAATGACGCACAGCGCATGTGATAGGAAAAGAAAATGGCACCCAGGCGATGGGTTAAGGACATCCAAGAAAGATATTTGATGAGCAAAATGCTTCCTGTGAATTTGTGCTGGAATAAGGGTTAAATAGGGGACTATCTATAGCATCAAGTGCCAATCAAATAGAGTCATCTGTGCAAAGCTGTGGCACACTCTCAAAGGGAACTCTGGCATCTCAGAGTCTGGGCTGGGCACGGATCAGTCAGGAGCTGGGAAGGGTTTAGAAAATCCTGACAGGAAAATGCTTTGTTTTGCGTGCATTTTTATAGCATGAGGCTATATGTGGAGAGCTGTTATCCACTGGCTGCTAGGCAAAACCGGGGAAAAACAATGAAAAATATTTATTTTGGGAAAAAGAAGGACTCATCCTTCCAGTGTGGGAACAGGATTGCTGAAGAACCTCTCCTGATTTTGGGGAGCGGACAGGAGTCACTTCTGATAGTTCCTTCTTTTCTTTCCCTTTGTTTTGACTTGACTCCGTTCTCCGAGCTGGCTCCACTGTCCCTCCTGCAGGACCCTGGCCCTCACCAGGAGCCATCCCTCCACCTCGCTCCCTGCGGAACTCCGCTGCCGCCTGTGGTTGCTCCAAAATTGCCTTTTAAGAAATCAGGGCAGAGAACAAGGGAAGTGGGTCCTCGATGACGTAAGTGTTACAGATCTCTGCAATAAGCCGGGCTCATTAATAGCTTTTCTAAACATTGCAGTCACTGTCAATGTTCTCTGTGGTCGTCTTCTGTGTGAGAGGGTTGAAATCTGCTGGCAAGGCTTGACATTTTCAGATCCGCGGTGGGCCGTGTGCTTGAAGACCCGTTTGCTTCCCCGTTCTGCAGCTTCACCGTGATGGGGCAGATTGTTTGGAGGGATCCATGTCAGGATATTTTAGGGCAGTCACTGCTAACGTTGGTGTGAATGTGCTCTCTCTCTGCACCGCACAAACCCCTCCCTGATTGGGATTATCTGGGCAGTGCTGGAGCTTTCCGAGGGCTGCTGCGGGAGAAGATGCAGCGCCTGTTGCAGAGGCAGATGGGCACGCTCGGGTCTGCAGGAAAGAGCCTTTTTCTCTGTAGCAGCATCTTCATGATCATCCTAATGAGAACCCAAACACAGCGCCTGTGGGTGCCAAGGTGTCGGGAGACTCGGAGGAGAGCAGGGTGCAGGCTGCCACCGGCACCACCCACAGGAACCACTCACAGTGATCTCCACTGGCATGGTCCAGGCTGTGAAATCCAGTGGCATCTGGGTCCCACGGGCTGCCTGGGGCATGGGCAACCTTTCCCTGGCATCACTGGCCCGTGGGCAGAGCCCTGATCGCATTGTGGTGCCTGCACCCTCCAGGTACTAGTGCCCATCTCCACCCCTGGCTGTTCCATGAGGAGCTTTGGAAGCTACTTAATAGACTACAGCAGAATGACTTTATTCTCACCAATCCACAGACTACTTAATTAGTTAATAATTTACTCCAGATAAACTTGATTTGAGCTCTGTAGTTTGCAGTTTCACCTGCCTCCTCTCTACCTCCAGCCCCTCTGGTGAGCTGAGGAAGGATGGGGATGAGCTGGGGGCACAGCACAGCACACACCTGCCTAGCTAAACAGGATTCCCCCTCTTCCACTTTGTTTTGGAGCTGCAGACTTGTTCAGCAGAACCAATTTCCGTGAACCTGTTTCTCTAAAATACACTCACTTCAGCTGTGTTTTGTAGAAAGGGTGGTATAAAACCCACCCCTAAATATTTTCCCTGGGATAAGCCCCCATGTTCAAGCTACGTCCCTTTCACGCTGTTGCACATGGGCTGATATTTAAGGCAGGGACTTATTGTATTACCCGGTGCCTGTGGGATTCAAAAAAAAAAATAGAAAAAAAAATAGTCTCCATGGAAATGGAGGCCATATCGTTTGAAAACTGTATCAGAGCTCTCTATCCTCTCCCCTTTATCATTGTATTTTAACCTACCAGCTGCATATTTAAGAGTAGAGCTTGCAAGATGATCTTACCCTTTTTTATTATTTTCCCTCATGTGTTAAGGGAGGGAATACTGACAGGGACAAGTGACAGCTCGCTAATTATTCCCTTACTGCCACTGCTGTTCTTGTTTTGGACGTGTTGCTCATTTTCCTCTGCTCTTCGCACTGAATAATGCATGGGTCCCTATCAGTATTCATGCGGTACCTTCGGGAACTGCCAGCCTAACTAGCTGATAACTGATTCAGTTTGTAACCGGTGCCTTTGGGAGTTGCAAGGAAAAGTAGCCAAGAACAAATTTAACACTTCTTTCTCATTGCCTTAGAACATCAAGGAGAGGTACAGGAGGACCGCGCATGAAATACATTTGTTGCCTGAAGCTGTTGGAGGTACATAACTAAAGTAAGCGCGTTTAACCCAGCACAGAGCAGCATGTGAGGTCAGTGGGCGATCCAGATGGGAGCACCCGGGAGGGAGAGGGCGAGGAATCAGCGATTTCGAAGCAGTTGTTTTCAGCAGATGCCCCTCTCTAGGTTTTGCAGGAAGGTGCCAAGAAAAGCCACCCCAGAGCCATCTGTACTTTGGAGTCAGAAATAGTGCAAGGCTGGCGCAGGCGCCGGGGTGTGCTCCAAGTCATCACTTGCTATCGGCGTGGTATGAGCACATCAGAACCACAACCCTGTGGGGCTGGAGCCTGCCGGGAGGAGAACGGAGCACGGCTTCTCCCACATCCTGCAAAGTGTGAACCACCAGTGCCGGGGCACAGGGCTGACCCTGAGCAACACTGGTGAAGCAGAGCCTGGTACCTCACAGCAAGGTCTGTGCTGCTCCGAAGCAAGCTTGGAGAGCACCATCTCATCCCAGGGAGAACATACAGCGAACGAGGATGGGTAAAAGCAATTTCTGCTCTTCCTTCACTAAATGATTGCGAGTGGGAAGAAAGGGAGAGTGAAACTTGGCATTTTCACCTGTGCCACATCTGTAAAGGTGAACAACTATTCTGCACACAACAGAAAATATGTATTTCTTTGCACACACACAGTTGGGGAGGACTGGGCTCGCGTTGCTGAGAGCTGCTCTGCGGGAAGCAGGCTGTTCTCTCCATGGAAAGGATGAAAAACTGCACTGAGCACTTGGCTGAATATTCTTACTCGAGCTTTTCATCTGACGTGTGTCAGATGGTGTGACCTTAACCGCCCTTAATGGTGTGACCTTAGCCACTAGATTCAGAGTTTCATGCCTCTGCAAGTGTGTGTATATATATAGACACATATTTAAACTAGAGCTATGGAGGAAGATACGCATTAAGTTTAAAGTTGCATCAAAGTTGTCAGATGTGTCTTTTGAAGGAGCTGAAAGCAGATGGGGAGGTGACCTCGTAAGTGTCCATCGCCCCTTATGCAATGGGCAGAGGTTCAAGCAGGAAAATTTAAAAGGTCTTCCTTGTAGCTCACACTAGGAATTATTTCACTTGCTCAAACAAAATGAATTTTCTTGAAAAAAAATCACATGTTCCTCTTCCAAGTAAAGACTGAACGCTAGGCAGCAAGTGAAGTTTTTCCATGAGGAACACTGTTCTCAAAATGCAACCAGAATTAAGAGCAAGTTCAACAGGATCTAGCAGAAGAGTCCTAGAAGAGTCCTCCTTCTGTGTTCTGCAAAAGCTGACAGCAGTTTGTATTTAGAATCTGCTAAACCCCAAGGCTAAGTGGACAAAATTAGTGGCATCTCTTAAAAGGTAGGAAGAGAGCCGAATAATGCTGATCTCTTCATTGTGCTGTCTATAATTACAGAAAAAAAAATAGGATGTCAATGAGAAAAGGATCTACAGAATTGAAAATCCCTTGGTAATGAGTACACTCTCCTTCCTTGCCCCCAGACTGCTGGAGAAGTTTGGCTCCAGCTGCAGCGTGCACATTGTTAACTTGGCAGTGTCACTCGGACGCCTATTTCAGCGAACAATTCTCCCCAACCCCAGTAAGTCTTGGAAAGACATTCACCAGTGTCTGTGGTGCCTCTGGGGAGCCCCTTGGAAGACAAGGAAAAAAGCCTTGAGATACTGTATGTCAGTCTATCTCTCACTATAATTATCTTTATTGATTGGGGAATCATTTGCATTTCCATATCTCTGCGCTTCCTGTTAGTGCTACTGTTTAGATGTGTTCATGGATCAGATTTCAAGAGACTTCATCCCAGGGAAAAAAAAAAAAGCCTTGTTATGTATGAACTATATGCAAATCTCCAAAGAGAGGTGATGAGGCTTCATGGCAAGAAATTATAACATCAGTGGCAGGAGAGAAAAAAAAAAAAAAGGAAGCAGCCATGTCAGCAAAGCCATTTTTCACAGCATCCCCACCCAACACAGTCACGCACTGCACAGATTTCCTCCGTTTAGTGGAGCCCAATATTTACTCAAAATAAAGAACAACAGAAATGCAGGAGGACACAAAGCCACCAAACCAGAAACTCCTCTTTCCTGCAGATGTGCAATGTGTCCCGAGGGGGTAGCTCCTCTTGTATACAGGTATAGAGAAATATCTGCTTAACTCAGGCTTGGAAACTGTTGAGGATGGCTCCTCAGAGTGTGCTCTCCCCTAAATAATTCCTCCTGCCATCAGAAATCCTGCTTATTTTCTTTCCAGTTAGCCCCAGCTCTGTAGCTGCACGTGCTTTCTGCTACTTGTTGGTGGCAGAGCTGGATCAGAACTGAACCCCAGCACGCCAGTGACACACAGGATGCCTTAATCCTTGGGTCACCTTTCAAGGAAAGCAACTTTAGCCTATTTGTTAGTGGACACTGACTGGGAGAGGAGATTAGATAAGGAAGAAATTCTTCACTACGAGGGTGGGTGGGGAGGCTCTGGTGCAGGTTGCACAGAGCAGGGGTGGCTGCCCCATCCCTGGAGGGGTTCAAGGCCAGGTTGGATGGGGCTTGGAGCCCCTGATCCAGTGGGAGGTGTCCCTGCCCATGGCAGGGGGGTTGGCTTTGAGGTCCTTTCCTACCCAAATAATTCCATGATTGTATATGATATATGGACATGGGATAGAAGAAGCCTACAGTGGTAAAAATACCTTTTCATCACGAAAGGTGTGCAATGGAGTGAGATTTCAGGTGTGACATTCACATTAATTAGCTTGTTAACCCTATAGGAATTAAAACTGCAGATTCACCTTGTTTCTCACCAGTGCCCAGGTGGTGGATGGGGGAGAGGAGAAGAAGAGAAGAGCGTCTTCCACATCCCCACCCTCTGCATCCTCCTGTGTCACACAAGCCCTCAGTCCCAGCATAGCAGGGGCCAAAAGTGGACCCGTGCACCCCAGGCAAGAGCACTGCATCCCTGCATTGACTGGGAACATCCCATTTCCCACAGCTTGGACCAGCCTGTGCCCCAGCTCAGGGTTGCAGGCATCTCCGAAACCAGCCACTTGCCTCCTTCTAACCTGCCCCTCACTCACAGCCTGCTCAGCCTCACCCAGGCTTGGCAGAATCTGTGCTCCAAAAGGGATGTTTTTCACATTAAAGAGCTGCACAAACATTTTATTCCCCATTTGTGGCCCTTTTGCAAACAGCAGAGAATCCACTCTTTCCTCCAGAAGATTTGTGTCCGAGGGAGCTCCCAGGCTAACATAAAGCTGCCCATACTTTCAAGAGGCCTCTCTGGTAAGCTCTTATTTCTTGGATTCCATCCCAAAGTGAGGCAGCATCACTTATGGGAAGCAGCAAACAAGAGTGATACGAAGCATTGAGAAACCCTTCCCATTTCAGCAGAGGTGCAAGTGTCATGTCTCTGCTGAAATATAATTGATATTTCCTGTACGGCTAATGAGATAGCAGTTGGCAAACATTAGCAGGTAAACAGTCAAACAGCCCAGTGCATAGTTTGGGCTTTTGGAATTGAATTTTCCCATTATTAAAGTGCCCCTGAGCACTGTGCCCGCTGGCGTGCCCAGATAAAGAGCCCATAATAACCAATGGAGTGAAATGAAATGCATGAGGGAGCCCCTTCCTCCGCCAGCTCCGAGCTAAACAAACCCACGGCACCGCGGTGCCTTCAGGGGGAACATAAACACGGCCATGGGATGGGCAGCTGGAGCTCCCACCGCTGTATCTCAGACTCCTTTGAACCACATTTTTATTTGGCAGTTTTGACTGTCTTGCACAACTTCATCCAATTAAACCACCATTTCACCACCTTAAACCACTGCATCCCAGGAATAACCCAGACCCCGGTCCCTTCCCACACCAGCCACAAGCACCAGCACCATGCCCTGTACCCAGCAGAGGAGATGTTTTACATTGCAACTTCTCTTTGCCTCTAGCTGCAGGCTGGGAGATACTCTATATGAATATATCCAGGCTAATTTTGAACAACTCCAGCATTTTGATGTCTTTATCCTGCAGGAGCTACAAAGCTGCATGATTTAGCTGCATTTAACACGGTCTCCTCCTCACACCCAGCCTGTGGCACTGGGCACAGAGCTCCAGCTGCTGGGTGCTGTAGGCTTGAACATGGGCTACCAGAGCCCTGGACACCCACACTTCTTGGTGGTGGCACCAGAGTTACCTGTGAGCAGGTACCTGCCTTATAGAGGGAAAATCAAGGCACAGGCTGGCCAACTAGGCTTCTCTGGGGTTATCATCCCTCTTATAAAGCAGTTTTTGCCCCATTGCATGTGTGTTTTACCTCTTCAGAGGTTCCTTGTCTCATTTTTACTGCTCCATTCTTTTTTGGGGAATAAGAGAGCATATCTGATTCGGCATCATTATTAATCCCATATGTAGCTTATGAAGGGAGGAAAAAGCAGTAATTAAGTGCAGTCATAAGTTAAAAGAATTGAACGCATGTTTCTTGCTTGCCTAATATCTGGCAAATGCCTTGTGTTTACTCAGTCATCTGCCACCGATTCAGCTGAATTGGGAGGTTTTTCTAACCCGCTGTGTGCTCCCTTTGTCCTCTGGCCACAGGCACAGAGGGATTTGTGGGATGCCCTTTATCTCCTAGATTTTTCAGGACTCAGAGAGCCAGCAGCAGGAGCCAGCACCCACCTCTGCACAGAGGTACATTTTGTGTTGACAAGCACAGCTAGTTTCCCCAAGCTGACGCCACAATAAACAGATTTCAGACTCAGATCTGAAAACATACAAACTTCAGCATGAAAAACAAAAACTATCAGAACCATTAAGGGTTTCCCACAAGCTGCAGGGAAAGAGGGAGAGGGGCAGAGATGCTACAGCACAGCAGGGATCCACTGCCAGTATTGGTCACTAAGGAATAAAATCAGAGAAGAGTTCTTTCACACTGCAAGAGGGAAGAACCAAATTGAATAGTAGGGAAAGGTTAGAAAAGTTCAGCAAAAAAAGTTTAGAAGAGCAAAAGGAATTGCAAAAAGGACCTCCAAGCCCAACCCCAACACTGAAGGGGAGCAAGCTACAAATACACAGAGGAAGAATACATTCAGGAACATCATGGTCCAATCCCCAGCAGAAAATAGCAGGGAGCTCCCAACAACCCCTCCAGGATAGCACTACAGCCTTATTGCAACCTATTCCCTCACTGGACTGCTTGTAGCTGCCTTTTCAAGGGTGTTGGAGTGCTTGTTCCTGCAATCCTTCTCCTCACAGGTGGAAACCTAGTGCAGGTGAAGCATATATAAGGGTAAGGACAGCAGCTCTGTAAGAAAAAGAGCTTGGGTACGTTATGTGGAGGAGGCTGGCCTCACTGCTTAAGGTAAGAAGTAAGTGTGTGGGTTTGGTTCAGGCTTTTTCTGATATAAAAATGAGGGTTTTTTGTTCTTAAAGATGCTGGTGTGCAATTCTGTTAGGAAGAAATGGTGCACAGCTTTATCTAAGGTGGGAAGTTTGTGCTCATTGCTCTTCAGAGTGCCTTTCCTGGCCTGTGCTTTAGAAAGGTGCTTCTAGACTGAGAGTAGGTAACTCTTTAGAAAAAAAAAAAGCATTAATTAATAGCAGTGTACTGGTAAGGTATGAATGACGAGAACGTAGACTCTGATGTAGTTCTGATGCAGTGAGCTTTCAAGTGGTTCCTAGATTAAGCTTAATCTCTCAGAAATAAGGATGAGTTATGAGCTCTGGCTTGTTTCTCTCCCTCAGGCACTGGAGGGTTTTAGAGTTTGCCCTTGCCAGGGTCAAGATCTACTTCAAGGTACTTGACCAGAAGGATGTGGAAGGAGGTGGCGTAAAAGCCAAGTGCCTGGGGCAGAGTCAGTTGGTTCCTGCTGGGTGGTGCAAGAACTGGTCCTTCTCTGGGGGTGACATTAGGAGAACATCCAGTCTTTGTACTCTACTCTAATATTTTTCCTCTTAAAAGAGCAGTCTCAGAAATACCAAACGTTTAACTCTATGTCCTAGGAAACCCGAGGGAATCCCTTGGCTCACAGGGGCTGGGTTGTGCTCTGCCATGCCCCGGGCTGGGTGTCACCCTGCGGTTCCTTTGGCTGGGCCTCCAGTAGCTCTGCATTCCCACCCAGCCCTCCTTCCCTCTTTTTCCTTGCTATTCCCTCCATCCAGAGGATCATTTTTCAGACAGCCCCAGCGCTTTGCCCTGCAGTCAGACTATTTAGTCTGGTTTTGGTGACCCTGTCTGACTGTTCAAGAATATGCTCTCAGGTTTCTCTTTTTCTCTGCAATCACTACACTCTTTTTTTTTTTTTTTAAAACAAATACATACCTTGGAGCCTGAACCTTTCAGAAGGACTTAAGGTGGTCCCATTCTCCTTCCTCTGAGCGAAGAGAAATGCTCAGAATAGCCCTGGGATTTGCATTCCTTTGCAATTTTGCAGAGTGCAGGGTTACCTTCCCTTATTATTCACTGCAAAGGGGCCATTCAGAGCTAATATTTACCAAAAACCTCTAAAACGTGAGGAATACCCACCTTCTAATATACAGCCAGCGCTTATCGCTGTGCGATAAAGCAAAGACACCGCTCGAGTTTTCTTTGGAGAAGCGACTACATAATTTTTGGTTGGACTAAGAGATGCTGGGGGAAAAAAAGCCAGTTGTGCTTTAAATGTTAATTCCAAAAGCGTTTAAAAATTCCCATAAGCTCCTTCCTTTGTGCCGCTCAGCCATTGTCCATAGCCCCTAGCAAGAGTTCACATCGTGGCTCCGCATTGTGAGCTCAGTGCGGAGTCAGCAGAACGCGCTCCTGCTCGGGATGGATGGCTCTGACTGCTCACCAGTTAATTTTGCTTTAATTACTACACACAAGTCGAAGTAGCTAATCGCTCATGGTGGGCTTTGTATTTTAGGTGTCGCTCCTCCAGCTTCAGAAATAAAACAGTTGCTCAACGTACACAACAGCTTCTGAAAAATTTGGCTCTGTAATGGGTTAAAAGCACAAAATAACAAGCAACGAATACATTTTATAAATAAAATGTAAAGGGCTGATGCCATATCATATAAAATTTCTGGAGCTGTGAGCTCCAAGCAGTGGAAGTGCTGACGGTGACAAGGCGAGGGAGGCTGCCCATCGATCAGAAAACAGGAGTTAAGCAGCACCCGGTGCTCAGCCGGGGTAGCTGGATTCATCCCGATTTACTGGACCCACCGCAAAGCACAATAACTGCCGGATGCTGATCGTTCAGCCGCTGTGTGCTAATGAAGTCTGCATTAATTAGCCGCCGTGGATTGATTTTTCTCGATATGTCTGTCTGGGCCTCTCAAATGAGTCTAGAGGAACTTGGTGCTTGACCTTCACTGCGCTCGATGAGAGAGGGGAGACACCTCGTGCCCCAGGCTTTGGGTACAAATCGCTGTTCCTGGGGCTCATCCCAGCTCCAGGTGCGTTCCCTGATTCCCGGAGCTCCACTCTCCCTCTCTGCTTTCCACCACACTTTTGAGGTTGGGGGTTATTTTGATTTCAATGATTCTTGCTGTGGTGGAGGGAGTAGACAAGGACTTCCCAGCTCTGATGGATGAGGCTCTGGGGGTGAGCGAGACCAAATGCACATCGCAAACCCAGAGCATATTTTTTTTTTTTTTGCAGTGGACATTAGCGGGAAAAATACCAGTAAATTGATTTTAAAATGCACTCAGAGGGGTCTCTACACCCCCTTCCACCGAACCGCCCAGAAGCTTTTCAAGTGGAACAGCCTGCAGCTATTACAATAAACACCTCAGCCGCAACCTGCCTCTCATTTGCATATTAGCAGCCTTAATTTTGATGAAATATGCAAATGTATGCAAAATGAAATTCATCTCATAATGACACAAGGCGATTAAACAATTTTTATGCTTAAATATTCTGTTTAATGAAATCAAACAGACCCATGCGTGTGACAAATTTGCCTCAGCATGGAGAAATTAGTGGATATCAAAAAACTAACATAGAATCCCAAACACGGGACGTACTGCGCTGGGCATTGAAATCGCCTCTTCAGCGTGAAAATAATCACTGTTTCTGATAACCAAATGAACTGGAAATTATATTACAGAGAACTGCTAAAATAAGTTAGCGGCGAGGTACTTTATTTCCTGCTCTCCAAAGAAATCCTGTTCTCCGGCCATCTTTTATTTATATTCCAGGTGTTAAATTGAGTAAATAGGCTCGTGGGCTCTTTTTGGACATTGTTGTGTTTTAAAGAAAAAGGTCGTAGAATCATAGAATAACCAAGTTGGAAGAGACCCACCAGATCATCGAGTCCAACCATTCCTATCAATCACTAAACCATGTCTCTCAGCATCCTTGGCGGATCTGGAAGTGCTGGATTGGGGTACTGGTACCAGTGGTGCTGGTTGGGGTACAGCGGGGCCGATCCTGCCTGGCACGGAGCTGGTGCTGCCCCTGCTCCGCAGTCCCCATCCCGCTGCCAGCCTCCGCGAGCTGCTCTTCACTATAATTATGCGCTCAGTTGCTAGCGCTGCATACATTTGTTTTATTAGATGCAGGAGTCTAGAGCAGAGCACCTGGACGTACATCCCCCTACACCTCAGCGTGCTGTTTACAGCCCCAACCAGGCTCATTAAATGCTTCCTTGGCCTTTCTTTACAGCCTCACCTCCCACACGAGCATCCCACCCTGTGCTGACTGGGGCTGAGGTCTCTGAGCCCCAGGCTGGGGCACAGTGCTGCAGGCAGGGGAGTGTGGGGCTGTGGTGGGTGTCCCAGAGCAGTGGGGAGCTCAGTCATGCATGGACCTGCTTTGGCTCTCAGGCCACCCATGGCAGCGTGCTGGGATGAACCAGAGCGTGGGCTGGCTCTGCAGGACTCATGACATCAAACAGGGAATTGGAGGTGGTGCTGAGCGAGATAGAGTCGTATTGCATCTCCTATTGCATCTCGGCTGCATCTGCTGTAAGGAATCAGCCCTGGGCTGGTGCCACCTTCTCCTGCATTAGCCAGAAGGGATGGACACATGTGGTCCTCACATCCTCTGGGATGCAGGCACGCCTGGCTCCTCTGCAGGGTATGGAAAGAGGTTTCTTCTATGCTTACGTAGCTATTGTGGAAAGGGTTTGTTTTCATCAACATGAACTATATCTGATTTTTCTCTTCTCATTTAGTAACAAAAGCTTTCTCCCAGCTTCCAGAGCATGGTCCTCTGGCCACTGCTAGAGAGGGCTGGACACAGAGGCTTCTGGTCCAGCATCACTTCTGTGCAGGCACCTCCTGCACCCGTAGGATGGTCCTGTGGTGTCCTGAGGTTGCTCCACAGGCAGGGCAGGGTCCTCCTGCATTTGCAAACCTCACAAAGCCCTCAGCTCGGGTACAGGGAAAACGGGAGAAGTGGACAAGACCATTATCTCCCAGCATTTCATTTCAGTTTTGCTCTCCGTCCATCAAGTCCCTGGATTTCTAAGGCACATAAAAGGTGACAGTGATGTTAGCCATGGGGAAGTAACCTACTTTTTGAGAAGAAGAAACCAGTCAGGAACTGTTTCTAGTTTGGTGGCCTGCCCCTCCTCCTCTCCCCTGCACAGCACTGCTGAAACCAGTCCTTCTTCCCACAGGGGTAGGAAACTCTTGGCATGGGAAACATGATCCCTGTGCTCCAGCCTGGACCAGCAAGGGTCGTTCTTGCTTCGACGCTGGAAACAAGGACCGTGGTGACCCTCAGTGCTAAGCCTGTTACTGCTAATGCTTTGTCCAGATGTCATTGCTTTCCCCTCTCAGTTCAGGTATGATAAACCAGAGGTAATTTAATATTAGCCCCACGCATTCTTGTGCTTCATTTTTCTGTGGACTATTTATATTGCAACTAAGTTTGGAAAGGAAGTTGCCAATGATGATTTTCCCAGGTTCCAATTAACTTTGTTATGATGAATAAATATACAACTGGGCTCCTGTTTTCTAGATCCAGAGGTGCTGAAGATGTGCTGGGTCACCCGACGAGGTTGTGCTCCAGGATGCATCTCCCAACGCTTTGTCTATCTTCTTGTTTGTGTTTTTGTTTTATTTTCAGATCTCAAAATGAAAGTCTTTATTGTTTCCCTGGGGTGTCTGGTACGTCTTTCTGCCAGGAAAAGAGAAAACTGGGAATACTTAATCTGTGCTTGTGTCCAACTCTTTATACCTCCCATCAAATTTGCAGCCTGCAAACACACTATTTAGTGTCTGGTGGCTCTTGCTTTCCTCCAAGAGCCCCTTCCCACCGTGGAGGAGTCCACAGAGATGTAGAGCATCCAGCTTTTCTCCACTCTGATAGAGACCGGCACGTTTCCATGGGCTGAAACAATAGCAGGGTTGGAAACAATCTTTGCTTTCATCCATCATTGCAGATTCATCCCAAATATTCTGTCTGGAATCTTTTTGGTCTCTCCCATCAGAACAGCATCCAGATTTTCCTATTTCCTCCCTCTTGCTCCCTTGTGCCTCTGCTCTATCGGATGTGCTGTGTCCCAGCCATGTTTCTCTTGGTTGTATTCTGCATATTCTTAATTCTTCCAAATAAGTTGCTATCTGCAATCTGCAACTTATCCCAGCAGAGTGTTGTCTGTAAAGTTTATTGATATTGTGTTTATTGTGTCTTTCAGAGTATTAAAGGTGCTTATAAGCAACACGAGTCCTACTCGTGCTGCACCCACCCCGTTCCCCCCAGTGATGCTTGTCCTGCTGCACCAGTTTGGCTCCTGCAGAGCCCGTGCAGGGCAGGAGGAGCAGCCCAACCAATTTTTGCTCCCGAAACACCCAGCAGACCTGCAAGCAAGTGGTGCTGGAGCTGCAGGGCAGCTCTGTGGCTGTTACACACCCACCCAAGGCTTCATGCATCTGGAAATACCATTGCTGCCTCCTGATTCACAGCCGTGTTTTTTAACTACTGCTCTCTCCTTCTGGCCTCACACTCCCCTGCGCAGCATGCCCCTGACTTCCCTTCCTCTCCTTCTGGGCTGTCAGGGCGTAATTGATGATTTTAGGGAGTAGTTGACTCAGCCTGCCTGGTTTTGCTCTATAAGTTCATTCCCACAGCCTGGATCTGCGGAGGCCGGTGCCTCGCTGTCGGAGCACGGGATGAGATGGAGCTGGACAAATCTGGCCGGGCTGGGGTGCCTTGAGCTCTGCTCAGTCCCGTGAGAATGCTCCCATAGGAGTTCTGCCCTGACGGCCCTAGGGGAGCATGCCGTGCTGTGCCGTGCCATGCCGTGCTGTGCCAGGCTGCACCGTGCTGTGCCACACTGTGCCGTGCTGTGCAGAGCAGTTCTCCACAGCTCTTCAGCCCAGTTAGCAACTGGGAGCTGCATAGGCACTTTTGATGCTCTCCTTTCCCCAAGGGAGACCCCCAAGCATGGGGCTCTGGGTGAGCCCCTGCCACCCCCAGCGAAGGGACAGGCGCACTTGGTGCCTCTGCCCCGGCCAAGGCTCCCTTCCCCTGTGCCAAAAATTACACAGCGCTCGCTCCGAGCCTCGAGCTGCAGCGCTGAAACGCGGACCCCTGCCAGGCCTCATAGCACAGCCATGATGTAAGAGCAGAAAGTCAGCAAAACCCCCACCACTCTCGTGCAGGAGAGTTAACCCTTGTGACGAGGGGAGAGGTGGGTTGCTGGTTCCTACCCCTGAGAAATGGAGAGATGCTGCCTTGCCCCTTGCCTTGGGGTGTTGCCAGCTACTTGCACCCACCCTCTGCCAGCACCCTGGGTACCTGTGGGACATCTCCTTCCTCCGGGACCCCTGGGCACTGTTGTCCACACTGACAAAATCAGTGTCTGCTTTTCCACGCCGAGTGCTGGGCTGCACCATCTCCCAGGCCCTGCTGGAGGGTTGGAACTGGATGATCTTTAAGGTCCCTTCCCACCCAAACCATTCCATGATTCTGTGCCTGGGTGGTGGAGGATGCTCTGTGCCCGTCGTGCCAGTCGGGCATCCCTGGGCTTCCTACAGCATCTGTGTCCTCTGGTTCCAACTCTCCTTGGCGGAGCCGTGACCGATGTCCCAGGCTCATGCTCTGCCCGTCCTCTGCATTTAAATCACTGCAAAGGCAACAGGTTATGGGTTGAGAAGTCCTTAAATTATCTGAGAAAGTTTATGAACTTTCACAGCATAAAATGAATGTGACATTTCCTCACCATAATAAATGTTCATCAGAAATGACTTGATCCAAACAACCTTGTGCTACAAAGCCATCGGGCCATGAAAAACCTTTGACAAAACAATCTCCTTTAAACGTGGCTTTGCTGGAATTAGGGCTGATTACGATCAGATGGCTTAGTATTGTGACCTTGTTAGAGTCCCATTCTTTTGTCAATTCACTGAATATTTGTAATATTTCACTCGGGATGAGTATTCTCACGTACAATTAATTTTTCTGTATGGATGTAGCTTGAGCAAGAAGAGCTGATGTGCTGCCTGCTTTCCCTGCTGCACTTTCTCAGCAGGTCATTTTAGACTGATAAAAAAAGGATGCGGAAAGATGTTCTTCATCCAGACATCATCTAGAAAAATGCACCCCGTATTTTTAATGGTTAGGACTCACACTGTGCTGAGCACAGATGATGCTGAGAGCTGTGGCAGCTCCATCGCAGCATCCACTGTGTTTGCAGAAGGTTGGGGAGCACTGGGGAGTACTGGGGAGAAATTCTGACCCCATTCACATGTGGTTCCTGCACTGAGGTGTTTTTTTTCCAAGGAACCAGACAAGCAATGCCTAAATAAATAGGCAAAGTGGATGCAATTCCAAGCTGATATCATGTTACAGTAATCAGAGGATAAAATTGTTTTTCTCTGTGACCTTGTTACAACCATTTGTGAAGTCTGTGGAGAAAACTGCATGTCTAAATCAATCCTCCCCTCAGAAAGCATCACTGTTCTTCTCTCTGAAGTCAATTAAAAAGGAGGTTTCGATGGGGATAGGGACAAAGGAGCGCGTGGTGCTGCGGGGACCCTCTGAGAAGGTTTTGGGATGAGCACAGCAGGGATGCCCTGTCTTGAGACGGGACCCAGCCGCGGCAGGAATCGCATGTACGGGTGGGGCCTGATCGCGCCTGTGAATTGATTTGCTTTTGATAATGTGAGCTGGAGTTTATTGTAAAAACTCCTGGCACAACTGGAGGGCTGCCTGTTATTATCAGTCTAAATAAATACGGGTTAGCAACAAATTTGAAACATCTGCTCGGGATGAAACCGTCTCTCTGTTAAGACTTTCCCAGTAAAGCGCCTCGTAAGAGCGAGACGGTGTGGGAGTCCCAGCGCTGAGGAATGCGTGCCGGAGGCCGTCTGTCCAGGACTTTGGCCGTCGTTGAATGTGTCTGATGGGCTGTGCTGGGGCTCTCACCTCCGTGGGATCTCCAGAGCTTCTGGAATGCTGCTGGGCAGCACAGCCACCACTGCACCAGGGCAAAGCTCGACCCGAGTGGGGCTGGGCTGGGGGGCTTGGGACCCTTTCCTCACGTACAGCAGCACTGGGAAGGGTGCAGTGCTGGCTCCGCACCCAAGTGCTGGCAGAACCCCTGGGCTCTGGGAGGCTGGGGATGCTCAGAGCACTAGATGCTAAAGTGGGGATTGTCACTGGAGCGGCTTAGGCTGTAAAGCCATTCTTCTCAGAATCCTCTTTCACAAAGACTTCTTTTACCAAAAGGCTGCAGTCTGAGGGAAAAGCTGCATGAGAGAGCAGCCGAGCAGCAGGGTGCAGCTGCAGAGGATGAGGATGGTGCCGGTGGGTGCTCCCGGAGCTCCTCGGGGCTCCCCAGCACCCAGGGGTCAAGGACTGAGCTCAGCTGCCCTTGGAGATAAGATAAATGCAATGGGACGGAGGGAGGCTTTCTCACAGGAGCCGTGTGGGAAAAGCAAAACCTCATGTCGCGGTTCACTAACCGCCTGCCTAATGATATCCCCGAGGGAGCTGGTCAGGCATCATAAAACCAGGCAATTTGCCCCGGAAATAGGTGAAGAGATGTAAATGTGCTGAAGGGATGTAAATGTGCCATCCTGCAGGAGCCAGTGTGCCGCGGGCAGCTGGTGTGGGGCAGGGGCAGGTGCCCTACGGTGCCTGGGATGGGGAAACCATCCTGCTACGAGGATGCACGGCAGTTTAGGGTCTGGGCTGCCTTGCATCCCATCCTCACCATATGGTAAAGCACCCCATGTGCCCATGCTGGTGCTGCGGCCCCGTGGTCCTGAGCACACAAGTGCTTGTGGTGTGTTCTTGAGACCCTGGAGCCTGGAAATTCAGCTCAGATGAGCATCTGAATTCAGCAACATATTCAGCGCTTGTTGAAGGTGAACAAGGCTGGAGATTGTAGTATGTGTTAGCATCAACACAGTGCTGAGTGGGGCCTCGGGGCTGCTGATGCAACAAATAGTTTTATTTATTTTTGGATGCATGGGATGCTCGGTACTGAGTGAATAATAACGCCAGTACTGGGGGAGGCAGCGTGGTGCGCAGGCTGCAAGCGCACGCTCGGGGCATACTGTAAATCAAGCACTGGAGGACGTTGTGGAGATGAGATCCACGTTAACCTCATGCAGTAGGAATGTGAGAAAGCCACCTTGGCCACCCTCATCCTTCCTCCCTCCTTGTCTGAGACAGGCCAGACCCTGTCAGCTGGTCATCTGCCTGGATCCTCCTAAATCAGTGCTCTGCTCTCTCTTTATCCTGAACACAATCCTATCTCCTCGTTGTTGGACAGCGGCCAAATGCAATCACTTCTCTGAAAGACTCGCTAAATATGTTCAGCAAAAGAATTTAATTAGCCTGTTTCTCTTCCACACAAAGCTTTTTAAGAAGAAAAGCAAGGAGAAAAGGAAAAGAAAAAAAAAAGCTCCTTGTCTTTCAAGTCCACCTTCTCAGCTCATTGTTGTAGTCTTGCTGCTCTGTTTGGGATTTTAGTCTATCTCCAGCTCGGAAAGCCAAGCCCAGGGGAGCACCATGCTCTCCCAAGGCATTTCAGTGGAAGGAGCCCTCTATCCTGCCTCCCACCAGAGGAGTCGATTTGCTGGGACGTGGAATTTAAAGGATTGCTTGTTTGGGATTTTTGTTTTCAGGCTGAACTCCTGTGAGAGATCAGAGCTCTATAAGTCTGGCTGAGCGTACAGGGGTTTTGCTGAAACGTGTGGGTGCGAGGGACTGGCACATGTCCCTCATCAGAAAAGCGCTCTTAATGAAAAACTTACAGCCCTGCGTAGAGGCTTTCCTGCAGCGGCAGCCATGGCTATCCTGCTCTTCCACCGTGCCAAGAGGAGATTGTCTCCCGCAAAGGCTGCTAGAGGGCTGCAGCCAGGGGGAAGGCAAAGAGAGCTGCAGGACAACAGGGGCTGCAGATGGAGTCAAACCACTCCTCTCGTGATGGGCTGCACTGGAAACTTCTAGGGGGCTGAAGAGTGAAGCATTTCCCTGGTGCAAGGGGTGAGCAGGGGATCTGGGGTGGGCTGGCATCTCATCCTGGCAAAAGGATCATCATGTCCAACCATCAACTCTTCAAATCTGACCTGAAAAGCTGAGAGCATCAGAGCTTGGATGTCAAACTCCCTGCCCAGAGAAGCCCAATCTTTAGTAGGATTGCACTCAGAGTTTCCTGAACCCCATTTTTTTCTTTCCCAAGTATTTACCCAGCATCACTCCTCACTCCTGACAATCTTGGCCATGACTTTTATTTGATAGCATCTGTGCAATGCAGCCAAAACTACTGCTGTTGTTGGCTTTCGTGTGAAGCTAAGGGTTAAGGGGAAGGGATCAAACCACAGAATATAGAGTGAATGCAGCTTTTCTTGTTCGTGCTGCATTGTGATATATTTAAACTTTCATTTAGCATAAATACTGTAGGTCAAACACCAGACAGATTCACCAATTATATTTTCCCCTATTAGATGAAATATGTTTCTAATTTGGCTATAGTTTTGTTTTATTAGACCTGTGGCAGCAAGGGTGACCCTGTTTCAAAATAACCTTTTCAGATCATTTAGCCCTAGTCTTTCGCAAATAGAGTTTGATAAAGCAAAAATGTGCCAGTCTATTTTTTAAGCGAGGGTTATGTGAACCCAATTCCTTCCCCGAGTCAAGCAGGGGCCCCACTGGAGCTTCGGAGCCCTTAGACAAGCATTCTGTTACAGCCGCCGCTCTGCACAGCGGCGCGAGCATTACAGACCCGATGTGCAGAGTTCACAATGAAAATACTGTTTATTTTGCCTAGCGGATTGGGGGCCAAAGGATTTTTGTCTCTTTAAAATGTAATAAACTATAGTATTAGCATTTCCTGGGTTTAAAAGCTTCCAAGTCTGACGGCCTCTGAATGCTGGTTGAAAGCACCGCTGGCTGCAGCTGCAGAGCGCCCCGGTTTGCTTAAAAGGAAGGAAGAACCCTTCCCTCTGAACCAAGGAGCACGTATCCATCAGGTATCTTTCAGGATCAGCTTTGGTTTTTTGTATGTGCTGGAACACAGATAGATTAGTTATTTTTCCTTCATGCAATTCCCTTTTTCTCCTGGCTTATCTGATCCACTTAGTTTACCAAGGGCTTTCTTTCCTTCAGGCTCTGAGGCTGGGAAGCTCAAAGCTTCTCAAAGCCCGTGGCCCTATTCAGCCTCGGCACTAGATATCCATCGGCTCTGATGGCTGCGCGCTATCGCTGCCGTTATCGCGCTGCTGACAAATCCGTGGAGGAGTTTAACAACACGGGCACATGCGGCTCTGGAAGTTTTTCCTCGGCACCCGGGGGCTTCGCCCCAGCTGTGTCCCTCTGTGGAGCCCAGGTGCCTCTGGGTGCCTCTGGGTGCCTTGGTCCTACAGCCAAAGGCAGAATGAGCTCCGGGATCAGACAGGATTTCTCTTTAAATAGAAGTTTCTCAAACTGTCTGCCCTATCTCTGCAAAAAAATGTCTACTTAAGTAACTTCTCCCTTTCCCTGACTCCTTCTGTTTCCCACGTTCACAGCAATTAAGGTCCTGGCTGATGGAAGCAGAGCATTCCCAGAAACCAGTCCACAGGGAAGCCCCAGGAAAGGATTGTCCTGTGCCAGACGGCAGGTCCTGCCAGCACCTCTAGCAGCCCCAGGGCTGTGCCAGAGCCTGGACCTGGGGGAATGATTCTCCCTGGGAGAGTGATTTTCCTCCTCTACTCCACTCTCCTGAGACCCTGCCTGGAGTCCTGTGGCCAGTTCTGGAATCCCCAACTTAAGAAGGACGTGGACCTGTTGAAACAGGTCCAGAGGAGGTCACAGAGATGATCTGAGGGCTGGGGCACCTCTGCTATGAGGACAGGCTGAGAGAGGTGGGGTTGTTCAGCCTGGAGAAGAGAAGGCTCTGGGGAGACCTTAGAGCAGCTTCCAGGACTGAAAGGGGCTCCAGGAAAGCTGGGGAGGGACTTTTTACAAGGGCCTGGAGTGATAGGATGAGGGAGAATGGCTTAAAATTGGAAGGGGGAAGATTTAGATGAGACATCAGGAAGAAATTCTTCGTGATGAGTATGGGGAGGCCCTGGCCGAGGTTGCCCAGAGCAGGCAGAGGAGTGGAACTGGATGGGCCGTAAGGTCCTTTCCAACCCAAACCATCCTGTGATTCTATGATTCTATGACTGGGGACCCTCAGCAGTCACAGCGGGGACTCTCAGGAGCTTTGCTTCCCTTTCTCTTCCCCCATTGCTCATTTGGCTCACAGAGGATGAAAAACAATAATGAACAGCCACAAATGTGGAACCGGTGCCTCCTCCTCCTGTTGGCTGGTGTTGCGTGGCCACGTCGCTGTGTGCGTCGCTGCCACTGAGGACAAGCTGCTTCCTCTTACAAACCAGCAGGGATGATGTCGTTGCCATTGCTTTCATCATCACGAGTTGTTGTAATCCAAAAGAATGAAAGCAAAGCTTTCCATTTTGAAATTAAAACCAGTTATAAAGCAAGACAGGCTTTATGCAGCAAAGGCTTCCTAAAACAATATTTTTGAACTGAGTGTCATTCCTTAGAGTTTTATGAAATGCGATATTCTTACCAAACATCACTTGCAATGAGTTAAATATTTGATGAAACGCATTGATAAACCCCAAACAAAAAGTATGAGAAGCAGCAGCAAAAAAAATTCCTTAAAAGTGTACTTGAAATCAACCTATTCTTGTGAAAATGTTCTCATGTCACTGGAATTGCAGTTTCCAATGGAAATGCTCCATCAGAAAATTTCCTACTAATGCTACTCCAAGCCTGGAACCGCAGAGCTGTACCACTTCAAGCACAGATCAAAGCTATTTTTGTTAAGTCTTCTAAACCTTTTAAGTCTTTATTGAGAGAAATTCCCTCTCTGTGCTGCTGAATTTAAGGGGCACCAGCTCTCAGGTATGGGAGGACTCTCCTCTCCCCTCCTCTCTGTTGGGATAAAATCCCTCTCCCCACGGATTTCACCCATCGCTGTGTACGTGGGGGTGCTGGGGGATGAGAGGCAGGGAGGGCAGGGTCAGGACAAGGGGGAACAGCTGAAAGGGGGCGATTGAGATGAGATCTTAAGCAGAAATGTTTTGCTGTGAGGGTGGGGAGTCCCTGGCCCAGGCTGCCCAGAGCAGGGGTGGCTGCCCCATCCCTGGAGGGGTTCAAGGCCAGGTTGGATGGGGCTTGGAGCCCCTGATCCATTGGGAGGTGATCCAGTGGGAGTTGGAACTGGACAGGCTTTGAGGTCCCTTCTGCCCAAACCATTCTATGATTCTGTGATGCCTTGGCACCCTGAGTGACAGCAACAGGAAAAGGGTTTTTTCAGTGTTTAAAAGAGGGGTTTGCTCAAAGCCAAGCGCCCCTGCCTCAGCTCTCATGCCACACAGTTTATTTAACGACCATGAGAGTTTCCACTTGCTCTAGAGGCTGCTGCCAGTGCTGAAGACCTCTTAGACCTTGGCCAAGCTCTTGCACCACATGGAGAAGGTGGAACTTGATCTTAAGCAAAACAGAAACCTTGCCAAGTGTTTCAACTGAGAAACCAAAGCTGGATGGAACAAAATTTTCCCCCATCTCAGCCCAGGAACATAGCCTGGGGATGGATGGGGCTGGCAGGACTGGAGAACTGAGTGCTGGGGCACGTGGTTGAACCATGCATCGCTTGCTCTTGTACCTGCAACTTTCCTCCAAGCACAGGCTGGAGAGGAACATCTGGGAATTCCCTGGGAAAGAGCAATATGGGAAAGCCTTCAGCAACATGCTATATGGTCTCTCATGGACATTCTTCTTTGTCCAGCTGTATTAAAGGATGATTCTGGGTCCCAGAACTTGCACGCAGACACAAAAGTGAGCAGGGAACGTGAATCTATTTCTCCATAGAATCCTAACTTGGGAATATTGCCCTTGGGAGGCTGAGCTTTGGTTCTGCATAATACATATACTGAAAATTAACTCTGGAGTTCCATTCTGTCCTGTGAAAATAGATGCATCGTTGAGCAGAGGATGCAGAAAGCAATAGATGGATAGAACACAAGTGAAGCAGGTGCAGGTCACCAGAATGCTCTTCAGCTTTTCAACATTGATCATAGAAATTCCAGTATCTGAAAAACTCAAAGGTGATCAAATGTTCCCAAATGGTGAATTCTCTAAATAAGAAAAAGGCAGATGTGTTTTTAAAAGAATCCCAGGGTCTGAGAGCTGGAAGTTACAGCAGCCGTAAATCTTATTTACATTCCTGTTAAAGCATATTCTGTTTACAATGGCTGATAACTGTCCTGGGGACTGGCTGAAGATATCAGAGACTGAAAAAAAAAGGTAATTTCTTCTATTCAGAAGAATGGGGAGGAGCAGTTGACTGTTCTGACAACAACCTCCAATTTCCAGGAGCTGTGTCTGCTGCCTGTTCAGTCTTGCCAGAGAGTGCGAGTTCTTCAAGCAGCTTTTATATGACACTGTTTCCTATAAAAATAATACTTCACATACGAGAGAGGACATTTACTTTTTCTAAATGACATCCCCGAACACGCTGGCATCCCTTACCAGACAAGGGTGGATTACGTGGAAACAAAACAATAAAGACTGGATTCCTTCCATTTGTTACTCATAAATGCACCAGAGAACAAGCATTTCTATCACTGAGAGATGTATCAGTGGTGTAGTCCTCCGGGTGCCTCTGCCACATCCTAGGTTGTCATTGAGCAGAGCAACCAGCTCAAGGACCTTTTGGGTTGTTTTCCTCCTTTGGAAACCCCAACATGCTCCTCACCAAGCAGTGCCCTCAGGTTCTCTGTATCTCTAATGTGAATGAAATGCTGTTAGATATGAATTTTGGGTTCACTTCCAGAAATAATAGGATGTGGCTTTTCCCTAACACTTGGAAACCTGCCCGCACAGCTACATACATTGTTTCCTATGCAGCACCAATGTCAACTCAGAGGTTTCTAGGTATTTTGTTTGAAATATTTTAATTTCAGCTTTTCGGAAGTAGCATTTTCCTGTGCTTTATTGCCTAATAAACAGGGATAATTAAATTAAGATTCATGTAAATGAGAAGGCTGGGTATTTACTTCTCCCTCACTGGGTATGCATGGTCCATTGGGGCAGCATGATGTTCCCAGCACTGCACAGGAACCAGAGTGGAGCCAGCCTTAGAGAATCATAGAATTGTCAGGGTTGGAAAAGACCTCTAAGGTCTTCCAGTCCAACCATCAGCCCAGCCCCACTGTGCTGGCTAAACCATGTCCCAAAGCGCTATGTCCACAAGTTTTTTGATCACCTCCAGGGATGGAGACCCTCACTGCTTATTCAGATAAGAAATTTTTCCTAACATCCAGTCTAAACCTCCCCAGGATTTGAGGTGCAGCCTCACCAGTGCCTAATGTAGGGGCACAATCCCTTCCCTGGTGCTCCTGGCCACAGCATTATTGATACAAGCCTTCTTGGCCACCGGGGCCACTGCTCTAGCCATTGCTGGCCCAGGGCATTACCACAGGGCACGGGGACAATCTCACTGTGATTTGTGGAGACCTCTGCCAGCCTCAAAGGGCTCAGCAGTGAAACCAGAGCATGGCAAGGAGAGGGAAGCCCTGCACCCCGTGCCTGAACTGGAATGGGCTTTCCAGACCTGAAGCAGTTAACGTGGCACAGAAGGCAGCAGTGCTCCTCAGGCGAGAAAAGGGCCGCTAACCGCAGATTTTATTATCCGTGCACTGTGTCTGAAACATTTATCGGTGGATTAACTCCTGCATTTGCAAAGGGCAAGTGAGGTTTGTTTGAGGGAAACTGAAGTGCTGTGGGCTGCTCTGCCAGCTCCGCAGCCCCCAGCGTGTCGCGCAGGAGGTGATGGGGAGCTTGGAGCTTGCCCTGTTGCAGGGGGCACGGCTGGGCTGGGTTGGGGCTGGGTCACAGCTCAGGGTGCCTCGGGTCTGGCTGAGGAGCCCCTCAGCTGGCTCCATTGAGACCCCACGCAAGCACAGTTGGGTCCCTGGACACATGTGGAAAGGGGCAGCCAGCCCTGGCTTCGAATGAATGACAAATGCTCTGACCCTACAGGATGGCTCCCTCCTCCTGAGGACTGGGGTTGGAGCTGGAGCAGGGAAAGGTGGGTTGTTTTTTTTTTTTCCATTGGAAGGGTTCAGAAAGCAAATCCGTGTCCCTGCTCCTGCTTTGGCTGCAGATCCAGGATGACTTTGCTGGAAGCAGCCGGATCAGCCACGCTGTGGGTCTAGGGGCTCTCCAAGATGTGCTCATCCAGAGGCTTCTGCTGCATAAGGCACAACCAAAGAGACTCTTCAGCTATGGAAAAGTTATTTTCCTAAATGGACATTAATGTTTTTTCCACTAATTGGAAGAAATTCTGAGGCGATGGAAAACCTTGAAGTGATGTCACTGTGAAAAACTGCAAAAGATTCACACTGAAAAGGGCTTATGAAATCCAGACCTTTCCCGGCCAGAAGTGACATTAAAATAAGCCCCTCTTCCTGCCCTCCTGAGGTCTCCACGGCATAAGGACTGGAGACACCACAGTGCACTTGCCCTTGGTGGGTCAGTGCAATGCAGGCCAGGAGACTGTTTCAGCTGCCAGAGGGAGCACCCACCCCATCCCATTCCAACCCATCCCACCCCTCCTCTGTGCCCCTCCTGAGAGCCAGGAGACACCTATAAACAAGAGCCTGTCATCAGCTCAGCTGGCTCATTACAGGTACTGTCAGCAGCAGGGCTCTTCTCTCTTGATTTATCACACCAGGTTCCTGGAAGAAAAGGAGGACAACCAACCCAACCCAGAGCAGCACAACTATCCTGAGAAGGAGGGAATGAGCCAGTGTGGTGCGGGGCTGGCACAGAGCAGCGGCAGGAGCCCCTGCCCTGCAGCAGATGACCTGGGCAGCTGCTCCTCCCAGGATCTTTGGCAGCTCAGGAACCAGCAGCATCATGATAGGGGTCCTGGCCATGGCTGTCCCCTCCCGCAGAGAGTCCAGGAGGCACCTTCTCCCTAGGCTTCCAGCAAGGGCAAGAGCTTCAGCACTCGGGGCTCTCACTCAGCATTGCTCATTCAACTCTGCTTGACCCAAAAGATTATTTTTGTTGTTGTTGTTGCTTGGATACCCATGGATATGAAGTGCAGGTGAAACCAGAAAGGTGGTTCTGCAAAAATGCTGTGTCCCCATGCATCATCTGGCTGGGCATGAGGACTGGCTGTTCCAGTGTCAGTCACTCCTGCAAGATTTCACTGAACTTGGCTCTGGAGCTGCACACCACGCTCATGCCACTCCATCCACCCTGCCAGGCTGAGCCTGGAGCTGGCAGAGCTGGTGGCACCACAGGCAATGGAGAAGGTGGCATCACACCTACCCTGCTGCCCCTCGTGCCTCTGCGGTGCCCTCCGCCGGGGTGAGTGGTGCCAAGGGCACTGCCTGCAGCTTCTGCCCAGCCCTGGCTGCAGGGAGGGTGACGTGTGAGTGGAATCACCCCACTGGTGTCTCTGGAGCCACAGCACCGCAGACACACGCATGCCCAGGACAACAGGAGAGCCAGCCTGGCTCGCTCACACCAATTTGCCACGTGCATAATTGTTAGCAGAACTGCTAGGTACCTTAATTTGCTTTTAATTCCTCCCAGCTTGCCTGGTCCCCCAATATCTCCCCACTCCATCAGACATTCTCCGTTCCAACACAAATACAGCTTTTTCTGGAAATGTGATTTATTTCCCCTAATTTTGATCTCTTCTCGCATTCTTTGGTTTAAGAAGCAGAACCCGTGAAGAGTTTGGCTGAGATGAGTATTTGTGGAAAGGTCTCCTTTTATCCCTTCTTCCATATTTTTCTCAAAACCAGCTACCTAAATCCAAATAAGAAGAAAACTTCGAAACGGGTTACATTAATTTATTAACTGGATCCTTTGCGATGAAGAAAGCAGCACAGTATCCTTGTGTAACAAGTCCTGCCTTATAAATGCATCAATTCTTAAACTATATTGTTTTAATAAACAAGGTTTGAGACGTGCCCAAGGGCACTGTTATTCTCAGAAGAGTTTTCCAAGAAGGCTTGTGTTGTTGGGTTATTATTCCATGACTTCCAAGTTCACCGAGTGGAGCTGGTTTTTTTAGACTCATATTGCAGTAAAAACAACAACTTTCAAATACTTTGTCAAGTAGATTGGGAATCAAAATGGAAACTATTTGTGTAGGATGAGAAGTGCTGAAAGCCTCTCGTTTCATGCAATTAGATTTGGAATCTAGGGCCTGGCTCGCATGTTTGAAAGAAGTGGTTTCAGAAGGCTTCATTAACGAGGGGTGGAGGTGTAGGAAATTCAGGTCATCGAAGCGTTTCATGAGTTAATCCCACTCTTGGGGATATGGCTGAGACTTTATGGTCAAGCTGGAGAGGTGCAAAGGCAGCGTCCTGGGGCATAGACAGGACCTTGCTGCTGGCTGTGTCCAGCTGGGCACATGTAGTCAGTGGAGATGGTCCCATGGTGCCCTCCAGCCCTGCTCCCCTGCTGCAGCCACCTGGCTTCAGGTGATCTCAGCATCTCTCCTGCTGCAGGAAAGGCACCTCAGCCGCACCACAGTGATGGAGACTTCCTGGAGTCCCCTGTGCTCCATCCCCATGTTGCAGCAAAGCTTTTTTTTTGCAGCCCCAGTGATTCCCATGATTTGTCCCAAAGGAGGCTGAGGGCTGGATGCTGTGCTCACCCAGAGCTGCTGCAGCCCTGCGCATCCCTTGTGCCGTGCCTCCTCTCCCAAGGCTCTGGAGCCCCACTCTCCTGCAGCTCCCCTGGGTTCGTAGAATCATAGAAACATAGAATCACTTGGTTGGAAAAGATTTTTGAGATCACCAAGTCCAATCATACCTGTTTAGTAAACCATACCCCTGAGCATCTCATTTACCCGTCTTTTACACACCGTGTAAAGGTCTCCCTGAGGGGGCAACCCAGGCTCCCATGTGCATGGGCTGCCAGCAGAAAGAAGTCTTTAAAAGCATACTTTGTGAGTCCATCATTGATCCAAGGTATTCCCTGCTTTCTATCCAGGCTGGGGAACGCTTCCCCAGGGAGAAATGGCTCAGGCTGGTGTGGGCAGCAAACTCCTGGGGGCTGCATGGGATGCCCACTTCACCCGGCAGCCCCGGGATGCCCCTGCCAGGGTGGGCAGATTAAGGAGGCACCAACAGAAAGAGAAAACAAGACAACTTGCACATCTCCTTGAAACCAGCTTCTCGGAGTTGCAGTCCCCTGCTCGGTGCATGCTGCAGCCTGCAAGTGCCCGTGGGCAGCCTGGGAAGGAGAGGGGCATCCTCCCAGGAAGAAAACAAGCTCAGTTGGGAGGAGACTGGTCTCGTTCCTGGTCATTCCCCTCGGCGTGGCTGCTGCAGTCACATGGAGAAGAGGGGGTTTCTCAGCATCCATCACCTGGATTCACCCTGTAGAAAGCCAGAAAAGGCTTGGTAAAGCTGTCGAGCTGGGGCAGCTCATGCCATCCTTAAAGGATGAAATCATCATGGTGTATTGACATCATTTAGTCACTGATAATGCCTCGATGTGCAGTTTTGTGTGTCCAGGCTCTCATCCGATCATTCCACCTACCACAGGAGGAAAATAAGCATCTGCTGAGGCAGCCAGCAGGGAGCTGCTCTCCTCTCTCACCTTTCTGCCGTCACGGGCCATTCTTTCCAAACCGGATGCAAATGAAGGGAAATCTCACCCATTTGTGCCTCCGTCGAGTATCTTCTGCCTTATTTCCTTGAATTATTAGCTCTCTTTTATTGGGTTTGGCTTGCAGAAGGATGACTATTTCATCCATCAAATCAGAATCTTTTTAACACTAATACTGAATTTATAGAAGTGGTTAAACGAAGTGTTGACAATATGGACAATGTGTTTCTGATTAACGCTGCAATTTAAAGTGAAACTGCCAACTGCCGGGAGTTACTAAAACAGAGCAGCATTTTTCCAGACCCAGTGGGCTGGAGCTCAGTGTCGCAGCGCAAGCAGATGTCAGACGCCGCGCACACCGTGCTTGCGAAGAACTGGCTCTGCAGCCGGGGCTACTTCCCAGAAGCTTTGCTCTTCCCCATTGATGATAATTGTACTGTGCTTTTCCTCTTTTATTATCCTGGCTGGGTGCGTTTCTTGGTGTAGGTGGTGAAGTCTTTACCTGCTGCTCCCAAGGGAAAGGGGCTGGTGGGGAAGGACACCATTCCCAGCCCTCTTTGTGATGCTCTCTGCCATCAGCTTGTTTCAGGCAGGGCATCACCCCACCCCGCATGGACCAAGCCCTGTGGTCACCGTGCAGGTGCTGAGCTGCACACGCTGGGCTCGAGCATCCAGCCCAGAGCATGTGGGTGGGTGGTGAAGCAAGGATGGGACCGAACAGCCGGTCCTTTTATCTTTGAAGGACAGCAAAGCAGATTAAACATCATTCTTTTTTTTCTCCTTAATATGTGCCACAAAAAAGGAGGCGTTGTACAAAGGGAATGGCAATGGGAACAAAAGGGAGAGGGAGACAGGGGAGTGCCCGCAGAGCTGAGCCATCGCTGCAGTATCTAACGGAGGTGATGTGATCACAGCCGACATGAGAAGTATCACTTCTACCTGAAATCTCCTTCGAGAGCACTCGCAGGACCGGGAGCTTTGATTCCCTCCTTTTCTCTCCTCGTTAATCGCCTTCAGTTGCAACACTGAACTTCTGAAATTCAACAGCTACTAAAATATCAAGTATTTAAGGCTGGGAAAACCTTGAGCAGTGGGAGGTTTTGCAAAACGTTTTGGCTTCTCCAAGTTCAGTGCTGCAGTTGGAGTTGGGGAGTTTTCTTCCCCTAGTTTTTACATCTGCTGCATTTGTTACTTGTTCAAGGGGGATTTAGGTTTGGAGAAAAATGATATATCTTCCCCATGTGCAGCTCAGGGTTAGAAGAGCCAGGAAAGCCCAAGCAGGCTAGAAGAGCCCAGTGGATTTCATGCAGCTCGGGGAGTGGTGCCCAGTCTGCGTGGTGCGCACGATGCTTGCCCCGCTGCCCCCGCTCCCTGCCTGCTGGCAGCCTCTCCTTTGTGAGACATTGCTCAGGGGGAATTCACTCAAAATGAATCTTGATTGAGCTATGCTAATGGAAGCCACCCTCTTTATCCCTCTGCTGATGTTCACCAAGGGCGTGCAGGCAATGCCTCCCTTACCAGTATAAATTTCACCTGCAGTGATGGAGCTGTGGTCACTGTGGCATTAAATCTCGGATGCCTGGGCTGTTTAGGACTTAAAACCAGGCTCATCCCAAGGTAACATCAGTGAAAGGGATGATTTCCAGGCTTGAGATAAAATCACTTTTCAACCTCCACTCAAAGCCAGGCTGACCCTGGTCTAAGCTCCCTTTTCCTTCCCCCGCACCCAAACCTCTTGCAGTCCTCCTCCCCCAAAACATTTCAACCCCTGTCTGGCCTTGTTTAAGAGTCAGCTTCAATAGAACCTTTGTTAAGGGCAAAATCTCATTAAATGTGAGGGAAGGGGAAATGAAAAAGTGCAAAATAGCCAGATTTATTACCTGTTGTCTTCTGAGTGTTTAAGAATCAGGAGCTGGGAGCGAGTGGTATTAAAGTTGTGAGACTGAGCCTCCCCATCGCCGTCTGAGCTGCCTTCTGCTCTGGGGGCATTGCTTCTTGTAGCGCTGCTTTATTCAAAGCAAAAAACCCAAGTTTTGTGCTTTTTGAGATAAAAAAGTGAATTGATCTTAATGGATCAAACCAAAGCTCCAAGCTCCCTTACTCCGTGATCATGCAGGTAGGGATGTTTATTTGCTGAACTCAGATATTTTTCTCAGCTCAAAGGGAAAGGTTTTCCAGGACAGGTATGGCTGTTTTTTTTTTCTTGTTTCAAAAGTGAACAGAAAAGCAAACCCACTAAAATACAGTGTTGGCTTTATTAACACTGCCAGCAAGGGAGCAGCCTGCGGGGTCTGAGTCAAGAGAGCAAGACCCTGTGCTCTCAGGTATCACAGCTGGGGTGCCCCTAAGCCACTCGCTTCCCTTCAGGAGGAAGAAAGGTTGGCAGGGCTGAAAAAAAAGGTTGATTAGAGAAACCATAAAACCTGACAAAACAATTCAAAGAGCCCAGAGGAGGTCACGAAGATCATCTGAGGGCTGGAACACCTCCCATACAAACACAAGCTTAGAAGTTGTTCAGCTTCTCAGAAGAGAAGGCTGTGGGGAGACTTTGGAGCAGCTTCCAGGAATGAAAAGGTCTCCAGGAAAGCTGGGGAAGGGCTTTTGGTCAGGGAGTGATGGGGCAGGGTGAGGGGAGATAGTTTTCAGCTGAAAGAGGGGAGATTGAGGTGAGATTTTAGGGAGAAATGATTTCCTGCGAGGGTGGGGAGGCCCTGGCCCAGGTTGCCCAGAGCAGGGGCGGCTGCCCCATCCCTGGAGGGGTTCAAGGTCAAGTTGGATGGGGCTTGGAGCCCCTGATCCAGTGGGAGGTGTCCCTGCCTGTGGCAGGGGGTGGGACTGGATGGACTTTAAGATTTCAACCCAAATCATCCTATGATTCTATGACGAACCTCAGAGGATGGAGCACTGCGAGCGGTGCAGCTGCCAGGGCTGAGTTACTGCCTGCACAGGGGCTGCGTTTGCCCCCTGCTCGGCAAGGAGCATGTTTTACCAGGGTGGTGAAATGCCCACATGCCCGATGCGAGGCCCGCGGGACCCAAGGTCTGCTCGCCGAGCACCTTTTGTGTTTGCATGAGCTCACACACATCTGTGAACGTTCAGCTCTTACGTAGTGCAAATCCCAGGCATCTCACGCTGGGCGCGCGGCAGACAGGGCTGTGAAGGGAGCAGCCAGCTGTGAACACTTTCTGGTTTAAATAACTTTCCCTACCATCACGCAAGCAGACTGCGCCGCGGCGGGAGCAGCCAGCGCTGTAGGGCAGCGCTGCCCATCCAAAGCTTTCCTGGCTGACATCTCTGCCTCGCTTGCTGCATCTCCCACCCGGTTTTTGAAGCAAGAACCGCTGTCTCCTTCCCTGTCTTGCTGCAGACCCGGAGCAGCTCTGGCTGCAGCACCCACGGAGGCTGCTGAGCTGTTAACAGCTAAACCAGAGCAATGCTGCTCAGGGTGCGTGGTGGCAAAGCTGAGCTGCTTAGTCCTTGCATTCCCCATCTCCATCCCTTCACCCTAAGTGCCCAGGAGACTTGTGTTTACTATAATTCTGTGTACTTGTGGCTCTCTGATAGCAAGAATCAATAATTCCTCCTAAGTAAACATCCCAGCAGGGTAGAAGAACTGGAGCTCCATCTTGCCTTATACCTGATGCTCCTCTAACATGGTTTCTGGGATGTCCTACGTATGTAGAGACAGCTCTGCCTCTCACCTTCACTGTACTTGTTGGATTTATGTGCTGTTTGCTTTTGTCCTTTAAATGAATTAGTTGGTGGGGAGTAATGAGATAATTTGTCCTGTCTTCACGTGATGCGTGGAGGGGGGTTTGGTGTCACCTGTGATAAACATTGCGTGCCACCCACCGGGCTGTGAGAGGCAGCGAGGAGGCTCAGCGCTGTCTTGTTTTCCAAACAAGTTGCTGTTCCTGGGCTGGTTGTTAGGCTGGTTTCCATGGAAAATAATGCTGAGCAGCCCGGGGAGCCACTCGCCAGCGCTGGCTGCAGCACAAACATGCAGGGATGGAGATGCTGCAGGTGCCCCAGGGGCAGCCTCGGTGCCCACACGCCCTCCAGAGCCCGTGGAAGGGCTCGGCAGCGCCTTTGTCCTCCACCCGAGGACAAAAAACTCCTTCCTTCTGCCTGCAAGCCGCTGGTGCGGTGCCCAAGGGGTGTAAAAGGGTAAAAAAATGAAAGCCCATCCTCATCGCTCTGAGGATGCCGTGTTCTGGTGGGACCCCAGTGCCCACGGTTGTGGGGGATCCCCAGGCAGGAGCTGATTTCTGACATCTGGGCTGCAGAGGTCCTGAAATGGGGAGCCCAGAGGGAGAGGGAGGAAGAAAAGCACCCAAACTAGGTCTGTGCTGCCAGGGTCCTGCCAGCTACCTGCACTGGGGTAGCATCTGAGTCCCCCCCTGCTTGATGGGTGCTCCTTCTCCTGCGAGGTGTGGTGTGCAGAGGAGTTCTTCAGAGAATAATAGGGCTTGCTCTAGCACAGAACAGCACAACCGCTGCTTTCTTTCACCCTGAGTGCCCAGGAGATTTGTGTTTACTTTAATTCTCTGTACTTGTGCCTCTCTGATAGCAAGAATCAATAATTCCTCCTAAGTAAACATCCCAGCAGGGCAGGAGAACTGGGGCCCCACAGAGCTGGCCTGCTGATGAGCTTTCGTGGCTCATAATGAATGGCATTAGGGCTGACAGTTCAGGGCTGAATTGCCCTGCCCCGCATCTTCTGAACTATTGGCTCTTGAATTTAGCTTGTGGTGCCTCTGAAACACCACAGGTGATCACAGGAGGTGTCTTGCAGCATCCATGGAAGCTGAGACATCACACAGCACCTTGCTTAAGAGCAATGGGTGTCAATATGCTGTGGTGGTCCTGGGTGAGCATCCAGCCTGCAAGTGTCGCTGAAGGCAGAGGGACAGATATATCATCTTGCTAAAACCAGTGATGCAGGGTGATCCAGTGTCACTACAGTGGTCTGTAGGGCTGGTGGCATCCCCACCAGTGTTGACAGCTGCCAGAAACCTCAGGAGCCACATCTCCTTGGAAGCACATATCTTCCTTGATTTGGAAGTGGCAGCCACCTCTGAGCTGGACTAAGTTAGAGGGAGTTTGAATATTTTTTGCTACACTCCGAGCCTGGAGCCAGAGTTCTCAGCCATGGACACAGCTGGCTGCATATTGCAGCCCAGGGGACTAGTGCTCTTTTGTGCAAGAAGACCCTCAGCCGGGACAGTGCCCTGGGCAAGTACCCTGTGCCGGCATACAAGGATTGTGTGCCTCTGCTTTATTGATAACAGCATGCAAATGAGTTTTAGGGCCCCGAGGAATTTTCTGCCTGTGATCTTTGCTGCAGTGGGAACCCTATCCTGTGGTGAGCCCCACCCTATGTGTTTGCAGCGGGACCCCTCAGGCTTGTCCAGGCACCGCAGAGTGCCGGGGCTTGGCAGCGGGCACGGGGCTGGATGCGGTAGCAGATGCAGGGAGCGGATTCGTATTGTTTCACAGAGGCAGCTTTAAATCAAGACATTAGAGAGTGGCGGGGCTTCGGGTGCCTGCTGATTCTCCCTCCATCCACTCTGTATTCTAACCCTAATTGTCTGCAGCAACCTGTTATTACCGCGCCTTTAACATGATAGACACAAATAGGATGCACTAATCCACTACTCTTTGGTTTAAGAGTCATTACAAAGTGCTTAATTAAGTAAGCCTCACTTAATCACAAAATGTTTGCATGCTAAACGAGTTCTTGTGAAGCACGACACTTGACATATTCTGTACAAAAATAATTACAAGCGGGAGGCCTGGTACATTGAGCCTCCGAACATTTCATTTCAGGCCTTGCCCATTCATCACCAGGCTGGAATTAAAAGGCTTTCAGCGTGGAGCTGTGCAGAACTCCCACATTCCTACCGGCTGAGTCACCGATGCCGATGCTGCTGGTGCTCTCCAGTGGCTACTGACAGGCAGCATTGCCAGCTCCCCAGGCATGTGTGCGGACCACGGAATCAGTAAGGCTGGAAAAGACCTCTAAGTCAAGTCCAACCATTGACACAACCCCAACACACCCACCAAACCATGTCCTGAAGCACCACATCCACATGGCATGGGTGATGCTGACACCACCTGGTGTTTGGTGGGTGCAGGATCCACCGAGGAGGATCTGGGCACTGGGCTGGGGAGTGGGATCACGAGCAAATGCTTCCAGGAAAGGGCAGCAGAGCATCCGTGTCTCCGCATGACAGTGGGCACTTCATTAGCATCAGGGTCTCCAAGGGCAATGTCGTGGTCCCTTGGGATGTGGTGCCTGGAATAAGCAGGGGGAAATTCAAAGCCTCCCTGCTCCAGAGCCAAAGCCACCCAGCTACCCCCGCAGCCTCTGCCCCGAGGGCCGGCGGCTTTCCCAAACCCTGTGCCCCTCAGCTGCACAAAAGCTGCCTGAATGGGATTGTGTCAGGAGCTGCGCGGACCTTTGTTGGACATGCCGGTGCCCATTAAAATCCCTATCCCTGTCAGGATAATTGGGAACCTTACCCAAGCCTGCCTTTTGATGGAAACCCTTTAATTAGCGTTCTCTATGTGCTGTAATGCCCGCAGCGCCCCATTTGTTTTCTCACACGCTGCTGCTCAGGTTGGAGTATTTTGAGCTCTGAAACACTCCAGGGAGCAGTGAGAGGCCATGGAAAATAGGGGTGTGCGGCTCCTTCCTGAGTCCCAGCACTTGGGGACTTCACGGGTCTGCCTGGATTTTGGCAGTTTTGTTTTTGAGGGAAGCTGGAAAAAAAAATCCACGATGCTGTCGCATCCCATGTGACATTTTTTAACAAGCCATTTCAATTTTTAATTCGTAAACAGCTTGTATTTCAATATTTTCATTATTTATCACATTACGTTTTATGTTTTGCATTGTAACTGTTGTCTTCGATATTAATTTTGCATGATAAATTATTTTTCTTGAAGTCAAAATCAAAATAAAACCCAAGCAATTTTGTCAAAACGGAAACATTTTGGTTAAGCTGCAGCAATGACTCCCAGCGGATTCCTCCACAGACAATTTAAAATGGCTTGTTTCTGCCCTCGTTCCAAAAAAATTTGTGAAACCTGGAATTCGTGAAGCACATCCTCCGGGTGACTTTGATTTCTAGCTCACATGGATGCTTTTCAGCCCTGAGTGCAGGAGAGGGGGAGAGAGGAGGAGGGTGAAAGCATCAGGCGATGCTCAGGGCTCCCAGGAGGTGCCGAGCCCCATCTAACCTGAGCGAGCCTTGCTCTTGGATGCCGGCACCGACACGCCACCGGGAAACACAGATGGTAGAAATTATTGAGCAACATTTCCAAACTTGGTCATCTTTGCTCTTTGGCAAGCACCGGACCTCAAAGCAGATCTGATTGCCGTTTCCAAAACGTGATTTTACATTTCGTAGTGGTGTTTATCAACTAAGTACTGATTTGGAGGTTTGTCTTTGTTTCTGGATGGAAGGCTTGAGAAAAGGGTCTCAACAACTCGAAATGAAACAGAATCATAGAATCATAGAAACATAGAATTGTAGAATAATTTGGGTTGGAAGGGACTTTAAAGCCCATGCAGTTCCAACCCCCTGCCGTGTGCGGGGACACCTCCCGCTGGATCAGGGGCTCCAAGCCCCATCCAACCTGGCCTTGAACCCCTCCAGGAATGGGGCAGCCACATCTTCCCTGGGCAACCTGGGTCAATGCCTCACCGCTCTCATTGTGAAGAAATTCCTTGTTATGTCTAGAAATATTTCAATTTCAATATTTCCATTTGATTCCAATAAAACATTCGGCTTGCCCCCAAACAACCTTTTAATTATCTCATTTTTGGGTTCATTTTCTGCCTCTGAAGTAAAAGCAAACCTGTGGTGTGTCTGGCTCGCCCTGGGCCCCCTGGGTGCCGTTGGACAGGGAGCGGGGATGCGCTCGTGCCCATCCATGCTGGCGCAGGGTGGGACCTGGCAGCGAGCAGAGAGAGCTCGGCTCTGTGGGGAGAGTGAGGCACAGATTTGCAAATAAGACACATTTCTACTATGGTTATTTTGTGCTTTGGGAACAGCTGTTGATATTCTGACACTTGCCAGCTCCGTAGCACCTTCAGGGAGTCTCCTTGCCTTCCCTCCTCCTGCCCAGATCCTCCCTTCTGTTTTATTTTCTTTTTTTTTTAAGGCCACCTTCTCCTTTTTGCATTTCTTTTGTTTCCAGCCTGAGTGTGAAGAGGAGCTGGGAATCAGAAGGGCTTTGGTGCTGCCTCTACCCACAGCATCCTCCGGTCCCTGACCTCTCAAGCTGCGTGAGCATCCTTGGGGCTTGCTGGCAGACGGAGGATGCTCACCCTCACCCCGGGCACTACACATCCCTGCATGGGGGGCAAAGGAGCTGCTGAGGGGTCCTCTGCATCTATCCCTTTGCCGGCCAGGCGTGCGTTAGCCCATGGCGTCTCCGCGCTGGATTAGCCGGGTTAAACCGCTAATGCTGCCGCTGCGTGGAAGGCTGCTTTCAGTAAGTGGCTCCCTGTAGCTTATTTGACTCCAGGCCCAAATCTAATGTCTCAGTGGGCCTGTTACATTAAGCAGGCCCAAGTGGTAGGAGATTTAAAGCATCAAAATGAAGTGCTTTATCACTCCGTACTGTGTTCTTGGCTGCTTTCGTTGGCCTCACTTCACAGGCGCCGCAGCCTGCGAGCCGAGCCCTCTCGGCAGGCCCATTACAAATTCCACTTGTTGACGATTGCCTTGTTGCAGGATTTAATGGTAGAATAATATTTACACAGTAAACTCCTCTGGAGGTGTTATAAACACCATAAAAAGGATTTTAGAAGCTTAATGAGCGTTAGTGAAGTCGAGACAGGATAATGTGGCAACTGTGCGCTGTAATCTGATTTGGCACCTTCTGCACAGCAGGAGTTAGTGGGTGGAAGAGCTTTTTAGGACTTTTTTTTTTGTTTTAGTGTGTAATATTGTTTGTTTAGCATGGTGTAAACGGGGGATGCAGAGTGAGGCTCTATAAGAGTGGCCGACCCGAGCGCACAGGCAGGCGTGGGGAGTGTCGGCTCGGGCACTGCTGGTACCTTTGATCATGACATCGTGGTCACTTGCTGTTAGAGATGGAAGGATCAATAGCTGGACTGGTTTAATGCTCAGTGTCACAGCCTCGAACACAGTCATAATGGTAACATCAGTAATTTCAGGACATTTTGGGCGCAGGAAGCCTCGCAGGCAGCGGCTGGAGGGAACAGTGGCTTTTCCAAGCGGCAAATGCAATGCAGAAGTTTCAGCACTGGGAGCTCCTCTGAGCATCGTTACAAACAGCCAAGTGTGGGAACAACCTCCTGCAGCTTCAGGTGGGGCCCTTCTTCCCTGAGCCCATTTGCTTGTGAATGTTACTGGACGCCTTGGCAAAAGGTGTTATGTTGAATGTTACTGGACACCAGCACAATCCCTTTTCTAAATCCGACCTCATTTTATTTCAGTCTTTCTAGAGAAAAGGAAAACCTTGAAAACAAACTGACAACTCGCTCGTCCTGAAGCACCAACAAATGGTCACAGCAGTGATTGAGTTGCCTCAGTGCTGTGATGCCATCGCGGCCGTTCCAGGGGTGAACAGATCCTGCTCAGTGCACGCAGGGTGCAGGAGGGGCTGGAGCAGCCCAGGAGCAGCGGCTGCAGCCTCCACCGGTGTGGCTCTCACAGGTAGCCTGCTGCAGCCACACATTTTCCTCTATCTTTTTAATGTTATAATTCATGTTTCCTTCTTTATCTGAGCTGAAAATTCTCTCTTCTCTATTTATGTGTATACATCTATATACACACGCGCAGATGCACACATGTATCCGGGCTATTCTGGGATCGCTTTGCAAAGCAGCCCAGGATTTGGTTATTTACGTGCAGATATTTTAAGGTTCCATTTCAGGGAGGCAGAGAGGGTGCAGCTTCTCTGCAGGTGCCTCCTGCCCTTCTTAGTGTGCAGTGGGCATCTCTCCCCAAGGGAGAAAGGGGACTTGGAGCTGTCTGTCTGCGACCAGTGCAGGCTGGAGCCTTGGTGGTAAAACCCATCCCCTTCCACCATGTACACTCTGCAGGCATTTGTGAACTTCAAGGGCTTTGATTTTGACACTCGAGGAACTACCCTCAGCCTTTCCAATTTCTGAGGGACGCGAGGAGCTGTGAATCTTGAGGCTGCCTGGCCAGGAGCAAAAAGCTACCTTTGGTAAATAAGCCAATATTTTCTTTCTTTCAAGGGGAAGCTGACAAAGATCAATACGAGCCTGCAAAAGACATTGCCCTCTTAAGAATTAGCCCTTTGCAGACTCATTAATCCAGGTAGCTGTTACAGGGTGACAAGAGCATGGAGGCTCTGCCAGCTCTTGGAAGGATCACAGCCATGTCCCCTTCTGCACAGAAAAAGAAACCAAATGGGGTTGCTGAGAAAACAGCTGCCATGCTAAGGGCTCCTTCAGCCCGAGGAGCCAATTTGACTTAAAATAAGAAAGGCTGGTTGCACTCTCGATGAGTGTCATTAAAGTTACCTGGTGTTTTGCTTCCATTTGATGCCACCTAGGGCTGGGCAGGCTGCATCAGCCCTGGTACCCTGTGGCACGGGATGTGGTGGAGCCTTCCCCAGAGCCCACTGAGGACAGCCGTGCTTCCTATGTTATCAATGAGGATGGAGTGCTAAGAAAATCTGTAAAATTATACTGCTGGATGAAAAAAAAAAAAAAGGCATTATTTTCATAGAATCCTAAAATGGCTTGGGTTGGAATTGACCTTAAAGCCCACCCAGTTCCACTCCCTGCAGCCACCACTGCTCTGGGCAACCTGTCTTGTCTTATCCCTGCACTCCCCGACCAAGAGACCCTCCCAGCTTTCCCAGAGGCCCTTTCAGGCCTGGAAGCTGCTCTAAGGCAGCTTTGGCTCACATTTAGCTTCTCTTAAGCATTGACACAGCTTTCCCACATGCTGCAGAGCTTCTTTCTCTTCTGGTTGTCCTGGCATAGGATGAGTGGCAATGGATAAGCTGAAGAGTCCTCTGTGCTGAGTTAAGGGGACTCAGACAGTGGGATTTATGAGACTTGCTAGTCTTCCTGGAGGAAAAGATAGATGCCCTATCCCTTGAAATATTTAATGGCTTAATTCTGCACAAAGCACCTAGGTATACGTTGTGATGACTGGGTGCTCAGAAACAAGTGGTGAGCGCAGTAAGAGGCCCTATAGGAAAAAGACAAGATTAAAAAGAAATGGCTGGAGAAGAAAAAATGTTAACTAGTGGGCACTCATCCCCCAGTGCAAGCCTCCCATCAAGGAGAGGCTGGTGGGGTGAAACCGGGGACCCCACGATGGTAAATGAAGCTCCATAGCACATGGTGAAGGTGAGCAGCAGCCTCACCTCCTCCAGACACCCACAGGTGAGCAGGGCTGCAAAGGACATCTCTGCCTCACCCTGCATAGGGCAGGGATGTTCACTTCTCCTGACAGGAGGAATCAAACACCAGGTGTTTAAAGGGAGCCGGGTTGGTTTTCTAAACGAGGTGGGAATCTCAATTAAATCAATAGGGCGCTGTGGAATAAGTTTACACATGTGAAGGTTATCAGGAACTAAATTAGCAGATGCCATTGCCAAGGAGGAGCCCTCGCTGTCTCCTCAGCTGCTGCAAATCCACTTAACGACCAACACAGCTGAGAAAGAGCCATAAGAGACTCCAGTGGCTGTTCGTGAGGGAAGGATGCAGTGACTGGAAGGGGTAAAGTCTGCTCTGTAAGTATTGTGGTCACTAACTTTAAAGGTATTTTATTGCTGTTATGGGTAAAGTCTTCCCCTTTCTCTGGTCTTAGCAGCTTTGCTTTTTCCCTTTGGTTTGTATCTGGACCATAAAAATGCAGTTGACTCTGTGAACTGGCTCTGTTGAAGTTCAGAAAGCCTGTGTGTGCTCCTAAAATTAGACATCTGATCTCCTTCAGGTCAACAGGACAGTTTGCTCAGTTCAAACAAAGTCCTGTGTGGTTTAGTGTGCTGGTACTCTGGTGCAGAAGCCTTGCTGGGGCACCATGTCAGACCCTGACCTGCAGTGGGTACACGATACAGTGTGTGCACGTGGTGAGCGGTGGATGTACAGGTGTGAGGTAATGAATATAAACTTATTTAACCACAAAAAAACCCCAAACCCAACAACCTAAGGCTGAACTGCTGGTGTGCCTACTTAACTGCTAGAAATGAAAAAATAATTCCAAACAAGGCATTTGTCACAACATTAAAGGGTCACCCGCTAAGTGCAGGAAGCCAAAGAGGGAAACAGTTCTTAGGGGTAATTACAGTTTCTAAGAAGTTCTGCACTCACTCTGTAATTGTTGAGGGTTGGTGATTGGCACTGTGGTGCTGCCGCAGCGCTGGGAAAGCACCACAATGGAGCTGTAATTTATGGGGCTGGAACCGTGAAGTCAGAAAAGGTCTGGGAATTATTGCTAATCTTTATAGATTCAGGGGTTCATGCACTGGCCAAGGCAACTCGGATTACAGATTTGGGAGGACCTGTTAATGGTGATCCCACGCATGCTCTCACAGTGCCCAAGCATCTCCAGCCCAAGACCCTGCATTTCTGAGCGAACTGGAGCAAATATTGCTTCACTTCTGCCTCGATGGAAAGCTCTCTCCTCCTTGAAGCTCCCATGGGAGGTGAAGAGCGAGAAACTTGCCTTATCATCTTTCCTTAATGAGCTAAGTGATTAAAAGTGCTCTAAAGCCAAGAGCAGCAGGAACAAGGCAGTTCCTGTGCCTACAAAACTGGAGTACAAATCCAATCCTGGTGCCTGGGAGGCTGCCAGAGATGACAGCATGTCCCAAAGCCACAGGTGAGGTTCCTGGTGGTTGGAGAAGGCACTGCCTGCGGTGCAGAGCTGTGCTGCCCTGCCTGAGGTCTCAGGGTCCTGCTGGGCTCCTGCACATTGTGCTGAGCATCACCTTGGCTATGTGAGCCCCTTCTGCTGGGCAGGCTTGCAGCCAGACTTCCCACCCCTGAGACCCAAAGGCACCATTTGGGGCAAGATTATTTTCCTTCACAAGTTATTTTGTGAGGCAGTTCCATTCCTGGGTTGCACGTGGCTGAACAGGGGTGGCACAGGTTCTGAAAAGTGAATTTCTGACCTAAAAGCTCTTCTTTGCTCTTGGTAGCTCCATCCTCTGCCAGTGTGGCAATGCATGGCTCTTTCACGGAGGGCAGCTGCCTGTGTTTGGGAGAATTGGAAAAAAAAAATTCACACTTTTTTTCCATTTGTGCTTATTTGCATATTAATAGTTTGCATATTAAACAACTACTTCAGAGGGTGGGCGGGCTAATGAATGCAGCAGTCTCCTCTATTTTAACTCAATTTGCCTCATCCATATTCCAATGACTTTGGGGATTGGTATTCAGTTTTCATTGAAATTATCCAAGCCAGACCTAATTTGTGCTGCCCTTCCATTAATCCAATTAATTAGCACCATTGATGTGTACTGCCTTTGTAATGCAGCTTTGTTCAGCACTGCTGCTGCTAATGACAGCCTTGTATCAGAGCAAATAATGAGCAAACCAAAGGAGCATTTGACCCTTGATGTACCCTCACACAATGCAGCAGTTTTTAGTCTGGAGGCCCTAATTTAGGTTCGATAACCCAAATTATAGACAATAATTCAATATTCTTTGTGGGGAGCTGAGTAAGTGTCACCCTGCCGTTTGTTTAGCTTATCATTTTTTCCTGTCTCTTTATTTATGTATTTTTTCCCCTCCTATTCATTATTTTCCAACCTGGCCTCCCTGCTCCACCTCCAGCATTGATTTCTATGATTCCTGACCTTGTTTCCACCAAGAGGTCTGAAGATCTCTTTGCTCTGAAGGAATTCATTAACCTTTCCCCCTGCCCAGAACTAGAGAGAAAATCTTTATATTTTAAGTAAGGCAAATAAACACCGTTAGTGGTTATTGGAGTCCCCTTGCTGGCTGGTCCCCAAGAACACAACTGCTGGCTTAGGGACTGCTCCTGGGTTTCCATCTTTTGGGTAATTTGGGGTTTGAAATCATTGTTTAAACACTGAATAATTTTCTCAGGAGCCTGGGTCCCCCCCAGTGCTTTCTGTGCCGGTGCCGCTCTGCCCTGGGTACCATCCTGCTCCCTTCCCTGCAGCAATTAAAGACCAGCATGCAATTAAATGTAGTGTAAGGGCAGCACAAAGCCTGTTCTACGGCTGAAGACCCTGTGCTAGCAGAGGTAAGGCTGAGAGAACTGGGTTTGTTCAGCCTTGAGAAGAGAAGGCTTAAGGGAGACCTTATTACCAGGGACCGGTACGTAAGGGGTGTCTGCCAAGAGGACGGAGGCTCCCTTTTTACCAGGAGTCACATGGAAAAGACAAGGTGTAATGGGCAGAAGTTGCTCCTGTGGAGATTCCGGCTGGATTCCAGGAGGAAATTTGTCTCTGTGAGAATAATGAAACATTAGAATCATCTCCCTGGAGAGGGGTGGATTCCTTTACACTGGGCAATTTTAAGACTAAACTTGATGGGGTTCTGGATCATCTCATTTAAACTATAGAACATCTAAAATGTTGGACCAGATGGTCCCTGAGGTCCCTTCCAACCTGGCATTCTGTGACTCTGTTCTATGTCCCCAAAGCCCTGAGGTCCCCCCAGGGAAGCAGGATGCAGAGAAGCCTGTCCAGATGTTCAGAAAGCAGCTGCTGTGCCTGGCGCACCAGGTCTCTTCCATCCCTGGTCCACTGGAAGAGGAGAATCCATTAAAGGAAGCATTCAGCTATGGCTCTCCACAGGTAAGTCACTAAGTTCATTATGTTAATTAATTACATACAGCACATTCAGAGTGTCCACAAGTGTTTGAACTGTAAGAAGGAAGGTATTGTCAGAGCAGGGAGGAGAATGGGAAGTCAGTTTTGGAGAGTGTTTGAAGTTTTTGGTGCTTGGCTTCCTTTTGACTAGAATAAAAACTGCCCCATGGCATGGGGCAAGATGCTGCTGGTGGTGCCCGCTGACCTGCAGGAATGTCTTCCGTGCTGTTGAATGGAGATTCTAAGAAAGTATCTGCTCCTGTGGTTCTCCACACAGTTCCCATCCCTTCTCCTTGGTGTTATAAATCATGTCATTTGAATAGAAACTTATACAGTTAGTTGCCTGGAAGATTTTACTGATTAACCTTAAAATATGCTATAAATCTTATTCTCTTACTTGCTCATGGAGCATTGAAAAAGCAAACAAGCTCCTGTGCCGCTCAAGGCTGGTGTGTGCAGCAGGGCAGGCTCTGTTGGCAAGGGGGAAGGAGCTCGGGGTGCTCCTGGGGTGGTGGGACAGGGGGTACAGAGTGTCATTCTGCTCTCTGGGACAGGCTGCAGTCTGCATTGCAGAAGGAAAGTGCTTTTTTTTTTTTTTGGTCTATCCTCCTGTTGACACATGCAGGCAGTGCTGCATGACCAGGCTGAGGTGTCCAGCCAGCCTTCTGGTAGTGGAGGAGGGCTGGTTGTTGGTGGGTAGGCAGTTCCAGTCTCCCTGGCTGTGCTTTGCCTGTGGCTTCAGAATAATCTCTTTTATTCACCTCTTCATCCTGAAAGCTGTATTAAAACCACACTCACTGAGGTGTGATGTGTCTTGCCCTGTAAGTGCAGAGGAGCTGCTGTCTTGCCCTCTAGGCAAGGCTGTGTTGTCAGTGGAGATGAGCCACCAGTCCCATCGCACAGCGAGCCAGCGCATCACGTGCCAGGCATCAGGAGCACCGTGTGTGCTTTGCGTTTGTGATCTTCTGTGCTGGGGCTCAGGGACAGTTTGTACCCCAAAGGTGCAGATGCATTGGTACTAAATATTCCAAATATTACAGCTATTTTGGGGGGGTTGGACACAATAACCATTCCTGCTAATTTTTCTGTGTACACGGAGGTTGGTTCTTGCTGCGCCGATGCTACTTGTGGCCTGATGGAACGTGAGGGAGGAGGATTTTACCAGAGTGGTTTTAGTACCTTTCTCCTCAAGCCTTTCTTCCAGTGACACATGAATTTCTAAGCTGTATGACCCAACTGATAAATAATATCAATAGTGTAAATAATATAAATGGTTCCCAATAAATATAGATAGTAAGAAAGCATCACAAATATATGTAACTCATATTCCACCCCATGTCATTGTGTCACACTGCACTGGGGCGTATATGAACTAATACAGACCACATGGGTTTAAATCTATATTAAAAGCACCACTCCTCTTAGGGTTTTGTGCTCCCTGGAGAAGGACAGAGGGAGGCAGGTGGGTTTGTGGCCACTTACCTGCTGTTAGCCTGCACCTCCTACCTTTGCCAGGCTGCAGGGTCATTTTAAACTTTTGATACTACTTCTTTATCATCTTTGTTGGTGGCAAGAAGAGCGAGGGAAGTATCTAAAGCAAGGTGGTACTCAATGAGTGTTTCTTTGTCTGGGATGCCAGCCTTCCTACCAGCCTGAGAGCTACCGTTGTCTGCCTGGCACTGTTGCTATAAGATCCTGTTTAGTGGCATCATGCAGGACTTGTCACATCATGGGATGTCACAACATGTCAGCCTCTGACAGGCTGGATACCTGCTATTAACTTGTAGAGTAGTAGCAAATACAAATACAGGTGGTGAAGGAAGGCAGTGCCAGGAGCGGAGTGGATGCCCCTTCTGGCCACTGGGATGTGGCTCTGCAAGCCCAACCTTGCAGAACAGCCCTGGGCTTTGGTGTGTTCAGCTCGCGCACAGGAACACCTCAAAGGAGGGCAGGTTTTCTGAAAAAGCATGAATCGCAGAAAGTCCTGAGTTGGAAGGGACCTCCAAGGATCATCGAGTCCAGATCCTGTCCCTGCACAGGATGATCCAACATTCACACTGTGTGGCTGAGGGCTTTGGCCAAATGCTTCTGGAATGTTGTCCTTTCTGTAGCTGTACCTAGTTCTCCAGGGAAAGGTGAAAAAGCAGAAAAAAGGCTGGAAGCCAAGGTGTACATCAGGTGGGTGTGGGATTCCTTCCTGCTTCTGCATCCAGCCCGTAGAAGTCTGTGCAGTAGGTTTAATTGACTAACTGTGACTGCAATACAACAAACAGCAGATCAAGTCTCCTTTTGCCCCTGTTGGTGATATAATTCAAGCCTCAGATCATAGGTTTAATTACGGGATCACCCTGCCTTGTCATGCAATTCCTCCCATGATTTAGGCAAGCTCTGTCTTGAAGTTAACTGCATGTCTTGCCTCCAGGACCTCACCTGGAAGGCTGGTCTGGGATGTGTGGAGTTGGGCTGGTCTGAGTATTATCCCAGTCCCCCAGTCTTGGGAGCAGGGGCAGCAGCACCACAGAGCTGGCTGGAGAGAGGAGAACTGGGGTTCAGCTCAGCTGGAGGCTAAAGCAAAGCACATGAGCTGCTGTTGAAATCCTGACACCTCACAATGAATGTTGTTGCTGTGCATAATTGGAGCTGGTGCTGCCACATCTTCCAATAGATTCCGTGGGGATAACTGTTCTCCATCCCTTCCTGTCCTGGGACAGATGTGGCTGGTGGGCGATGTGGATGGATCCCACCCTGGCTGAGCTAGGGGCACTCAAGCAGAACAAGCCCCATGTCCCGCTGGCAGTGGAGACAGTTTGACCCTCTGTGCCCGTACTCCCCAGGCCACGACTTTAAGCCCTTGCCTTCTGTAGGGCTCCTCGTGTTCTAACAAGCCAAAACGCAGGCTGAGTTTTATTTGGTTTATTATTTGGATGATTAGCTTATTTAGCCCGTTTTATGCCCCATTAAATTATGTATTTGAAATTCTGTGGAGAGCTGGAGCTTTGCAAACGAGCACATTCCATGCCCATCGGCGATGCTCACGATGTTTGCCTTGGAGCACCCAAACCCATGGCCCCTGTTTACTCCTTGGCTATTCTCTTCTTTCTGAGACATGAATGCTCTGTCTGTTATTGTTACCTCTTCTCATATTTTTTTTTTTTTTTTCATGCTCTCATCAGTAGTTTGAGTGCTTCTTATTTTCTGTGCCTCTGAAAGAAGCCATAAAATTCCCCAGACCGTGTGTGGTATGGTGTGCACTTACAAATTACCATTGAAAAATGAATTGCCTTGACAAAATCTAATGTTTTGTGACACAGCACAAATATGCATTTCATTCTTGAAGAGAAGGAAAAGGAGCTCATTGGAAATATTAAATTAAGCAGTGTAACAGCTGAGAATAATTTGGTTTTCTGCTCTGTTGCTTGTGATTTGGTATGGAGTTTGAGGTGGCAGGCCAGTTCCTGTTTAGAGTATAAAGCACAGAGATACCTTGGATTTTATTCCTTGCTTTGAAGCAACTTTTGTTTTGCTGGTGCTGGAGGCTGGGTGCATCTCAGAATGTAGGGTTTGGGTAAGATTCCAGAGGCACAGGGGGCTGAGGTGGAGAACGTCGTGGCCGCTGTGTGGAAATGTTTCCCATCGCGTTGCTCTGGGTCACAGGACAGCAATGTGTGCTGCAGTCTGTGCTGGTTCTCGGGTGGTTTGGAATAAAAATCCATCCCCAAGAAGAACAAAGCAGAGCAGGGCTGGGTTGGGGAATTCTTGCTAGCAGCTCTGAATCCCTGCTGTGGAGGAGCATAAAAAAAAAAAAGCCTTCCTTCTCTTCAATCATCCAGCACTTTAATTACCTGCTGAGTTTTGCGTGGTGACTCATTCCCCAGAAGAAGGACCTGGGTGGCTTCTTGCAGATGTGAAGCTCTCTGGGGCATCGCTTACCCCTTGTCCTGATGAGGTTTAGGGCAGACTGACTCTCACACCCTTTAAATTTGCCTCTCATCTCGGCTTTCCCCAGCACCCAGAGCCGCTGGTGGCAGCGATTGATGCTCGCTGGGAGCACCACAGCCTGTCCCCAGCCAACCAAGCCAAAGGCAAGCGAGTGCTCGGCTGCGGGACCAGCCTGGCCCCGAGGAGCATTGTGATCGGCTTCAAAAGCCAAGCGCAACGCCAAGGAATCTTTGGCACAAAGATGGGGGTAGAAAAACCTACGGGAGTGTCAAAGCCATGGACAGTCTCCAAAGCGAGAGCGGTGTTTGACGGGGGAGAATATGCTTTGGAAAATTTACTTGATCCTTGTTTGGAAGCAGCACTGAGAAGCACACTGAGCCCTTCGCAGACACACACATGCTGCCTTGAGGATATCTGTAGAAAGCAAAGCACTGGAAACATGTTGTCATCCGCCTCCTCCCTCTCCTTCTTGGCAATCAAGTAAATATCCAAGGAGCTGCTTGGATCTGAGTGCAGGAAAGCAGCCACCCTGGCCCAGCAGCAGCCCCAGGGTCACCTCCAGCGCTGGGTGGGCTCAGCGGGTCCCGTCTCCTGCTCCTACATCGCTCCTCTTGGTTTGCTGGAGAGGGTCTGGACAATGAAATTGTGCCACGGGCAAGCTCAGCGCTTCTCTGGATCATTCACCACTTGCCAAGAGTGCTGGTTTCTTCTCTGCTGTAGCCAATGCTGAAAGCCAAGGACCAGACATGGCACAGCTCGTGTTGTTTCAGTATCCCTCTTCCTTAAAAAGAAAAAATAATTAAAAAAAAATAAAAATGAGAATCTGGACAACTTCCCAGATTGTACATCTGTCCGTATAATTTACACCACGAGGATGAGGAAGTGAGGAGGGCTGTAAACTCTTTCCATCTGTGCACTGTGTGTGATGATTTTTCCATTCCTTACTTGCCTCCCCCCAGTTGAAAAATCCAGGGCTTGCTGAGGGTTTGCCAGCCAGGGGGCAGCCCCCGGGGGTGTCTGTGTGGCACGGGTGGTCTGGCAGCCAGACCTCGGCTCCTCTCAATTCTTCCTCTTGCAGGGCAGTGCTCCTGCACCCTGTCCCTCAGGAGCTCCCAGCCACCTGTGTGGAAATCGCCGTCAGCTGAAAATGTTCCTTTAGAACTGTTTTGACTAAAAAGGGGGGTTTATTTTGATTATTAGGTTCTTTCGCAGGACTATCCTTTGAAATAACTGGGCTCCTATTTTATAATATCCAGTCTAAACCTCCCCTGGTGCAGTTTGAGGCCATTTCCTCTCATCCTATCACTTGTTACTTGGGAGAAGAGACCAACACTCCCCTGGCTACAACCTCCTTTCAGGAGCTGTAGAGAGCGATCAGGTTGTTATTAGAAAGACTTGTTGGTTCACAGGAGATGGGGAAGCATTTGAACTGATTTTTGAATCTGGGTTTCCAAACCAGTGGTGTAAAAGATTTTGTTCTTCTGTCAGTGGGATTTCCTTGGGCAAAATCCTCTGCTCCTGTCAGTGGGACGAGCCTTCTCGGCACAAAGCAGGACCCACCGGAGCTGGCCGTGGGGTGGATGGGCTCAGCTCTGAGCTCAGCTCCCCCTGTGAGACAGGATTTGCTAAACTCAGCCTGCTCGTTACAAATCTGCAGATACCGATATAGGCTGAGTGGGTGGTGAGAGGGGACCTTCTGTACTGCATAACTGGAGGGCTTCTGCAGCTATATCCGATGAAGAGATGAATGAAGGAGCGGGATGTTGTCACCTCCCAGTGCCCACTCACTCCCTGGCACACCAACAGAAGCTGATTTTCTTTCAAGCTCCCCATGAATCACTCCCAGCAGAAGAGATGGGTTTGAGGGGTTTCTCTGGAGCCACCAGGGCCCTATGTGCTGGCACAACAGCTCCTCTTGCACCTCAGCATGTGCTGGGGAGCCCTGGGACAGACTGTATCTCACCTCTTGGCATCCTCATGGTACCAAGTGCTGGCTCAGAGCCCTTGTGCCGGTGTGGGGATGGGGGTTGACAGGATGACTTTAGGGTGGTCCTGGTCCTGCCCCTTGTCCCCATCCCACCGCCCAGCACAGATGATCTGTGCTCACCCCCAGACTGCAGCAACAGCTGGAAAAATAAACCCCAGCAATGCCGTCACCCTTCTCCTGGGCATTTCATGCCGGCACGGGGACCTCTTCCAGGAGGAGGAAAATGAGGGCTCTGTCTGTGGTTCCAGGAAAAGGCTGGTGCCTTCCATCTCAGCAAGACAGCTCCCTGGCACCGGTGTGTCCCTGGTTTGCAGGGAGCAGACAAACAGTGTTTGTCCTTCCAGATGCTCCTGAGCAAGCTCTGCATAACTCTTTCCTCGCCGGTGCCCTGCAGCATCTCATCTGCAGGACAACCACCACCCTGAGCTGTGGGCAGCGCTGTGGGTGCCCACCGGGCTGGTTCTCCACGCTGGTAGTGGGAGCAGCACCGACGTGGTTAAGTAATCCTAATAAACTTTCTAGGCTAGGCACTCAGGCAGGCACTTCCCCCGTCTTGACATTCAATTCCTATTGGTGTGACTCATTAGCTATTTATTTATTTAAAGCCACTGAGCTATTTGCAATGTTTTTAAAAAGCAAACACAGTGTGTGGGCAGGGGAGCTGCTCTGCCTAAATGTTCCTCTCAGTGACACTGATGATAACTTATCAGAATAAATAAGGACTCTTCCAATCAATTTTTTTTTTAAAACTGGAAGAGTGTTTAAGTGCTTTCTGTAGGAAAAAAGTCACAATGATTCCTCCTCAGAAACTTTTTACCAGCCTGTGTGTTACATCCAGGTTATATCCCTATGTGGGCAGCTGCCTGCACAGTCTCTACAGCCCCAATTAAAACTGGAATACATCATCGCTCTCCTCCTCTCTCAAAACCCTTTGCAACTTTGGTCCCTCCTGGAGCAGCCACTTTGGTGGGGCTGGCACGGAAATAGGTGCCCTAAAGGTTTGTGCAGACCAGGGTTTGTAGCAGGTATTTAGGGAGCCTGCAAGTTCCTACCGCAAGAACAAACTTCTGGCAAGTTATAATTCAGACGTTATGCTTCATTTTCATGCCAGCAGCAACCTCTCGAGATCGCCTTCCAACCTTGGTGGGGCTGGAGGTGCGCAAAAACTCACATCAAGCATGGAAATCTGAAAAGTCAAAGCCTTTGCATCCCCTTATGTTTTTAAGTTATCTCATTTTTATATAACCCAGCTTGGTAGAAATCCAGGAAAACTTTCTGCCTCCGTTATTTCCAGGGAAAATGTGCTTTTTCTGCCATTCTGAAGTTTAAAATTTCACTTCACTGAAACGGGAGTGTCTTAAAATCTTGAAAGGCAATGAATTCATCCATGCAACAAAAACCCAGGAGCAGTTTTGTTCATTAAATCTTCTAAAGCGTTCCAGAAATACCAGGGATCCCAGAGAGAGAAAATGCCTGTTCTTGCCTGGGAGGTTGTGTCCAGCTGAGCTGAGCAGCCGCGAGGGGACGATGCAGGGAGGTGCCTGGTGGCACCATCACTCTGCCTGTGCCTGTGCCCTGGGCATCTCCATCGAGGGAGAGAGCAGGTCCAAAAGTGTCCAGTGAGGATTCTTATTGATTTGCTTTGGTTTTCACTTCAATTCACTAGAAAATTTGCTTTCACTTCAATTCACTAGAGGAGACAAGGCTGCGGGGAGACCTCAGAGCAGCTTCAAGTGCTCAAAGGGGCTCCAGGAAAGCTGGGGAGGGGCTCTGGATCAGGGAGTGAAGGGATAGGGTGAGGGGCACAGTTTTGAGCTGAAAGAGGGAAGGTTGAGATGAGATCTTGGGAAGAAATGTTTTGCTGTGAGGGTGGGGAGGCCCTGGCCCAGGTTGCCCAGAGCAGGGGTGGCTGCCCCATCCCTGGAGGGGTTCAAGGCCAGGTTGGATGGGGCTTGGAGCCCCTGATCCAGTGGGAGGTGTCCCTGCCCATGGCAGGGGTGGGAATGGTTGGAACAGGAGTGGAAGCAGCTGTCAAGCAAAGTGTGTGGCAACCATCGGCCCCAGGGCCTCAGATCTTGGCTGTCCTGCTGACACAGACAATCGCGGCACATACCATCTACTAATTTTTGTCCTTTTACCTCATTTTCTTCTCTTGCACCGCTTCCCTTGCTGCTTAACAGGACCAGAGGGCCACACTGGGCTAAAGCACAGGGCTGAATGCAGGGTGCTGGGGGGTCAGTGAGGGTGTTGAGGGCACATGGACCGGGCAGCTGTTCTTTCCTGCTCTTCCTTGTCTACCAACTACCCTAGAATTGCCTACGATGGCAAAAAAACATCTTTCCACAGTGCTTGGTACAGAAAGTCACCTGTTTTTATCTTCAAACTCAGATTAAAGGGAAAAAAAAATGTGGCTATGATGTCTTGCAGAATGCTTCCCTTTGTAAACCTCCTGCCTGATGCACCAGTCACATCGTGTTATATGATGCTTTGAAACATAACGTGATGTGACTGATGCAACGTATGACGGATGGCGGATCAGCCAGGAGATTTAAAAGGCCCCAATTTTCTAAAGAGCATTGTTAGAGAAACAAACAAGATGCCCTTTTAACTTCTATTGATTGATTGCTAAAGAATAAGCTCTGCTCCTACTTTTGCAAGTGCTGTAATTAGTCGGTAGAGCTACCTGGAAGGGGAAGAGCCTGGTGGGCATCGCTTCCTCCTGCTGGGAAGGCAGAGGAGGACGGAGAAGCAGAGGAGGTGGGATGGTCCATGACGGGGAGCATCCCATGCTGTGGGAGCCAAGGAACTGGCAAGCCAGCACCCATCTTGGTGGTTTGGGGCTGCTCAAGCATAAACTGATGGAAAAGCAGTTTCCTGGTGGGCTTCCATCGCTGGCTCAAACACCCTTCACCGTGACACTCCCAGCACTGGCCCTGGAGCAGCAAAACGATTCTCCTCCAGGGTCCCGTTACAACCGAGGGGGAAAGCCTTGTCACTCAGTTTTCTGCAGCTCTCTGCAAAACAGTTACCCCCTCTTTTTTCTTTTGATTAACAGCTAAAAATCACAGCTATGTCTGGCAGGACAATGCCTTTGACAGCAAGGGGAATATTAGGGTCAAGCTTTATTAAGAAAGAAGCTATTGAAATGACATACTCAAACATATTGCTATTAGGGACTTGAAGAGTATTTGCCTCATTAATGTAAAAGGTAGCTAGCAATCTTCTTGATCAACAGTGGCAATTTATTTTAAAGTGTCCATTTTCTGGATGTCAGAAGAAGACTTTTATTTATAATCTTATTTTCAATTCCCACAAAGAACACTTCACTCATGCTCCGTGCAGGGTTTTTTTTGCAGACAATAACCGATTATAAAACTGTGTGCTCCCCCCTACACACATCCCCCTTGTAGTAGTGTTGACATATGGAAATGAATCAAAATGTAATAGGCATAATTACAAGCATTGTGTGCAGGCTACAATTAGTGTCTCTTCAAAGCAGACTTGTAATCAAAAGACACCAATAGAAGAGGGGAAGAAGCGAGCGGACGGTTCCTGGGATGAGGCTGGGCTGGAAGAAGTTTCCTGCTCAGTGGGAGTGAAGAGGGGGCTTGGCTGGGCTGCAACTGGGTTTCCCAGTGGGTGAACAACCTGGGCCATCATAGGCATGGGTGACAGTGGCCACAGGAGCCACATATTTTCCTAATATCCAGTCTAAACCTCCCCTGGCACAACTTGAGGCCATTTCCTCTCTTCTATCACTTGTTACTTGGGAGAAGAGACCAACACCCACCACGCTCCAACCTCCTTTCAGGCAGTTGTAGAGAGCGATGAGGTCTCCCCTCAGCCTATTTTTCTCCAGTCTAAACAACTCCAGGTGCTGCCTTTGCCGGTGCCACCACCCCTCCTGGAGGGCGGCTGATCCCAGAGGATGGCTTCTTAGAGAAGAGGCAGCACCTTTAAAGTCAGCGGATGGATGCTGGTGTCATCCAGGGAAGGATCAGTCCCTTTACCAGCGGGTCTGTGTAGGAGGACTTATATTTGTTTGCAGGAGCCAGATGGTTAAAGAAGAGAGTGACATAATTGCAAGAGCAGGAGAATGAAAAGAGAAGGGGGAGAGAAAGTCACTGGGAGAAATGAGACCCGAGGAGTGTGGCCCCATGTACCCCGTGCTGCAGAGCGGTGTCAGCAGCATCCCAGCTCTGCTTCCAGCAGGGATTCATCCTGGGGTGCTCTGGGGCGTTGCTCCAGGGTTTAAACATCCTTCGTCCCTGACTTGAGATACACACAGCAACTGAAATATGGGAGATACTAAGGCTGGAAAAGTTATGAGGACAGAAGTGGCGGGCATGACCTTGTCGTAGTCGTGAAGTTCATGATCTTAAGCGGCTCTCCATTTATTAATGGAGGAGCCATTTATTAACCTGCTAAATTCAGTTATGCTGGCATAAATCTGAAGTAACCCCATTGAGTATGGATTTATACCGGTGTAACTGAAGGGAGAGCCTGGCTGGCATCTTTGTCTGTGGAAGAGCAGAACAGGGTGCTGCCCTGCTGTCCTGGGGGCTGCAGTGGAAACTTCAGATGCCAGTAGCAAAGTGAAGTTTAAAACAGCAGCTTAATTTCTGCAGAACGAAGCATCCAGAAACACAGATTCTTCCCGGGTAGTGTGCGTCTGCTGAGACTGAAGCTTGGCTCACCTTTAGCTGAGGGGAAATGTGAGATGAGAGAGCATCTGCGGGCCCTTCCCCGTGGCAGCGATGTCTTTGCTCCAACAAGGTCCAGCAGGGAGAGTTGCTTCCTCCTGGGGCTCGTTGTGCTGCTCTCAGCATCCTCCTTGCACACCAGTAGCTGCTGTAGCCCAGTGCCTGCTGCCCTCTGCTAAGGGGATGGAGCAACTCCATTGTCAGCACTCCCATGCAGGAAAGCTGGGGAGAAATGAAACATCAGCTAAACAAATCCCTCTATTCCACCCACAGCTGAAGCCTCAGGTCTCCCTCTTCCTGCGTGGGAGTGTGGGTTTAAAACCAGCAGAACGTACCTGTTGTGTTTTATTCTCTCATTCCTGGGGTTTAACACCATCTATGAAGCTAAGGCGACGCTGAAGATGCTGGAGAGGAGGAGAGATCTTCCTCTGAAATTTTCACTGTTCCTCTGGGTCTTTGAAGGAGCTGAAGAGGAAACATGAACCTAAATTTGGCATTACATTTTAAGCCTTCCTGTAGTCTTTTAAAATATCAGAAGGAGTAAGGGCCTGTTATCCTATCCATCAAAACTGGGCACAACCTCTTCTTTAAATGTGTATCAAAAAATTCCTTGTGGCTTGCTGTTGCCTTCCCTTATCTGCCTGCTATTCTGAGGCTGACTTCATCTGCAGCGTGCAGGAGTTCCTTTCACAGCCCTCAAGAATAGCAAGGCTCTCGCTATTCCCGTCACGCGCTGCACGGGTCTCCTGGCCCCGCTCTTATCAGCAGAAGGCACATGGAGAGCTGGGGGATGCCCCGCTTCCACGGGCGCTGGTTGCAGAGCTGTCTCTGGCACCGGGCATGGGGTGAGCTGCTGCCGTGACCTCGAGGGTTTGTTTTTTCCCCCTTTTCTGAGAAAGCAGGATCTTAGCAGAGTGGAACTGAATAGACCTTGGAAACTCCTGTGGGAAAACATCTTTGAAGCTGTCTATAGACACAGTAAAGAGTTTGCGTGAGGCATTTGTGTGCAGGTTTCTTGGGGATGCTGAGATGCTCACGGGAGGAGCAAACTCCAGCAAACGCCTGGTTTGGTTGCAGCCACACCCTGACAGTGAGCTCTTTCAATACCTAAGGATGCTTCCACTGAACCAAACTTTCCGTATGGGTGAAAGGGTCTGTGGAGCTGGGAGAGATGCTGGTGGAGCACAGAGCAGAGAGCTCTGCCACCTAGGAGACATCCTGCTCCGCATCCAGCGCTGGGGAGAGCAGCTGCATTGGGCTCAATTTCTCCCAGTGGCACCCAGTATATTCCTGTGTTCCCCAGCTCTCCTGCCACCTGCATAAAGTCCCACTGGGGTCCCACTACGGTCCCACCACACTGCAAGCAGTTCGGAGCATGGCAGCAGCACTGCTGATGCCCTTCCTGCTGGGTTCCCGCACCTCCTCCTTAATGACCTGCGGTTGTGATGACTTTTATGACCCCTGGTGCCGTTGTGCACGTACACAATGTACATTGGGGCATTAACACTGTGGTGAAATAACCCTGTAATAGTATAATTAGCAGTACTATTCTTTCAGTGTCCTGCAGAAACACATCTGAAGATTGGAGCTGGGCTCTGGATAAAACCAGAGGATAAACGTGCTTCGTTTTGAGGCAGCGTCCCCTCCCACACCATGGTTTCATGAGGCACTACAGAAATAAATATGTACTGGTCTGTTTACCAATGAACGACACATGTAAAAAGCATTTTGATGAATTAGTGGCCTTCTGAATAAAGAAACATTCCTCCTCCTGCACACCTACATGCTCTGTGCATGCTGCCTTTCCAGCTGCCTGCAGCAGAGCATGAGCACACGGATGCACACGCAGACACGTGCATGGACATGCAAAACCATGCATGCACATGCACACCCACTGCTCCAAGTCTCCCTGCTCCCTCTTCTCCCAGTCTGATGCTGGGGGACGCTGAGCACGGCACCCGAGGAGGAGTGGGCATTCCGCACCTCTGACAAGCACACCCACACACTCCCACTGCCCATATGGTTTTTGCAAACATACTTTTAGCTGAACTTGCTTAGGAAGCATTTTGTTCTTCAGACTATTGTGGGTAAATTTATTGCTGCTTGTGGATTTTTTTTTTTTTTTTGGCATTTTTTGTCCTCCTGTCGTTGTCTTCTCCAGCTCTGCTGGAAACTGGAATTGAAAATAGGCTGCAAAGCAATGCTGTTCCCCCCAGGAATGAGTGTCCAGAGCTCCCTTCTGCTGCCTGTTACAAGGAAATCTCCAATAATCTGTTCCACCTTTGGCATTTTACACAGTTATGTACGTAAAATACTACAAGACCCTCAGAAAATCTCATTCTACATTCAGCAGAGCCTGAAAATTGAAGCTCTTCCCTCCCTCCTTAGTAGCTTAATTTTGCACCATACATTTCCCATTCATTTGATTTTGCACCATACGTTTCCCATACAAGAACAGGCTGAGAGAGTTGGGGTTGTTCAGCCTGGAGAAGAGAAGGCTCTGGGGAGACCTTAGAGCAGCTTCCAGTGCTGAAAGGGGCTCCAGGAAATCTGGGGAGGGGCTCTTGATCAGCATTTCCCTTCTCTGCTAATTTTACAACTGGGAAATATGTCCTGGTCTGTCCACTGGTCTCTGGACCAGTGGCAAACCTTGCAGTTCTGAATTTCCTTTAAGATAATTTCAGTCTGATTTGGGAAAACTGTATTTTTTTTGTTGTTGGTTCTGTCCATCTGTGTATTCCAAGGTCAAAAAGGATTTGACCAAGCAATCTGCCCTGCACATCATGGGCTGTGAATGTCTACAAACCCAACAGCTTTGTTCAGAGCTGAGCCCAGCCAGGGGCTTGGCTGTGGCACGGTCTGAGCCTTAGGGAGGCATCTGGAGAGCAGGGATGGGGATGGATCCTCCCGGGATCTCTCAGGTCCCACTGCCCAACCCACTGCACACTCAGATGTAGAGTTTCCCACAGAAATTTTACTCAGTTATCTGATTTGAGAAGAAATCTAATCTCTTAATTGTCTTAAATACTATAAATTTCTTAAGAAAAGACATTTGAAAGCAAAATATCAAAATGTGACATTTGGAAAATGTTAAGAAGACCATCGATGCATTATTGAGATGCTTTGTTTCAATTTCCTTTGAAACTGAACTTTGTCAAAATCAAATATTCCCACGGAATATTTGGTTCCTAACCCAGCGGTTTCCAAAGAAATGACTTCTGAACTGATGATTTTTGACCAGCAACAATGAGAGACGCTTAGAAGGGGCAGTGGGCACTAGATGTTGGTGCAGAGGTCCAGGTTCTGAACACAGGTTTGCAGGCAGCACTCTGTGCCTTTAGTGCCCAAGCAGCCTCTCACCCTGCTGGTCGTGGCTCTGACAGGGGCAGGTGAGCAGAATAAGGTTCTGCAAAAGCTACACTAGGAATTTGGGCTCTGGGATCCAGCACAAATTCTGCCAGCCTCCAAGGATGTTTCAGTTTTCCTCAGGTGCTCACAAGGATGATGAGTTTTGCAGGCTTTGTTTCACATAACGGCAACATAAATCTGTGGATTTTAACTTCTCTGATAAGGATTAGAACAGTCTTAAACCAGGCATAAATACACAGGCTGGCTGTAATCGTTCTGGCCTAGTTAACGATGGCACAGAACAAATTAAATTGGGTTCTGTTTGTTTAAACAGCATTTCTGTGATTTGCATTTAGTACAGCATTAATATTTAAAATAATACTCGTGCTCTGTAGCCTGTTTTAAACCCAGCAACCAGCACTGACCTGTGCTGAGCGCTCCAGCCCAGATTTCATCAGGGTGATCGCAAGCTCAGTTAGAGGCTGGGTGGGGAATGGACTGGAGCAGCCCTGAAGAGAAGGATGTGGATGTGTTGGTGGATGAGGAGGGCGCAGAGATCATCTGAGGGCTGGAGCACCTCCCGTGTGTGGACAGGCTGGGAGAGTTGGGGTTGTTCAGCCTGGAGAAGAGAAGGGAGACCTTAGAGCAGCTTTGCACACAGAAAGGGGCTCCAGGAACTCGTGACACAGTTCTGCAATTCTCTTCCCCAACCTGTGTGCAATGATCACAGCAGCAGCAAGGCGTATGTCTAGGATACACTACCAAAATCTAAGATTTTCTTTTCCTTCCATCCCAGCGTTGGGTTATTTATGCGAGTTAATTGATTATTTTGTAGTTGTTGCTTCTCTGCAGCAGGGAGAGAAGCTGAGCTGGCACAGGAGCAGCTCGTGTTGAAATGCAGCTCTCTGCAGTCAGCAAAACCAAGGCAGAAAATGGCTGTTCAGTTAAATCACGGATTTGGGTAAACGTTCCCTGCTGAAAAAGTTGGTCTCTGCTTTAAAACTGGGTGGCATGATGAGTTGCTATGAAATCATCCCAGGCATTAGACAGAAAAGAGCATTTCTTGTTTAAATGTTGACTAACAATATGTTGCCGAAAAGCTTTGCGCCAAATGGGTGCCTCTTGTTCCTGTTGCTTGGTGACTCGCAGGGATTATCGCTGTACACCTGGTGAGTTCTCTTCACAGAGCCTTTTGCCAGCCCTGGGTCTCTTGGTGGGATATTTGCTGCGTTCCTGTGAGGCCATTTAGGATGAAATGAATTCAGTTTAGCAGCCAACAGGCTCCAAATCGATTCATTCTGCGGTCGGGATGCTTTATGGCCAGGAGGGATGGTTTGCAGCACATGGGGCTGCGCTGACACATCTGCAGCCACTGAAATGAAAAGGTATCCACAAACCCATCCCTTTTATGTCTGGGAAATAATAGTTATTTTGCTGTTTAAAGGGCTGCCAAAGCCTCACAGGGAAGCTCTGATCATGGTTGTGATGAGACAGAGCCCGTGCTCAGTGCTGCAGCTCTCTGCTGTCCTGGACGGCGCAGGAGACATGTCTGCAAGCTTGTTCTCCTCCTGTCATCCCGGCTCAGCCGCGCGCTGCTTCCCTGGTTGTCTTTGTCTTTTTCTTGGTAGCAACTGCAATTAATGGGCAATCACAGGGAAAGGTAGCGAAGAGAAAAGGCACGGGCAGGGGGTTGTAGGTGGGTGGATGGCAGCAACGCGGACTGTGGATGAAGGGTGGGAGGGAGGGGACAGTGGGACGTGCTTGCCTTCCCCCTTCCGTAGTGCACGCTGTGGTTAATGTGCAGAAGGCGTAGCCAAGGCAGAGGCACTCACTGGCCTTCCCCTGCACCTTGCTAAGAGCAAACACTGCCATCCCTCCCCAGCTGGCTCTGTCACCACTCAGAGCAGTGGGAGAGCTGTGGGACTCTCCCCTGGGGATGGAGAGCCCAGAGAGCCTCATGCTGGAAGCAGAGCCCGCTGTGCCTGCTCTCCCAGCAGCCAGGATTGGAGGGAGCTGTGCACCACGGCTGGGCTCAGGAGGGTCTCTGTGAGCTGCCTCAGCAGTCGGGGCTCAGGGCAAAGCTGTCCCAGCCCACTGCCCTGCCCAAGCATCACCCACCTTCAGCCGCCTCTGAGGGGCTGCACAAGCTCTGTGTCTCTGAACACTGCCCTACCTGCTGCAAACAGACATTCTGACCCCCTGCGAGTCACCTGCGCTCGCAAATGGGGTTTGGTTACAGCTCTTGACTCTCTACCCTGCTTCCCAAATGCTAATGTGGCTTTTGATGTACATGTCTTCATCCTTCAGAAAAGCCAGAATCTGGCGTTGGGCAAGCGCAGCCCACGCCGACTACAGTTCTGCACCAGGAGCTCCCGTCCTGTTCCTTGACTTGATACCAGCGTTTTGTCATTTTTGAGGAAATAACAAACTTGAAAGTATTCAGCTTTGGTGCAGCAATTGCAGCTTAATTGCACGTCTCCTTCTGCCCACACAAATGCTGAAAAGTGACTTGGCAAACTTTAAAGGCAATCCAGGGACTGAAATGGGAAGACTTGACAAGCCAGCATTCATCAGCTCTGACTAACGCGTCTGTAGTCTCAAACCTGCTGCTGTTCCCGCTTTGGCCTGACATCTTGCTGCCCTCCAAGAATTTCTTTTGAGTCTCAATCAGTGGCTGCCAGGTGGCTGTGTCTGAAAGGTCCCCCCAGCATTTAAGCTGCCAGGCTGCCCACAAACCAGTACAAAACCATTCCTGGGGCAAGGGCCACCTTGGCAGTAGCCCTGCTATTCAAATGGGATGGCTTTGCTGCATCGGAGAAGAGGGAGTGTGCAGATGCGCTGGAGCATCCCTGGGTTTATGCTGGTGCCATTCCAAGGGGCTTGAGGAGTCCTCAGTGTCCTTGTCTGATGGACAACTGCGCTGCAGTGGGTCCACAGCTCGCTGGGGGACTGCTGGGCAGGGCCAAGGGGAAGAAGGGACAGAGGCAGCAGTCACTGTGCTGCAGGAATCTCAGTGTCACAGACCATGGGAGAGATGCCCTGGTCGTGCTGCTGTGCTGGCAGGCAGGGTGTCCCCAGGGCAGGGCAGGGGGGGAGCTCCTGCACTCTCTGTTGCTGCTCTGGGTGCATGAGACCTGGCCCCAAACAGCCTTGTGCTGCTCCAAAATCTCATGATCCTCGCAGCCCCTTCACTGCCCACACCCACCCAGGGCATTCTGGATCAAACCCAACAGCTGACACATTCCCCATGCTATTCTTCATCATAACCATAAGTACACTTGCTTTTACTATCATCCACTCTTCAGGCTTTTCACCCCATGGGAGATCTGAGCAGGCTGCAATAAATTAAAGGGGTTTTCATCTCACAGTTCTTGCAGGCAGGTTCTGATTGCTTGAACCCTGGGAGCTTACAGTCCAGGGAGCCAAACTGAACTCACCCTCTGCCCCATCTGGAGGCTTGTTTGCCCAGCACAGCCACCCTTGCTTGTGTTTTCCCAAGTAAAAACTCAGCCAAGATGCAGGAGGGGCCTCAGGTTGTGCTGCAGGGATGGTAGCGTAGAAGGAATTGCTCCCTTGCTCTGTTTCTCCCACAGACTGGCCTCCCTGAGACGTTGGAAGGATCCCTGCTGCCTTGGCACTCCCACAGCTCATAAGAAAAACACTTTCATGACCTCCCAAAACATTCATACCCCCAAAATGTAACTCAGGGCTGTGGGAAGAGTCCTCAGCAATGGCCACTGCAGCCCTCAGCAAGTTCTTTGTGAAGACCAATCCAATGTGCGTGGAGATTTTACTTCCAGATTGCAGGATGCAATATTCACAGTAATTAGAACTCTCTCGTTTGGACTCGTATCAAAAAGAAGCAGCTCACAGCCAAGAGCAAAGAAATTTGCTGGAACAGGCTGTGAGAGTGGTGGTAGGTGCCCCATCCCTGGAAATATTTAAGGTCAGGTTGGACAGGGTTCTGAGAATGTGGTGTGGTTGAAAATGTCCCTGCCCATGGCAAGGGCTCTGGAAGTGGATGGGCTTTAACAGTCCGTTCCAACACAAACCATTCTACGATTCTATGATTGTCTCTTCCTGCTCCATCTGAAGGCAAAGAGAACCGTGGCTGGGGAGACCCTTCTGTCTCCGGGACTCCGAGGCTGCCTGGTTTAGGTCAGGTGCTGTTGGGAAGGGAAGGATGCAGACGCTGGGAAGAGAGATGGGGAGGGTTGTGGGGATGGCAGGGCTGGGGCAGATGTGATGCTCCGTTTGTTGTGTCCCCCCAACTGCCCAGGCCCGAGCAACATTCTGGGTGCTGCTGGCAGCTCTCCTGGCTCAACTGCGTGTGCTGAGAGGTCCCCTCGAGGAGATATGGAGAGGAGTGAGCCGAGATTAGTGGTTAGCCTGGAAAGCAAGCAAATGAGGTCATGAACCCCCAGAGGAAGAGCAGAGAAGGAGTCAGACAACCACAAAAGATCTTGTGGTTATTTGCTCAGGTTCAGATGCATCTCACAGGGGCTGCGGCTCTATCCATCCCTCCTTCCTCAGGGGTGTCTGGACAAGCAGGCTTTTCAGAAGCTGGTAAGCTGGAGGCCTGAGGCGAGGGAGGAGGTGAGATGGAGCAGAGCTGGGAGGGCTGGCCCAAAACAGGGGAGGCATCAAGTTGTGAACCTCCAGCGGATGCAGAACTGAGTTAATTGCAGACCTCAGCTCACCTTCCTCAGAGATTTGTGATCAGCATAAAGTTTGGGTGCCCTTTAATTCGTTACTTGGCTTGATCTTCTCCGCACGGCTGAGCAGGGGGTGAGCGTACACAGCGTACTGCTTATACTTGGCGTGGAAAACACTGAGTCTACAGGCTTTTGCAAGTAAAATACTTAAGATTTCTCAGCAAATGGTGCATGCAGTTTTTCAGGAAGATGTTTTGCTGTTTTCTCCATGATCAGACTCATCCAGCATGTTTGAGCGACGGCCTCATTTATAAACAGCACGGGCGAAGCGAGGGGAGTGGATGTTCTTCGCTTTCAGAAAAGGCATGGTTTACCCAAGAACAGGAATTATGTAAAGCAACGTGATTTCCTCATGTCCTGAAGTCTGTAAACAGTGTGAGTTATGCTGCACAGCGCTTTTGAAAAGATAACTGGGAAAGGAGGCCCCTTGCTTCATTTTGTGAATGAGTGACTCTATTGTATAATGTTGGGGTTTATTCCATTTCATACTGTGTACACAGTACTTACCGAGCACTTGTAAATGAGCAACCGAGGAAATAGATCTTTGCTGGAGGCAATTGCTTTCCCAATAGTGATAGAAAACATCATGCGTGGCAGACTTAGAGGTTATTATTTTAATACCTTCTCGCCGTGGAGCAACGTGCCTGTGTCGCCCCTCCCTCCCCACTATGCCAGTTGCCATCAGGCTGGGCTGTTGCGTGGGAGCAGGATCTCCCTGTCAATCCTGATGTTGTGGCTCTGCCATAGAGCCAAGCTCATGTCTTGTACCGACTACAGCAGTGGGGCCATCTGAGATCATAGAATCATGGGATGGTTTGGGCTGGAAGGGACCTCAAAGCCCACCCAGTCCCACCCCTGCCATGGGCAGGGACACCTCCCACTGTCTCAGGGGCTCCAAGCCCCATCCAACCTGGCCTTGAACCCCTCCAGGGATGGGGCAGCCACCACTGCTCTGGGCGACCTGGGCCAGGGTCTGCCCACCCTCATCATGAAGAATTTCTCCCTAATGTCTAACCTATCTCTTCGCCCTTCCAATTTAAAGCCAAGTTCCTCACTACCTCCTACCATGGCCCTGACAGTTGTGCCCTCAGCCTCTGCTCCATGGTCCTCAGCTCCAGGGGAGGTTTAGACAGAATATTAGGGAAATTGTCTTTATGAAGAGTGGTGAAGCCCTGGCAGAGGCTGCCCAAGGCAGTGGTGGAGTCACCATCCTTGGAGGTGTTCAAAAACCATGTAGATGTGACACTTTGGGACACGCTTTAGGAGGCACGGTGGTGTTGGTCTGATGGTTGGACTGGATGATCTTTGAGGTCTTTACCAACCTTACTGATTCTATGAAAAAGGCTGGTTGCACGACTGTAGCTCTGCTTAGGGGACAATGTGCTTGCTGCCCTTCCTTCTCTTGAGCGCTCCCGGAGCAGGAGAGGATGTGCTGGGGTCCCCCTGCTCTGCCTGGCTGCACGCATAGTGCTCTCATGCTTGCATGAGCACTGCAAGGCTGCCTGCATCGTGGGAACCACACGTGCAGGCGAGAACACTGCAACCCTCCCCAAAAAAAGCCGTGGCTGTAATCCCAGGGCTGCCGTTGGCCGCCTTCCCGGGCGCGAGGCTCTTGGCAGGACCCGTGGCTGGGGCAGACGGAGGGCTGGCAGCTGGCTCGTGCCCGGAGAGCCGCTGCCTCGGTTTTCCAAGCCTCCCTGTTTATTTGTTCTGCAACAGCTTGAAACCAAATAGGGTTAATAGCCCTCCCTGTGTCCTAGTGAGATGAAACTACCATTGGGAGACCCAGGACAATTTTTATATAGGATTAGAAAACAAAAATCAATATTTAATTATCTGTAAGCTTTTTGTGTCACTGCATCCTTAGCTTGCTAACTGTGAGTGCCGGCTGCCATGGAGAAAGTAAGTCATTAAAGGTGCAGTATCTTTTACTGGCCTTTTATGGGTCTGCAGTAAATAGAGTGCATTATCACTTCTCACACACCCGTTTGTTATTTATCTTTACAATCTCTATTTACCTATATTTATGGTAGATTTCTCCTGTATGTTATATGGCCAGGTTAACTTTAATGGGGTTCATTAAAACAGACACTTAACAAAACTTTGCAACATCCTCATTGAGAGAGACAGCAAGAAAACGAAACAGGGAAAGGAAGAAGAGAGGAACTTTATGTCAACAGGTCCTCAGTGTCTGGGAGCTGAAAGTGGGTGATGGCAATGCCGTTGGCTTCAGGGCTGGCGTCCCCACCCTGGGGCTTTCTGGGACCTGCAGTTGCTGTGGAAAGGGCTGTTGGATCTGCCAGTGCAGAACCACAGAATGGTTTGGGTTGGAAGGATGGGGAGGTAGAAGAGGAGAGACACTTCGTTGAGTGCTGTATGCTCAGTCCCGGGGTGGTCCAGGTTTCTGTGGCACTGTGAGCATGTGGCTCTGCAGGGATGCTCGGGGTCTCCCCCTTGACTCTGTTATACCTCCCAGCTTGTCCTCAACACCCCAGCATGGTCCCCATGGGGCAACCTCCCATGCTGACACAACACTATGGGACAGACAGACAAATCACCCATCACTGCTGACGGTGAGCCCAGCCTGTGCAGCTCCAAGAGCTCCATCGCAGCCCATCCACCTGTCCACGCAGCTCCATGAAGTGCTCATAGTGATGTTCAAAGGATGATAAATAAATGCTCTGGAAAGTGAAACCTTCCCTGGTGGGGAGGGGAACGGGCAATTAGCGGATCTTTTTGCTGCAGTAGTTAATTTTTTACAAGCCTCCCTTATTTTCTCGGTTTCCCCTGGTTAATAATGAGGAGCAGCCGCTCGCACCATAAATAAGTTCCACAAATTTCGCAGATGCACCGGGCTGTTTAAGCAGGGAAATTGAGCAGCATATGTCTGAATGGTTAATTGACTTAATTGCTGTTAGTTGGGCTATTAGCACACTTGATCCACCCCAATGACCGCAATACTTTCTTAATGGTGTTCATTTTATTTGGATGCCAAGCTCCAGTTACCATTACAGGGAAATTTCCAATTGCTGATTACCTCATAAATATATAATTGTAGTCATAGGCTAAATAAAGCCAACAGGCATTAATAATGAACAGCGTTTGACTAAGAGCCTTTAAAGGATGATGGAAGTTTCTTTAAAGACCGTAGCGATTCTTGAAATGTAAATAATCTTTCATGCTTCTATTTTTAATGATGCTGCATCCTTTTTCCAGTCGGCATCGAGCACCAGTAGAGAGAAAGCTGCATCCCATGGCCAGGTTATGTCCAGAGGAAATAATACAGAAAGGACCCTCCCAGCCTCTCACTGTTTCACCCCAAGCATCAGCTCCCAAAGGACACTGTGATTATTTCTCTCATGCAATTTTTTCCACTCTCTTTCTGCAAGGAAAGTAAAAAGCTAAGTTCCATCAGGCCTTCCATGCGAGGCAAGCCCCAGGTTGTCACCCCGTAGCTGGGACCTGGCAAGCTGGGACCCAAGAACAGCACCCATGGCAGGGATGAGTGACCAGCCTGGCTGCAGCCCTGGCTCCAGCCACCCCAAAACAAATAGTCAACAAATAGATAACCAAACGCACCTACGAGTGCAGATCTGCCCCGGAGGGCAATGCTAAGGGCAGAGAGGATTTACCCAGAAGATGAAAATCCAAGGAAAAGTGGCCTTTTCTCACTCTAGCATTGTTACTGGCTCTGGAGACAATTTAATTATCCTAGGCTGCTCTTAACTGACCTGGTAAAATGAACCTGCCTAGTTCTGCCCACAATAATTACCTACGATTTGCTAATTCATGTGGAGAAGAAATTACTCCTAGATAGTCTGTTAATCTTTGATTCCTAACCATGAGCTCATTTACTCTGGACTTGTTCCCTACTGGCGCCAAACAGAGAGAATTGCATTAGTTATTTTCAGCTATTAGTGAACTAGTTATAATTAATGCTGTCTATGAAAATAGCCTGGTTTTACTCAGATGCCTCGGTGCTGCTGCCATGGGTGGGTGATGCGACATGGCCACGCCGCTGGCCAGGGCAGGGAGGGCTTTGGCTGCTTGTTTTAGCTCAAGAACCTTCTGCACTAATTGGGGTTTGGTTAGAACCCTGCTCTGTTCCTGTGGGATGCTGCCCACCCCGCTCTCCCTCTGCAAACACACCACACATCAGCCTTCTGTGCTTTCAGGAAAGCTGTCAGGGACCCCCTGCCTCCCCATCCCTCATCAGATGAAGATGCAGCTCCTCTCCATCCCACCCACTCTGCATCTCCACAGCACCAGCCGCTCATCACAGCCTCTGCCTTTTGCCCAGCCACTGATACAAACCAATTATTGATGTAAACTGGGAGGTCAAGAGGACTGCTCTCCAAACCTGGGAAAAACGAGAAGCAGATGCTGGTTTCAACAGAGAAAAGGTCTTGGGATATGAAATAGTTTCACCTGGTGCCTTCATCTTCTGGAAAATCACATGTGCCAATTCCTTTTGAAAATGATCAAAGCCAGGCACTGTGTTTCCTCTCTCCCTGCCAATCTACTCCAGTCTGTTTTATCAGATGGAGTTTAAAGCCATAGTATGTTTGATTTTAAAACAGGCTTAAAAAATATTCCGGCCTTTCAGCTTGACCATTCAAACCATCTGGTTTCAGACGTTTCAGATGTTATCCCAAAGAAGAGAAACAGTCTTAACAATAAGCAAAAGTAGCTAATAATGAGTTTAATACAATGCTGCGTGGTATTTATGAAGTTGGCATATCCAAAATTATTACCAGAAGCCCAATCTTAATCCTTTTTAAGTTGGGGGGGGAAATGGATCAAAAATTGGAATGATATCAAGCATAAAATAATCTTCTGTCTGTGTTGCACTGATAAAAAAATAGAATATTTAATTACCATGTAAAAACTGCTTATGTTTGTGATTATATGTTGCTGCCATCTCCAGGTCCTCACTGTAAATGACTTAATTGGGTTGTCCTGATGTATGGATGCAGGGAGCAGGAGTGAGTGTTGGATCTTGCAGGAGTGCTGATCCCCGCAGGAGCTGCAACGGGTGCTCAGCGGGCTGGGTGCAGACCCCGTGACTGGGTGTGCACTGGGGGGACTGGGGCGATCTGGGACACAGATGAAGTTCTGAACCTCCTGGAGGTGCTGCTGCCCGTGCGAGGAGGTTCTCTGAGCCCTCCTAGGGCTGGGGAGGCCCCGACAGCTACTCTTAGGTTTGATTTTTCCTCCTCCATTGTAATTGCTATATCTCACTATGGATTTCCCTCCTCCCCCTGACTATTTCTAAGAGTTATGAGGAAGTCTAACAGCACGATGGCACAGAGGCTGGGTGGCAGTGGTGCAGGGCTGCCTGCAGTGCTGGCAATTTTTGAATTTAGAAAGTGCCCACGCCTGAAGGGCTATTGGAATCAATAAGGGAACAGGGCTGCAAGGACAAAGGATCGCAATGCCCTGTCTAGACACTAAGTGTACTTGAAAATCAAGTCATGGGATTATCTCCACAGAAGAGCAGACCGAGCAGACAGAGAGCAACCAGTATTCAGGACTGAAAGGAAATTGCAAAGGAAAAAAGAATGCAACTTAGAAAGCTGGCCAAAGGAAAAGGATGTGCTTTTTTGTGGCTTTGAATAGCACTCAGATAGAGAAGTCGCTGCCCATGAAAGAAAAACGAGAGACAAAATTTCAGGGTATTAGAGAAGCATCCTTCCATCAGCACACAGTCAGCAGCAGCAGGGGATGCCAGCACAGATCCTGCATCTCTGCTGTGTGGGTGCGGGTCAGCGGCACCTTCCCAGTGCTGGGAACTACTCCAGGCAGCTGGACCAGCTGTAGGAAACAACATCTGAGCGTGCGGTGGAAAGGGTCCTCTGGCACTGGTAGAGGCTGCAGGGAGGTGGTGGAGTCCCCATCCATGGAGGGGTTTAAAAGCCTGGCAGACGAGATGCTCAGGGATCAGATTTAGTCGTGGACAGGTACAGTTGGACTCGATGACCCCAAAGGTCTTTTCCAACCAACTGATTCTATGATTTATGTCAGGGATAAATAACACCTGAATGCTCTCTGGGTAAAGGCGATACCCAAAGATTCTCTGTATAAAGCTCCAATCTACATCTCCTCACAAAACAGATAGCTGTGTGTAATAAATATCTGCCCATGGACAGACCGTGAATAAGTACAACATGTATAATGCACTGGGATTACGTGATTTTTTTATGTATAAAAATGTCTTATTAGCTTTCTGGCTTTTCTCCCACATATCAAATAACAATACCCCACTTACAGCTGAAGTACGCTCCTTTTTACTACCTGCTGTATTTATTACAGCTGAGAAAATAGAGTTTTTTTCCTTTTTTGTTTGGTTTTTTTTTATTTGCTAAATTTAGCCATTTTTCTGGTGATGATGTTCAGCGGCACGGAAAGCAATGCTCTCAAATAAGTTCATCATTCGCAAAAGCCTTTGGTGTCATTTAGTGAGGAATTCTGGCTCTGAGAAACATTTGAATGCAAATTATGGCCATTACCGCAATTAAATATTTATTTCTGCCCCCAAATGTGAAGATAATTTCATAACTAACTCAGCAGGTAGGCAGCAGCGGAGAGGAGTGTGACAGACGCTGTGTGCGTGGCGTGCATCGAGTTGCACCATTGTGTGTGCCACGTGTCGGCATTGGGGTGGCTCCTTGGAGCTGCTGGGAGGAAATTAGGGTGGGATCCACTGTGGATAAAGCTGTTGGAGTATCTTCTAGGTTTGTGGAGCCTCTCCTTGCCAGCATCTCTCCTGTTCCAGCTCCTGGAGAAGCAGGGAAGTGGATGGTAGTGGCTCAGGGTCCTTGTGTGTTTTGGTGATCACCATTACTCACCAGGTCCTGTTGGAAAGGGTGCCTTTGCTCTCTTTGCTTTTTCCCAATGAACATTTTTGAGTAAAGGAAAACTATGACTGAAAGTCCAGAGAACAAAAGTTTGGTATGTGCAAAAACCTTGCTCTCCTGAGTTCCAGACCTGAATCTTTTATCTGAAAAAGAGAGAACAAATTGACACAACTTCTGAAAAGCTCTCTTTTCCATCAACCCCAAGCTATGCTTCCCATCAAAAAAAGTGACATCATTGTCTTGAAAGAGCTTTGCTCACCCTACATCAGGTAGGACGACACAAGTCACGCTGAGGAGAGTGATGGGTCTGCTCCTGTCGTGTTTTTCTAGAGGCTTTTCCTGATCCTTGGTTCTTGGGCAGAGAACTCTTCATAACAGCTTCTAAACCTGCAAATCAATAAATGGTGTTTGCTAAACAATGCAATCAAATCACAGTTATATTTTGAACCTGAAAAAGTACCCTCTGTGCATTTTACCATTTACCCAGTGCTAATATTTACCTGGAATTAATTTTGTTCACTTCCCAACTAAAACCGCTGCCTTTTGGGGAGGTCGCAGGTTAGCAGGAGTTTTCATTGCTCCTCTGGGGTCAAAATGTTTTGGATGAACATAATTTGTTCTCTGATTTCCCAGGATCCAAAATCTATTTGATAGTAAAGGTCAGAAGAGTTTCCAGTCATGCAGTCAAGCTGCCAAATATAGATGGCTAGAACACAGAAATATGCAAATTCATTGACTCGGACAATTAACATTTAAGCTAAATTAAAACTAGAAGCAGTGAAGATGCAAGAGCAAGGGCTGTGCCCATGGTGTCTCTTCAGGCTGGCACAGCACAGCTGATCCCGACCCTTTGGTTCCATCATTGTTTATCACCAATAAATCAATACTTTGGGGTAACACCGTTCCAGTTTAAGCTGCTGTGTTGTCTAAAATTCAGAAGCAATCTGTTTGCTGCACTACTCACTGTGTAATTCGTTTGGATGCGTGAGGCTGTGGGTTCAGCTGGCAGATCAGCCAGCACAGGGGCTTCACCACCCCTTCCTCCACGCCTGCTGCTCTGAAACGATTCCTGGAGATTTTCAAACTGGGAGGGAAATGGAGCAAGGAGCTGGTGGGGTTCTGGGTCATCCCTACTTCCATACAGATCAGTCGTGCCTCTTGTCAAGACCCCACCTCCACCCAAACCTCACTTCTCTTACAGCAGGGATGGTGAAATCCCATCTGCTGTGCCCCTCTTTGGCTTGTTCTATTTCTTAAACCACAGATTCCCACTGCAGCTGGATGCCTTTCCCTACTGTGACTGGAAATTCCCTATCTGGAAATCTCTCATTTCCTCCCATTTCTTTACCCAGCAGGTTTGAACTGGCATCATTTTTCACAGCTTTTCCTTACAGAGCTTTGGGAGCTCAGCAGACGAGCTCAGGCTGGCAGTCGCCCTCAGATTTTGGTTTTGCCATAACAGCCCAGGTTGCTGCCATCCTCTTACAAACCCTCCCTTGCAGCTGGAAGAAAAGGGATGCGCTTTCTAACACTGCCTGGTCTCTGGCTGCTGCATAGGAGAAATTCCATACGGTGGAAATCTTTCTTCTATAGTGCTGGGCAAAGGTGGGGCTGAAGAAGACAGGAGCACCTCTTTAATGAGGGGGGATGCCTAAAGAAGTTTGTGAATGGACTGGGAAAGCCATGGGCTTAAGGATCACATTGCATCTGCTGAAAGAGCTGTGTAAATGGAGTCATTATTGGTGGCAGTAACCGATCCGCCTCCTGGCTGAGAGTCGTGGAGATTAGACATTAATTGAACATGGTCTCGGAGAGGGGAGGGTTCAGGGTTGAAATGGGGAGGCAAGAGAAACATTAGAGTTGTAGAAAAGAGAGGGGCTGTTAGTAAAGACAGGAGGACAGCTGTGCACCGAATGTGGGTAGTGATATAGGATTTCAAGAGCCTGGGTCCTTTTTCCACTGAAAGCTACCTTACATGGGGATGTAACCCTAGGAATGGAGCCCTGGGGCCACTGCTGCTCTGTCCTGTGCTGCCCTGGGGAAGGTGATGGAGGGCAGCAGCAGCTCCTGACCTGCATGGTGGTTTCCAGACCGCGCTGCCATGGAATCTGCTTTGATTGGGAGATACTGTGTGGGGTCCCACCATAAATAGAATCAGAGACTAGTTTGGCTGTTGTGTTAGGCAGATCACAGAATGGGTTAGAAGGGACCCCAGAGCCCATCCAGTCCCACCCCTGCCATGGGCAGGGACACCTCCCACTGGATCAGGGGCTCCAAGCCCCATCCAGCCTGGCCTTGAACATCTCCAGGGATGGGGCTTCGCTGGGATGTTTGCCCTAGTATGACTGTGGCTGAATTTAATATCGAAGTCACGGCAACACAATGAGTTTTCTTCGTCACAGCTTTTCAGTTCATTACTCTCCCTCTTTCTTTTCTGCAAATAAGTAAATGCACTTAACAGGTTGCTGCAGGTCACCTAAGCTAACTGTCCTGTGTGCACTCTTATCCCAGGGTAATTGCAAAGTGCTGTTACCGATCCAAAATGTCAAGAAAGTGATTTAAACATAAATTTACATTTGCTGCAAACTAAGAGCACGTACACAGACAGTTCCTGCAGCTCAGCTAATGCACCACAGCCTGCGAAACGTGGCAATTTGATTGGGATTCTCAGCCTGAGTTATGTTTATCTGTACAGCAAATTTCATTGCAACTTGGAAATTGCCCTGTTCTGGTCTGAAAAAGAATGCTTTTTTCCTCCCTGAAATTCAGAATCCTTCAGAAAACTGCAAGTGAAATTCCCACTTGTGGCCAACCTGTGCTCCCGTGCTGGAATCTGCGTGCAGAGGGGAACCAGGCTGTTTGGACAACCCTCATATTGAGGTATCCAAACTTTAGAGACATTGATTTTGCTTCTTTTGTGTCTGACAGGATTTTATTAACAGCTTTGATGTAACTCTGATACAGAGGATAATCTGCCTTTTCCCAGCTGAGAGTGTGTTTCCTGAGGCATGCAGATAGCTGGCACCTTTCCCCTTCTTCCTCTCCCACCGGTTCCACTCCAGTGGTCCCAGCAACACGCACAAACCCATTTAGCAAATGGATTTTTTTCTTGTGAAGTGTTCAAAAATAGTCACCCTTTATTATTAAAAATGGTGACTGGTGTATCATGACTCAACAGTCCGAGGGCAAACCTGCACACTCGATATCAATATTTCACATAAGCAACTGGGGCAATCAATAGTTCAAGTATATTTCTGTATTTAGTACATATTCAATCGACGAACTCATGCTTTTTCATCAATGTATTAACTGATAACAAAACTCTGTTTACTATAGAAAATATTAGACACTGTATAACAAATAATTGAGCATTATTAGTATGTGCAAGTATTGAGCTGCAAAGAAGCAGCGGGAGGGAACTGTATAATATCCTCCTGGTTAAGCCCACCTTGCGTGATTAAAGGGAAAACAAAATGCCATAGATAACAGATTAGAAACATCTTGTGCTAATACAGATCTGAAGTCATCAAAGCAGGAAAGATTAAAATGAGCCGGTTCCTGATTTCATGTTGTCGTGGTGTTTGAAATGCCTGCTCTGAAGCGAGATGCTCCCTGGGGGTTTCAGTGTCAGCGGTGGCCACAGAGCATGGGTTGAGTCTGCAGAACTTGTCCTCTCAAGGGCTGGGATCAAGGTGAGGGCACCTTGGGGATGAGCAGCTCTTCAGAAGTGGTTCTGCAGGGCTGCTGGTGACCATGGAGGAGTAAAGGATGGCTCGGGGGACAATCAGCTGAAGAACATCTGAGGTCCAAGCCAGAGTTGTATTTGTGCTACAATTTTTGAAGATGTGGCATAGACCTCAGTGTCTGTGACTGGGGCATGGGCATCCTTCCTCTTGTCACATTTTCACTGGCAAAAGGCGTAAGGTTTTTGGGGTAGAAACCTTTAGAGGAGGTGCCTGGGCCCTGCAATGAAGCCCCAGTCCCACCAAGGGTGGTGCAGAGCCTCCTGTGAGCCCCAGTTCTGTAAAACGGAGGAGTGTGAGTGCCAAGGGTCAACCCCGAGCAAAGGCAGGATGCCAGGAAAACCTCAGCACTGCACCAACACACAGCAGAGAGCCACGAGCAGCCTCTGAGCCTCACAAGGACAACAAGAAATGCATGCTTAAGGTAAAGCACAGCGCTGAGCGCAGCCAAAGGGAGTTCAGCATCTTGCAAGGGGGATGAAGTCTTGCAGCAGGAGAGAGTGGGATTCAGATGCATTTTATCTGGGACAAGCATTGGCTTTGCCAGTATTTTACCCTGTAGCTGAGGAAGCCTAAACTGGATAATAGGAGCTTCAACCAGAGGCTGGTGGAGCACTGGAACAGGTCCCCAGGGGAGCAGTCATGATGCCAAGCCTGATGATATTCCAGAAGCATTTGGCCAACACCCTCAGACACATGGTGTGGATGTTGGATTGTCCTGTGCAGGGACAGGAGCTGGACTCAATGATGCTTGTGGGTCCCTTCCAACTCAGGACATCACATGATGCTATAATTCTATGACCCATCTGGTTCCAGGGGAAAAGGAAACCAGGAAGAGGTAGATCTGGGGCTTTCAGACAACACTGAGCAGGGAAATCCATGACTCAATGTTGTACAACTGTTGAATGGTTTCCAGCTCTGCAACCCTGCCCTCCCAGAAAGCATCAGGCCTGCAGACACATTTGGTGTCTTCTCGCTCTCACAGGGAAACCCCTTTAAATACACAGTGATGCTTAACAGCATCCTGTTACAATTTACAGGGTATTAATGAGCACTCCTATGCATATGGGAACAAATGGTAGCACTCAGCGTTAATACCAAGGTCATTAATGCATACTCTAGCAGAGGAAATAATTAGGGTGAATTACAGCTATATGGCCATATTGGCTGAGGGGGGTGTGTGTATAGTTCTGGGATCATTCTCTGAGCTCACCTATCACTACCTGGGTTGGAGGGCAGTGGTGATCCCCTTGCGGAGAGGCGAGCCAGCCAGCACCAGCCATGCTGCTGCCTCACTGCAGCTGGATAATTAGCAGCTGAGGTGGCCTCTGTCCTTAAGAGAAAGCAGCCGACGGTTTGGAGTCAAATGTGAAAGAACAGTTTATTTGATGTCACTTTTAATTAAGCTCAATAGCCAAGCCTCTATTAAGCGTGAGGGATGTGTCCTATGAACGCAGCGCGTTACTTTTAGTTATATTTTATTTTTATCATTGGTATTATTTATTAGCCTGGAGACCCAGTAGCCCATCGATTTGTTTCCGAGTAGCCCAAATGAGGCTGAGGAGTCATAGATCATCTTCGACTGAGGCTGACACTGGCATTTTCTCTCCTAAACCATTTATTACGAGTGTGCGGGCTCTGGAGCTGCTTTGGTTTGAGAAGACTTTGCAATTGAAGCGGGTGACGATGGAAGCCCTGGCTCTGCTGGGCGAGGAGGCTGTGTGGGAGCTGCAGGATGGCTGGTGCTGCATCCCTTGGGATGCTGGTGGCACCGCGCTCCTCAGGGCGGCCTGAGCAGGACCCAGAGCTGCCCAGGGAGATGGGAACCAGACTGTTTGGGGGTCACTGCCCAGCTAAGTCACATCCCTGGCAAAGACTTTACTTGTGTGGAGTAACTCAGAGAAAAACAAAGAGCTCTTTTACTGCTGGACTAAGAATCACACTGTGTGTGATGTAGCCAGCTCGATGTAGGTGAATAACCCTTATACTTTCACTTAGTGGTGGTCCTGGTGCAGCGGGGAAGGCAGCTCGTCTGCGCTCACAGTGAAAACAGAACCTGTGTGAAAGAAGGGGGTGCACTTCCCTGCAGCTCTGCAAATATTAATAACGCACAATCCCTTTATGAAAGCAACCTGAGGAAATGAAAGCATGAAAAGGAGGATGCAAAGAAAATTGAATGCCATTTCACATGCAGTAGATAAGGGGTAAAAGAGTGAGGAAGGTTTGTGGGTTTAACCGAGCTGGCCCCATTTGCACCCCAGCACGCTCTGGGAACTGGAGTGCCTCAAAGCAAACCTTGGTTTGGTTGCCATTAATGCATTGCTCTCCACAGCTTCAGTTCAGCAAGAGGCTTAACGTCATTATCATTTTTCTGGAAAGCACAGAACACTGGGGAGTGCAGCACTTGCCACCTGGTCCTCCCTCAGCCTGTGCTGAGCTCCAGTTCACCAGCTCCCCCGGTCCCCAGATCAGTGGGATCCCCACAATGACCTGGGCTGGTGCACCCCAGCCAAGCACTGTGGGCAGCACGGGGACCATGCGCCACGTATAACGCGATGACCAGCCAAGGAATCTGTGTCCAGCTACATGTTTACATCCCTTTACTCTGGTGCTTTATCAGGGAAAACGTCTGTGTCTTTGTCACTGCTGATTGCCCTCCACTTGCTCTTGCGTTGGATGGTTTCAGACAGGTAGCCTTCACCTGAGGACATGTCAGACCATTGCTGGTGCCTTGTCTGAAGGGGAGAACATTCTTTATCTCCTTCAGTAGCTTGTGCTTTATGATGCAGTAATATTCACTGCTGCTGGATCTACAGCCTCCTTGCTTCGCATGAGATACGTATTATGCCTATTTCAGTGATCGTGAAGATATTCTGTGTGTTGAACCCACTATCTCAAGTGCTATGCAAGTGCAGGAAGAATATCTGTGATATTTCCCAAGTGAAAGAAAAAGAGCTTCATTTCCAGAGATATGAATTTTTGTGGCAAACGGGAAGGAGAGCTCAGGAGCTGGCTGCCCCACTGCCAGCCTCACCTTTGCAAAGCACCGTGGTTCCAGTGGAGCGAGGCGGTGACAGCAGAGGGTGACCTGTGTGCTGAGCATCCCTGCGGGTGTCAGCCTGGCAGGAAGATACTGGACGTCGGTGGTTGACCTCGGGCAGCTGAACCACCAAGCTGAGACTAATCTGAATTACCATTTATCACACTAAAAGCCACCTTTTGGCATGGCTAACAGCCCACTGAGGCACTGGTGATGGAGGCCGGGGCTCATTAGCAGCTTTCTGCCCTGGGTGAGAACTTGCCCACAGCCTCCTGCCAGCACAACGGGGCTCTGGGTATGGGGATGAGCCCTCCCAGGTCTGGAAAGAGCCTAGGGCTGGGCTGGGAAGCTTGAAGAACTGAGAGCCAGTAGCCCTGGGGCAGGCAGGGCGGTGGGAGTGGGATGTCCAGCTGGGGATGGGCATGGGATGTGCTCTCAGTGCTCCCTTAAAGCCAGTTTGGATCGCAGGGGTCATCACAGCCCTCCCACCCCTGCTCTTGGCGCAGCCCTCGACACCCCAGGCACCCCCTGTGTGTGCAGATAGATGGGGAGTGAGTGTGTTTAATAAAATACAAACTTACATTTCCCTTTTCAAATGAAATTAACATACTTTATTGCCAGCTATAAGAAATATTCCTTAAGGGTAAGAAGTTTATAAAAAATTTACAGTAACAAAGGCAAACTTATAAAAAATTCATCTTTTAGTAGTGATTGCTCTATAAAAAAAAAGAGTGAGTTTAAGTGAGAATACAGAATTCACAGAATTAATTATGTAAACAGAAAAAAAGGCACAACAGCAGAGAACTAAACTAATTAGCAGCAGAGTCGCCCCACCAATGTCAGCTTGGACCTGCAAGTTGGCTGCTTAAGAATAACCCCCAGTGACAATTGTATCCTGAAGTTAGTGATTAAATAACTCTGCTGTGGTTCTGAATAGTGTTGGCTTAATTACCTGAATGGTAAGCATGGGGAGACACCAAGTCTCCTCACCTGCGTGTCACGCGCTGCAGCACTTCCCATGATCTTTACAGCAAGGCTGGCTGCAAGGGTTCATTTAGTTTTGCTTATTTTATCAAAAGCATCTTCAGAAGAGCTGGCTTGGGGCTGCTCCTTGTGTCTCTCAGCTGCTGTGCCTGGGGATGGTGGGACATGCAGGATGCCTGCAGAGGCAGCATCACGCATCCCGCACCTCACTGAAGACCAGGCAAAATGTATTCATGGTCCATTTTGGGTTCCATGAGATATTTCAGCACAGACATTACACGGTTTGCTGTGACAGAAGAGGTAATTCATGATTTCTCCCAAATACTTAAGAGGAACTGAGTCCAGCCACTCTCACCTGTTTCTAAGCCACTCACTGCTTCCCCTGGTTTGCCTGTGGTAAGAGGTTTTGAGAGTTGCCTGGCCAAGAATCCCAAAAGGGAGAAAAAAACCCCAAACTCATAGAGGTAACAGCACCTGGATGGAAAATCTCATCAGCTCCTCTGCAGCACAGCTTTTCTGCTCAAAGCCAGAGCAAGGCTGTGGCCAAATGCTCTGCACACCAAATACTCCCTCCTTTCTCAGTGGAGAGAAGGGCAGGAGAGAGAAGACTGAGGGTGGGAGAAGCCACCTCACTGGGTTAAACACAGGTTCTCATCTTGATTCACCCTCTGTCCATGCTTTGGCACAAAGGGAGAGGCGAAATCCTGAGACCAAAGACCTGCTGCCCACAACTCCATCCCAAGAGCACCCCCAGCCGCTGGCCCTGACCTGTGGACACTCGCAGGGGCTGTCGAGGATGGGGACAGCGAGAAGGGTCCATTTCCATCCTCCTCTCCACGTCTGCAGGGGTGACTCTCTCCCTGCAGTGGGACCCCAACCCTCTGGACCTGGCTCACCAAACGCGGGGTGCGCGTCTCTCCGCACATAGCGGTTCTGCCTCGCTGCCTGAACACGCCGGCCCGGACTCCTTTCTCCAGATCACTCAGATTTAATGATTGCCTGGCTAAATTCAGAACAGCCAAATGCAAAGGACGGGACTGGAATGAGCAAGAGAGTTTCCATTCACAGGCGCATTAGACGTGTCATTGAGATGGAAGTCACTTGCTCCTTCCAGCCTGCGCCGTGCATTATTTTTCACTGTAGGAAAATTTTCAGGAGTAGAAAAGAAACTTAAGGAACACATTTAAAAGTGAAGTTGAATAGAACAGGGCTGTTTGGAATACAAATGCTGCTGAAGTTTCTTTCTGATTCTTTCACATCCCTGTCCGCCGCTGGAGAGGCTCGGCCGCCCCTGCCCCGGAGGAGGAGCTGTCAGCTGGATTTATGCAGCGATGCAACATCTCAGCTACCTGGAACCAGGCAGGGACAGCGAGTGCCACGGCTCCTGTGGGTTCCTGGATGAGGACAGCGAGTGCCACCTCTGCCATGGGTCCCCAGGTGGGGACAGCAAGTCCCACAGCTCCTATGGATGTCTCCATCCAGAGCACGAGCATGCCTCTGGTGTCCTCGTTGCATGTCTTGAACAGCTGAGAGTGGGAATAGAAACCTCAGGCCACAGCTCCTGAACCTGCAAGAGAGGATGTCAACCAGCCCTTATGAAATCTGGGTCAGTGACCCAAAGGGAGAGGCCACGAAGTGGAACCCTCTCTGCTCTGCTCTTACGAGACGTCACCTGGAGTCCTGCATTCATCTCTGGAGTCCTCAGCACAGGAAGGACACGGAGCTGTTGGAGTGAGTGCAGAGGAGGCCATGGAGATGATCTGAGGGCTGGAGAACCTCCTGTATGAGGACAGGCTGGGGGAGATGGGGCTGTTCGTCCTGAGGAAGAGAAGCCTCTGGGGAGACCTTATTGCAGCTTCCAGTGCTGAAAGAGGCTCCAGGAAAGCTGGAGAGGGGCTGTTTTTCAGGGCGTGAGGTGACAGGGAGAAGGAGAATGGCTTTAAACTGGAAGGGGGAACATTTAGATTAGACATTATGAAGAAATTCTTCACAATGAGGGTGGGGAGGCCCTGGCCCAGGTTGCCCAGAGCAGGGGTGGCTGCCCCATCCCTGGAGGGGTTCAAGGCCAGGCTGGATGGGGCTTGGAGCCCCTGATCCCGTGGGAGGTGTCCCTGCCCATGGCAGGGGTGGGACTGGATGGGTTTGGAGGTTCCTTCCAACCCAAGCCATTCCATGATTCTATGTGGGTCCTCCAGCCCCGCTCCACTCTGTGCTGGTCCCTGCGCAGTGATGTCCAGGCAGCAATAGCTCTGGCTCGGTGCTTGCTTTGGAAGCACATCTGATTTCTCTGTGCTTTTGCTTTTCGCCTGTGTGCTTCACTGCTCTGCTGATAACTTTCCTCTGATGATGATCCCCCTGGCAGGTGACTCATGACAGAGAATAAAGGTCTCTGTCCCTCCTCTGTGCCCCGGTGTTTTCCTTATCTGTTTGTTTTGCTCCAGCTGGATAAATAAGATGACTTATATGACCTGAGGATTAGAAAGATTGCTATTTCAATGTATGTGGGCACTGGTGGAACCTCAGCCACAGGCAGAGCTGTCAGCCCCTGCCTGGCGACCCACGCGCTCCCTGCCAGGGACCTGCTGGTAGCCCAGGGCTAACAGGGATATCGGGATGCCACTCCTGGCTGGAGTTGGTGCTTTGGGTGTCATGGTCATGCAGATCCTGCTTGAATACAGGGTTATAGGGTGTCAGGGCAGCTGTGTGAGTACCACCCCACTGGTGTCTCTCTAGCAGGACTTGGATGTGGACACGGGCCAAAGGCTGACCCTGTATCCTTCCCTGCAGAGGCTCCTTGGTTCTGCCACCCAAGAGGCAGGAGCATCATCTCAGATGGGGAAGGAGCAGCCTCATTTAGAAAGTGCATGAAAGGAAGCATTTGAATTTCACAGGAGCCCCTCACCCACTCCTTTTTCTCACCCGCTCAGCTTAATGTGTTCCTGAAAAACATCCTCTCTTCATCCGTGGTTATTTTTGCCTGTGAGCTACAGCACGAGTGGGTGGGGATCAGCTCACCGTGCCCAGGTGTGCTATCCCAGAGGCTTGCACAGGTTGCACAGAGTGAAGAAGCTCTGTTTCCCCACTGCCATCGCACGGAGAAGCACCTAGGAGGATTTGCCTTCTTTCCCACAGCCTCTTCTTTCCCTAGATCTAGTTTTTCCCTGCCACATGATGAAGCACTTTTAATGGGAGCTGGGATGGTTTATGCTTCAGTTTGCTCTTCCCTGGCAATATCACAGTGATACAGACACCCAACCTGGGGCTGAACATCCCTGCCCCAATTTCCATCCCCCGTGCCTATCTCATGAGGGAAGAAAGGATCCACGGTGCTCTGCTCATGCAGTGAAAGGCCTGGAGAAACACAGATGCCAATGGCAGGTTCTGATAGCCCTGATGCCTCGCAATGGCAAAGCAAGGACCAGCTGCTGCTGTTAAACACTTGTTAGCAGGTGCAAAACTGAAACAAGCCCCCCTAGATGGGTGTGCTGCTGCCGGCCCCTCTAATTTAAACACCCTCCTTTCCTTTTCACTGCTGACAAGTGCCAGCAGCAGATTCACGTGCGAGTAAACGCTCTCCAGTGCCCTCTGCTTGGCATCACCACCCCTTCCTCTGGCCGGGCTCTGAAGTGACTTTTAATGAGGATCGCAGCTCCTTCAGGCAGGTGCCTGCCAGGCCAGCCCACCAGGAACAAAATCCACCCCAGTAGCTCTTCTAATGAACCTTGCAGCCAGAGGAAGGAATAGATATGGGTATTTCTTTGCACTTGCATTTGCTAGAGAGACGGCGTGGTCTCCGAGCGCTGTGCTCTGGCTGCCGGCTGTGGCACCGGGGCCAGCATCGGCGGAGCAGTCGGGCAGCAGGGACAAGGGCACCATGAATATTTCATGCTGCAATGCCAGACGTTTTCATTAACACTGGAGTGGAGGGATCAGCACTTCTGATGTTTGTTATCGCACACAGCAATGTCGCGGCAAGCAAGGCTGGGTGGGCTCTGCTTGGCGGAAAAGAAAAGAAGCCAAGATCATAATTGTTTGCATAGAACGGGCTGGGCAGCCCAGCAGGACCTGAGCATCATCTGCATGGCTTGATGGAAATACAGCAGTACAGGGGCCACTTATATGGGAGGGATTGCTCTGCCAGGAGTTAAATTTCTAGGCATGATTATCATGCCCTGGATTTCCTCGGGGCTCTGAAAATACATGACAGAAGAGAAAATGTTCATTATAGAGTGAAAGCAGGAAAGGTTGGGCTGACCTTCCTGTGAAGCACTGGCCACCACCAGTAGAAAGGTGACTGAGGGTATTTTCGCTGCCTGCACTCCCTGTGAGAGGAGCTGAAGGAGATGGGAACCTGCTCAATGCGTGTGGGAGCTGCGATGGGCACCGGCACCACCCAGCACAACCCTCTCCGCTTCACTCCGGAGACATTTGGCTGGTTTTAAAGCCGGGACTTCCTTGGGGTTTGGACGTGGGGAGCTGGTGACAGCCAGCAGGCTCTCTCTTCTCAGAGCCCTGTAACTGGGGTGCTTCGCTGCTTTCTATCATCGCCTGCTGTCTTACTCCAGTCCTGGTGATATCAGAGCGACACTTCAGAGCTGGAGAGCTCTCAGCTGGGAGGTGCTCCCTGCCACTGGCACCAGTTCAAGCCGCCTGGTGAACTAAATTGATATTTTATAGTTGCTCTGGAGCGAGTTTAATGAATCTGTTAGTAGCTGCTCCCTGCTTAAGCCTTTCCTCGGCGCTGGAATTGCAGCACAGTGTTTCATAAAACGGAGGAGCCTGCTTAAGCCTTACTCCTCAGCCCCGAGCGGCACGGCCGTGATTAGCTGCCTGCTGCATAACTCCACATCATTACCGCAGGCACTCGGAGAAAGCCATCAGATGAGAGAGCCGTGCCGAATGGTGAGAGGAATCAGATGCCAGTCTCAAACACGAAGCTTGTGCAAAACATGACGTACAGGTATCTGGGTGCTTCTGATTTCTGGCTGCATCTTTCTGTGCAAGGAGAATGCCAGCTCTAAGTGCTAAACAGCTGGGAGTCACACTATGCAATCACAAGATTGCCTCAAAGACAACGAGGTTAAAAATTAAAAGCAGTTTTGCTTTTATTTTTGTAGAGTTTTTTGGTTCTTTGAACAGTTTCCCACATTTCTGTGCAGTAAAAGGGCTGGAAACCAGCTCAGGAACAAAAGCATAGCTTGAGATTCACCTGACTCTGGGATCTGGAGCTCTGAGAAAACAAAGACCTCCTCTTGCATGTGTTTGGTCCTTGGGGAGGTAGCAAAGGCTGCTTTTCCAGCTCCAGTGGTGCAGACAGGGGGGCTCAATGGCTGCTACACTTCCAAAGCCTTCTGACCCAGCAAGAGGTGTCATATAATCATAGAACGGTTTGGGTAGGAAGGAACCTCAAAGCCCATCCAGTCCTACCCCTGCCATGGGCAGAGACACCTCCCTTGGATCAGGAGCTCCAAGCCCCATCCAACCTGGCCTTGAACCCCTCCAGGGATGGGGCAGCCACCACTGCTCTGGGCAGCCTGTTCCAGGGCCTCCTCACCCTCACAACAAAACATTTCATCCTAAGATCTCATCCCAATGTCTCCTCTTTCAGCTGAAAACTGTTCCCTCTCATCCTATCTCTGCACTCCCTGATCCAGAGCCCCTCCCCAGCTTTCCTGGAGCCCCTTTCACCACTGGAAGCTCCTTTAAGGTCTCCCTGTAGCCTTCTCTTCTCCAGGCTGAACAACCCCATCTCTCCCAGCCTGTCCTCATACAGAAGGTGCTCCAGCCCTTGGATCATCTTCACAGCCTCCTCTGGACTTGCTCCAACTGCTCCAGGTCCTTCCTGTGCTGGGGGCTCCACTGCTGCCACCGCAGGACCTGCTGTGTCTGCCCACCCTGTGCAGCCGGTGCTGCTTCCCTGCAGCAGACGCTGGTGGCCAGGGGGATGCTGAGCTGGCAGAGCATCGTTCCCCAGAGCAGAGCCAGGATGGAGCCCTGCACTGAGTCTGCTGGCACCATCCCGGGTGGTTTCTATCACTACACACAGCTGCCGAGAGCTCCTCTTCCTTCAAAACAGCTGCTGGGATCTGACCCTGTCGATCAGGCAGTGCCAGGAAACCCAGCGAGCCTGCCGGCAGCCTGCGCCGTGACATAAATGTTTTCAAACATGCAGGCAGCTATCTGATCGACGCCTTCCCCAGAGGATGGGGCTCGGGGGCCTTGGTACACACGCTGTGCATTGGGTTTTGCCAGTAAATGATGTTGCTTCTGAGCAGAGCATTTAACTCTTGAAGTACGGCAGTCGCCAGGCTCGGATGGGCACTCGGAATTGTGTGAGTGGCTCCCAGCGTCCTGGCACTGGGGAGAGGGGCTGGAAGGAAAGGAATCTTTGGAGACAGAGGAGGAAGAGCTGGAGAAGACAAGGCTGATGGGAGGTTTCCTGGTGGTGCCGGAGAGTGGCACAAGTCCTGTATGACATAAAACTAATGGTTAGGGAATAAAAAAAATGGTTTTTGTTGACTTGGGACAAAAGATAATTAATATTGATTAAAGCAATACAAACGTCACCAAGCATTAGCGGGACAGCCAAGAAATCACTTAACCAGCAAATAAAGGATGTCTGCACTGGGGTGAGAGCAGGGAGCTGGGGAAGTCGCGGGGAGGCTGTGGTGAGCTCCTCACCGGGAGGATTTGCTCTAGTAGGGACAGGGATGAGGGGAGTCACCTTATGCCTCAAGCCTCATCTGAGCTCTGACACTCTGTGCTGCTGGAGACATGGTTTCCTCAGTAAGGTGGCTCACACCATGCTCTCACTTATACGTCTGCCAGGAAAGCCTCATCGGTGTGATGCCAGCACCTGCGGGGAGCAGGGTTGCCCCATCCCTCACCCTAAAACACAGCAAACAGGGGAGCTGAAACCTCTCCCCAGGGATAAAAAGACCCTTGGAGAAGGGTCTGCCTCACAGCTGTGGTGCTACTGGCTGCTCACGTGGAAACGTCCCCATCCCTGTCCCCATCCCTTCTCCCATTCCTTGCAGGAGGCTCAGAAGGGGAAGGTGCTGCTTGGATCACTGCTTGCTTGATTGTTTTTCTGACTTTAGAAAGTCATTAGGCTGTAAGCAAAGGAATGCATATCTGAGCACCCTTGTTAATTTGAACAACTATTTACTTAAGCATCGTGCCCGCTCCCCATGCATTATGTATGCGGCGATCCGCTGCTCCCTGTGTTATAACTGCAGTATCGATCGGTACCACTTCAATAACCTCATTGAGATTCCGGACACCGGCTCAGGGACTCTATCTCAGTGTCTGGTCAATAGCTTATATTTTTAATTTGTCAATAATCAGTCAGGACCTTGGTCTGAGTGCTGCTGAGGTTCTTTGCTCAATGGGGAAGGTGAAATCATTCAAGCAGGGTCATGTTTATGGCCTAAGTTGAACCATGGGAAATGGAGATATCAGTCAGGCTTATGAAAAATAACACGCTATATTATTTTTCATAAACCTGACAAAATCATATTTATTTAAAGACAAAGATAAGGCACCCAGCTGGCAGCAATCGCTTTCTCTTCTCTTCTGAGCATGATGTGCCCAGGGAAATGCAAACAGGCTAAAAATGTGCAAGCTTTGCACCAACGCTGCTGCTTCCTAGGACCCCTCGGTCTTGGTCTCTCCCCAGGGAGCGCAGGGGGTGCAGGTGCAGCTTCACCTGTGCTTGCTGCTGTGTGGGACTGAGATGTGCTTCTATCAGCAGCTGCATATCCATCCTGTGGTGCAGGCTGCTCTGTGCTCAGGTGTGGGGCAGGTACCTGGGAGCCAGAGACAGTCTGCAGCACCATCACAGGCACTTGTGCACTTCTCCACCTCCTCCTCATCCCCTCTTTGACTTCAAGCACCAGCTGGAAGGCAACTCCTCCAGCGTGACCTGTGCCCTTAATTAGCAGCAGCAGGGGGTAATGAGTCGTTAGGGCGGGGGGTATATATAGCTCGGGAGAGGAGCGCTCTGGTCTGTTTGGAAGGGGATGCACGAGGACTGGTGGCTCCAGCTCTGCCCGGGGCTCTTCGTGGTGTTTAAACTCCAGACACGTGCTTTTTAGTGGAAGATGACTGTATTTCCAGGTGAGTGATGTGTCCTAGTACCTTTTTTCAACACGGTGTGTTTATCTGGCTATAAGGTTTTTTTGAGAGTTGAGAATTTGATAAGACAAAGAGTTAATGTCTAAAAACTTTGATTTTTTGAAGCTGTATCCATGAACACTGTCACAAAGGCAAGTTGCTAGTAGTGTTGGTTTTGCCATGAATGTACCTGTGAGCTTTTGAGCTTTTTTTGTGAGCTTTTGGGGGAAAAAAGCTTCAAGTTTCAGCTACAGAAGAGAGTAACTTGGTTTGTTGGATTTTTGTCTGCCAGAGGGGAGGGTGTGTTCCAGGGCTGTGTGAGACCCCAGGAATGGGGTATATGGGGTGTGAGCACAGCATGTGCAATGATTATTGTGTTAGTGTCCAAGCAAAGTGGCCTTGCTGGGCTCCAGCTCTGCAGGCTGATACCACCTGGCTGGTGTCTGCAAGCAGGGAGCTTTGCTGGGGTCTGGCCTCTCTTCTAGGCTTATTCACCCCTGACTGGGGCAAGTGGCTCTGCCCTGTCTGTGCTGGGGCAGGTTTAGGGTTCACTGGAATGGCTGTGAAATAAGTTTTGAGCATCTTGTTGACTGGAAATGCACGATTTGGCTGCAGTTATTCGGGTGTCACACTCTCGGTTCTACTTAAAAAGGTAAAAAGAGGTAGAATAAACTACTAGAAACCCCCAAGGCAAGATGAGCTGACAAGTCAGGAAATGCATCTGCACACCTGGAAAGGCTGTATCTAGAAACAAGGCAGGAAAACTCAGAGCATGGATCAGGGAGGCTGCGATTGCTTTGATGCTGCTGGGAAAAGAGAGAGGGAAAGGCTGCAAACACAGGGCTATTGCTTTGCAAGAGTCAGATGTGAAACACTTTCCACTGTGGCCAAGCAGGGAGGCGGACAGACAGACTGTGTGTGTTAGGAGTGCTGGAAGGGGAGCTGGGGCTGAATATGTGAGAGGAATTTATGCAGCTAGAGTGAGAAGGATTTTGGGGAGACTCTGGAAGCTACATGATGGACTAGGGTGGAAGGGGGGGGAAGTGTGGGGGTGGTTGCATTCCTGATCAAGCAACAGAGCATTATGGATGTGTAAAGAAGGTGAGGGTGGGCTGGCCTGAGGACAAGGTGTCTGAGGAGAGGGCAGTGTGTAGCCCTGGTGCTTTCTGGTGTGCTGCAAGCATGGGTGTGTGTTCTGGGGGAGAAGGAGCTGTGCTGGGGTTGGGGGGCATTGCTCGGCTCCCCTCTCTGCCTCGCAGGTGTGAGGACTGGCCCTGGAGTAGAGGAATAGAGGCACTGCAGGACTGGGAGGGGAGTGAGGGTGCCTGTGACCCACCTGCATGTGAGGGAGTGATGCTCTTGGACCGAGTTTGGGACTGATGCTGCCCCCAGGCTCATCCCACACTGCTGGTGCTGAGAGCCCTCTCCATGCCCCACGCTGTCCTTGGCTGTGTCCCCTCTGCAAGCAGCTGGCCCTCTGCCCACCCCACGCCAGGCACCCCAGCCAGCCTGAGCTTCACTGCATTTCTGCAGCTCTGGTATCCACCAAGGAGTCCTGTTCCTGTATCTCACACTTGTCTCCTTCGATTTCCCTGACAGCCAATTCTGGAAAGTTGGAAGGTGTGCCATTATCTAGGACTACATTATGAAAGTGTCACCCGGGTGATGAATGGCAGCGCTCACTGGCTCCTGAGGAACAGGGAGGAAGGAGTGACATTAGGAAAGATTTTCTTTTTATGGTTTCTTCAATAGGGAGGGTTCTTTAGAGGGTCGTATTTCAAATCAGATAATCAAACACTCCTCCTGGCCTCCCAAACTTTGCAAGGAACTGCTGAAGGTGTGTTCTGGTAGGGTGACAAGTAGAGAAGTTTCAGTTCTTGGCTGCCTGTTGCAGCAAGCCCTTGGGCAGCAGTTATCCTCGCTTCCCACAGCCTGGAGCCTGGAGTTGCTGCCTGGACCTGCTGTAGAGGTGCTTCTCCTTGCTGTTGTGTGGGTGGGAAATGGTGACAGGGGCAGGAGGGGTGGGTTTGCCCTACAAGAGGGACTGGAGAACAGGAGAGTTGCAGGGGAAGGTGTGAGAGGTGCTGATCCCAGTGCTCTGTGGCTTTGCATGAGCATCCTGGGGATATTGCCCAAGGGTACAGGGACCAAAGGAGATGGGATCTGGGCAGCTGACCCTGCTCTCTGCAGGGCAGCGAGTGTGGCACAGTGGGCAGAGGTGGCTGATGCTGGCTCCATCATCTGATGTTGTCTTTGTGTGTGTTTCTGTGCTGGTTTCTTGGCACCTTAAATGTGCAGTTCCCAAAAAAAGCCCTGTTTTTCTGCTGGTTTCTGTCCAGCAGACCCACACTCTTGGCCTGTACAGGGCTGCCTGCCAGCCCCACGGCTGCCCCATGCCCATCTCCGATGCTTCCCGTGCACTATCTCACCCTCTGCCACAGGAGCAACTAATAAGGTACATGGGCATGTCAGTTAAAATGATATTTAATACTGCTGGAAAAACCCTAAAGACCTATTGACCATGCAATATACTGTGTCAGTGCATTTTACAGGCAAGTACAAAGCGAACATCAATAACCCCACATGTGCTATTATGACACACATCTCTCCATTAAAATAAAGATGCAGCTCAGCAGCTGGAAGGGCTGTTTGTGTTTCCCCTGTTGTGGCAAGCCCAGTGCCTCCCTGGGTGCAGGGGAGGGACAGGACTGTCCCCTGTGCCCTCCCCAGTGTGCATCTGGCAGGGTTAAATGGGTGATGGTGTGAGAGCTGGGCAGTAACACGCACTCTATAGCTTTGTGTTTGTGCCTACAGAGCTTTACTGATTTTATAACAATTAAAAATGCAAGTGCTACAGACAGAACTGACACCTGCAAACTGCTGTACAAGACACTGGGAAATCTGAAGTCTTGGTTGCAATGCTGCGGTGCTCTACTGCTTGCCAACACTTCTAGACTTTCCCCTCTTTTCCAGTGTACAGGCATTTCCTGCTAGGATGAAGCAGGTTTTGTTATCCTGTGTGATTTTGCAAGTCCAAAGGTGGAAGTTGAAAGTGTGGTTTTGAAAGTATTTTCTTTTATATTTATATTTCTTTTATATTTATATAAAAGCAAAACCCTGTGCCTTATCTGCTAAATATTCACAGCTCAATGACTGGCTCTGAGATGAAAAAGCTTTAATTTCTGTGCTGTTAGTATCAATACTGGCTTGAAGGGGTAACAGCCTCTTGAACAAGTGCAGAGTAACTGTTGATGTGAGAACTTGGTAACGAATACCTAGAAGCTCTACTTTATACTGGATAATGAAATAGAAAGTGATTTTAAGGAAGGGATAAAGGCAAAAAGCTTAAACCCAATGTGGCCAGTACTGCAGGGCAGCTCCCCAGTGGCTGGTGGGATGGGCAGAGCCCATCATGGTGTGAGCAGCGTGCACCTTGCTGGCTGTGTTGTGTTTATGAAGTGGGTTATGGCCACCTTCTCCTCCTGGCTTTGCCTTCCTTCTGTCCTGCTCTGCTAGAGATTATGCAGCTTGTGGTTTAGCAACACCCTGCTCAGGCTGAGCCTTTCTAGCATGTACAGATCATGGAGCAGCAGCCATAGCATCAATATTGATGTGGGGCTGACCTCGGCTGAGGTTGGGTACCTGCTGGTGGGAGGAACTGTGCTTCTCCCCAGCTGTGGGATGTGCATTGGGTCTCTTCCAAGCTCTGCTGGGTTTGTAGAGCAGCTCTGACACAGGCTGGTAGGTAAACCCACTTGGCTTCAGCATAAACTTAGTGATGCTTTCATTTTTTGGCCCCCTAGAAATGAGGGGCGAAGGAGCACAGCGCCTGGAGATGGTTGATCAGGAAAGGCAGGGATATACATGGAGGTGCTTTTTGCTGATCTCTGGCTACCAGGCAGCAGATGGCTTTGGAGAAACTGCAGAGGCCTGCAAGGCTGGCACTTGGCCCCACATCCAAGCAGGGAGAGGGCACTTGAAGAGACTCAGTACTTTCCTTCCATAAAGATGTCCTAGATGCCATATAACTATCCTAATTAATACAACAAAATACAAGCAGCATGAGCCATTTCAGAAAAAAAAGCTTTTTTTTTTCCTGTTGCCTTCAGGATATTAATAAAAACAGATTAATAAAATCAAAGGCGGCACAATTAGACAGGGCATCAAGGGAAGAAAGTTTGCTGTACAATCTTTCAATTTCCATGGCAGTTCTCATGCTGAGAAAATCTGTCTGTGATTGCTGATGAAAAGATAGAAATCTAATGTATGAAACACAAGGGAGGGATGTCTGAGGGTGGCTCCCTTTGTGTTTCTTGTGTACAACACTTCTGTGCAGCGATACTAACAGGTTCCCAGCACAATGGTGTCCTATGTAGTGGAGAATAAGTCTCATGAGGAGCAGCCAAGGGACCTGGAGCTCTTCACCCTGGAGAAGAGGGGGCAGCGAGGAGACATCATCACTGTCTACAGCTCCTGAAAGGAGGTTGTAGTGAGGTGGGTGCTGGTCTGTTCTCAGCTCTATCCTTGGTGAATGCTAAGACCTTTTCAATCAACAGGTCATTTAGGCTGCGATTTTCTTTTAAAGTGTTTTGAAACACTGGAAATTCTGAAGCCAGGCAAAAGGCTTCTTGCTTTGTGAGGGTGCTTGCCATGCCTCCTTGGAGCAGTGCTGGGTTGGCTCTGGGGGCTCCTGTGGGTATGGAGGATGTGTAATGGGAGGGCTGGTCTTGCCTGTGAAGCTGTTGGCGCTCTTCAGAGCTGGAAGAAACAGCAAGAAGCCTTGGCTATTTGGGATTTTTTTATTCAGAAAAAGCAGCAATCAATCTGGATCTGTTCTTCCCAGTGTAAACAGGAGCTGGGGGCAGGGAGGTATTGGAGTGTGCTGCTAGGCAGGAGCAAGCAGGACACAGTCCCTGAGGCTGTCGGATGGAGGAAAAGGTGCCTGGAACCAATCCTTGAGCAGCAGAGGCTTGGTGCCTGGGAGAGGCTGCCCAGAGAGGTGGTGGAGTCCCCATCCCTGGAGGGGTTTAGAAGATGGGTAGATGAGATGCTCAGGGATCTGGTTTGGCAGTGGACAGGTATGGTTGGACTTGATGATATTGAAGGTCTTTTCCAATCAAACTATTCTATGATTCCATGAGTCTCAGCAGGGCTAAGGAGCCCTCCTGCTGGGGATCAGAGGAGGATACCCATGGCATGGTGGGCAAGGTGCTCTGGAGCTCTGTGCCCTGTGCTGTCAGTCCTGTGGGAAGCGTTCAGCTGCACGTGGATACCTCCTGTCAAATGCAGAAGCACTTTGTGGAATGATAGTAATTATTATAGTACTAAAACAAAGCACCAAAAGCTTATTGCTTTGGAGAGATCACTAACTGTCTTTGTTTAATTACTTGGCTCCAATTAACATTTTACCACAGACTTCTTTTGTGAGCACTTTTCCTGGAAGGAGAAAAAAGTGTCAACAGCAACAGTAGCTTTGGAAATATTCTTTGACACAACATGGGGGCAGGGGGAAAGGCAAAAAGCCTGATCACCTGCTGGCCCTGGAGAGGGGGATGCTGGCACAACAGGCTGAGGGATGAAGTGTGTGGGAGCTGGTGGAGCTGAAGATGCTGTTGGTGCTTGTAGTGGGCTGAGGAATGGTGTTGGTGGGGACCAGGTCTGCCCACAGCCACCTTCTTTCCACCAGTGCTCCCTAAATGTCCTACAGCTTAATGGTGTTATCTGTAAGTTGGTGTTTTCCTTTACAAACCATGTGACATCAGCTGGTAAAGCAGAGGATAATGAGACCTATGGTTTGGGAAACATCAGGAGATTGAGAAAATATTTAGTAAATATATGTAACTAGGAATGTAATAACAAAAACAATGCAGCAGCTGTGTCAACCCAGAGAATGTTGCATGCAGTAAACTGGCAGAACAAAATCCCCAAATAGCATGAGCACAGAAACTCATCCCAAGAGAGTTAGGAGAGGGGACTCTGCCCCATGGGTGGGAAGAGCCCTGCCTGTCCTGCACCCCAGAGCTGGGGCTGGTGCCTGGCTGAGGTCAACTGCCCCTCTGCAGGAGGTGGCACCATAAATACCTGGGCATCCTTTGCCCATCATGTCAGCTGCCTCTGTGAGGACTAAAGGTCTCTTCGAGCCCTTATTCTTTCTCCCATCAAGCTTCCCACTCGCCAGTCCAGGAAGCCTATTGCTTTAATCAAGGGTTGTTTGCTCCAAGACACTGTTTCCATGAATAAGGCAGCCCAGAATGTGGCATCTGAGGTTTGGGTTTTCTTTGGGTGCCTGTGGCCCTCTTGCTGCAGGGATGACAGCCTGCTGCGATGAGGGTTATGGGGTGTGAGACCTCCGGGTCCCACATAGTCCTTACTGAAATGCTTCCTGCAGGATGGAGGGGGTTCCTGCACAGCCACCCAGAGCCAGACCTGCAGCGGGTTCCCTGTGGGCATTCCTAGGGTCTCTCCAGCTGCCCATCGATGCTGTGCCACGTCAAGCCTGTGCACGGTGCAACCTCCTCCCAGTCAGTGCGATGCTGTGGGCTCAGGGACTCTCTTGCCTGGGACAGTTAGGAGGGACAGGCTCCCCCATCCCTTGGGAGGCATCAGGTTCTGTCTCCTGGCACAGAGGGAGCTGGGCATCCCTTCCTGATGCAACCATGGCTGTTCCTGAGGACAGCAGCAGGTCCCAGTGCTGAGGCACAGTCTGAGGTTTGGGTTTAGAAGTTTCCTTGGCAAAAGCTGGAGGGCAGAATGTGCAGTTGTGAGATGCTGGTGCTTGGGGTGGGCTGTGCATGTGCAGCACCAAACCTCTCCAGGTCCCAGTTTGCTCTTTGCCAAGGGGCTCCAGGAAGGGCCAGGGCAGGCATCCCCCTCCAATGCCCAAATTCAGCAGCTCGTGTTGCTGTGCTTCCTAGAGCTTGTGTATTTACATACATCCTATAATTACCATCTGCACAGCCAGAGGCATTTGCTGGAAATGGGTTGATTCCATCTGTTGGTGCAATTTTCTCAGAGGAATTTGCATTGATCACTTTTTTATGCAAAGCTTTTGTATAGATCATTTTCTCCAGTTTTCTTGTTTTATAATACAGCCAAATATTTTGGGAGAGGGGAGATGCTCTCCTATTGCAGTGTGAGCACTTAGAGGATGTTCCCTGGCCTCTGACTCACCAGTTGCTGCTGGGTTCATTCCTTCTGCCTTCCAGCACAGACGAACAAGCGCAGGCTGCTCCGAGATGGCATTTCTCAAATATTTATAGTTGTATATTAGACTTGAGGTGCTAACTCATCCTTAATGTGATGACCTTAAATTAGGAGAAATGGGGTGTGGTAATTAGTCAGTCAACTAATTATTCTAGATCAGAGAGTTCAGGCTCTCTACCTGGTAGGACCAGATGGGACTTTCTGTGTGTTTTTGACAGCTGTATTGAACAGGGCAGCATCCTATTGATTAAATGTATGGGGAATTAACAGAGCCCTCTGGGTCTTCTGTATTTACTACAGCTGTTCCAAGTCTGAGTAAAGTTTATGTGGGTGCAGTCCCATGGGCAAGCTGGGGGATGAGGCAGCCATGGGGTACAGCATCCTTGTGCTTCAGGTGCTGGGACACCTGGTGGGATGCAGGGATACCCTTTCTCACTCCCTGGTCTCTGATTTGGGTCTCTTGGGTCCCTCCTTGTGCCACGAGCCGGGCTGAAAAGCACTGATGCCTTAAGCTGGGCAAATGGGGCAGTGTGATCCTCTTTATGAGCTGCCTGAGGAGCAGCAGCTCCCAGCAATGGGGGCAAAACTTCAAAAAGCTCAAAATGAATGAAAATAGCTGCAGATCTTGATTAAACAAGTTATTCAAAGGAGAATGTTAGACTTGCTAATTGGGATGGGTTAACCAGGCTTACTGGAGTTGGCGAGTTTCTGCCTCCTTGTGCTTGGGGGGGTGGGGGGGGAAGAAATAAATAAAGGAAAGCCACCATTGTGCTGTAAACAGTTATCAGGAAAGAGCAGAGAAAATGAAGTGAACTCTTCCAATGCATCATGGAATATTACTGTATTTCATTTACTGTGGCACCAATTAGATGAGAGCCTGTTCTATTAACGTGCACCCTTGCAGATCCATGCTAAATTAACTGCTAGATCTTCACTACAGCAGTAAAACGATTGATTTCTCCCCTTAATCAGTTTATTTCATTAGTTATACATTTATTTTTACATGCATTTTGCCAAGCTGCAGTGAAATGACCTATCAAGGTATGTGACATCACAGAGTGATTTGAATATTAACCAAATAGCTATTACAGCAGTGGTGGTGCTTAAAGATCATATGTAAATCAAATGTCAGGGGATAAAATTGCAGCAAGGACTGTCAGAAAACAATTTAGTAGTGGTTAAAGGGACAGCTTGCTGCTGGGGGAATTGTGAACTTTGGAAATGGATAATCTCATTGCCTTTGCTTTCCCTCCCGGTTCCACAGGCAAGATGATAAAGTTTTCCCCATCCTGTACTTCTTTTTGTTTGGTTAAATTAATTGCACAGTTTTAAAAGCTTTTCCTTTTTGTATTCAGCACCTGGTTCCTAAGCAGTGATTGTAACTTTAAGGTTGAGCTCAGCGTAGAATGATTTCCATATCTGACCCAGGAAGCCTAAATATGTTAAATATAAATAGCTGTGAACAGCGAGAGGTGAAAACGGCTTCTCCAGGCCTGTAATTATGGGGAGCGTTCTCCCAAGGGGAAGAGAGAATAAGGCTGAAGTCTGATGATGTGTTTCACATCTTGTGGATCTTAGACAGGAGTGTGAACTGTTCTTCATTCTCTTCTCCCTCGCAGCGAGGAGGAGCTGGGGTGCTTTGGTGCAGGTGGCTGCAGGGAAGGTCTCCACCTGGCTTTGGGAGCAGCAGGATGCTGTTGATGTGCTGGAATGGGGTGAGCCATGTGTGCACCCCCATGTGCAAACACTGGGGCTGGGGTGCGTGTGCCAGCTGAGCCTCTTCCCTATGGGTTCTGTGCAAAGGATGTCATTACAGTGGTTCCTTCCAGGATGGGGCAGCCATGAGGGATGCTCAAAGCAATCTAGGCAATGCAGCCCATTGGAACTAACCGTTTCTGCCCTGGGGTGGTGGGTGGTTCCATCCATTCTTCCTCAGGGCTTTCAGGGTTGGGATATGGCTGTTCCCAACAAAGCCTTACTCGGGGAGTAAGAAGCATTTGGCTGTGGCAGAGCCTGGAGCAAAGGGGCGAGGAGCTGCCTGTGAGCTATTATGAGGTTCTTCTGCTCCAGGCCACTGAGTTATCATCCCACATGTGCCCAGGAGGTGTTGAGCAGAGCAGGGACCTCTTGGGTAATCAGAGCACCCATCAGCAATGCCCATTGGGCATCAGAACTAGATGATTTTGAAGGTCCTTTCCAACCCAAACCATTCAATGGTCCTTGCAGGAGCACCTGCAGCCCAGCTAGAAGGTCTCAAGCCATGAGTGATGGTCACACATGGGTGTGGAAGGGCAGGAATGGTGTGGCTCATGCAAAGTGGCTGATGCTTCTGGAGTGGAGAGCAGCTGTGTGGAGGTGGTTGTGCAGCACGGGTGAGCACTGAGCAGTCTGTTTGTCTTTGGAGCAGCAATGAGGAAATGAAGCATCAATGACCAATAATCAAAGGCAGTGGAGGAAAAACCAGCAGCAGAACCCCCTGCAAAACAAATGAACAGGCAGCAGGTTGCAATGAGAGTCATGCCATAAAGCTATCCAATGAGTGCTACCTTCCTAGGGTTTAAATCCAGCTCTCTTGTCCCTGGGGCACCATCTTACACGATCTGTCTGCACAGAGTAAACATTGAAATTATATAATTAGCCCCTCAGAGAAAAGAATTCTAAATTCATGGGAACTTAACTTTGAGAGAAATACTACATCTCCTCTGCCCCTCTGTATCATCTGTGTTGAGCTGTGTAGTGAGAGGAGAGCCTCCAGGAGGGAGGGAAGGGCTTGGGGTGAGTTGGCTGCACCCGAGGGTCCTGCAGAGCCCTGTTGGCTGGGGTTGACCCTTTGAAGGCCATGAGGTGGGATGCAGCGTGGCGTGGTCCATGGGAACAGGAGATCCCTTGCCCTGACATGGGTTGAGGGGCTAGGGATGCATTTGGCATGAGTCTGCTGGTGTCTAATCAAATGACAGTGCTGGCAATAACCTGGGATTATAAATGGGAATTGTACTCCATCAAAATTGATTCCAGGGTAAATTGAATATTGAGTTAAATTCCAATGCCTGGTGAAACCTCTGCCTCCCTGTTGTTACCATCCAGCACTGAAGCAAATCCATCCCTGAGTTGTCTGGATATAACGCGCTGCTATTTGACCTTGGGTTACTACTGTAACCTTAAGTGCACAGTAATATACTTTCAGTCACTGTTCAATGCTCAGGGGAATGTTTTAAGGCCCTTGGCTGGAGTGAATATTTTTATGCAGGCTATAATTTCTTTTAAGACCTTCGCCAGCAGCCAGGCAGCCTTCACGATGTCCTTCTGAGCCGCTTCTGGAGCGCTGTGGGGTGGAGAACCCACTGAAAGAGACCCGATCCAGCACAAGCTCCTGGTCTGGAGGATGCTGAGTGGAGGGAGGTAGTTGGGATTGGTCCCTCTCAGGGAAATCTGGGCACATGGGAGGTTGTGTGCCATGTGCCACCCCATGTTGATGGGGAACACCAGCGTGGCCACCCTCTGCCCTTCCCATGGGGTTCTCTGGGGCTGGATGCAACCCCAAAGTGAGGAGGAGGTGGTTTTGGGGTGGACCCTCTGCTTTCCACTCTGGGCAGCCTGCCTGCCCCTTCCTGGGCTGTGCAAGGCACTGTCCCTGCTCTGCCACCGTGGGGCCTCATTTGAGTGGAGCTTATGCTATATTCAGTTAAGCTGGACAAATGCTCACTAGAGACCCAGAAAAGAAACCCCCAAACTGATTTTCATCATCAGATCAGGCAAAATTTGATTCAAAGTTCAATTCTCCAAAGGAGCAAATTTGCACAGAATCCCTGCTTAGATTTTATTTTAGGCAAATCCTATAAAAATCCATCTGAAGGAGACAGTAACTCCATCTTTTGGATCCCGCGCACTGTATCCAGCAACACGTGTTCTGCTTTTATTATATAAAAAATGGAGAGTTTCCTCATGTTGCCATATGTTTTTGCATTTCTCCGTGCACTCGCTATAACCCTCTCTGTGTGTGTGCCTACAGTGCTATCTGTGTCAGCGCTGAGATGCAGCGAGTGAGCATCAGTCATGCAAAAAATGAGCCTAAAATCTCCCTGAAGAGTGGAAAATAATAGAATACAATTGTATCAGTTAAAAAACTTTGCATCGTATTACACAGTCAAAAAAAAAGATAATATATGCTATGGTGGAGAAAGCAAATGAAATATTGCATTAACTCTTTAGTTGCCCTGGATGCAGCAAAACCTCATCAGCTTGTTGTGTGCCTGGGATGGACTGTGTGGTTGTTGGTATTGGGTGGGATGTTCCCTGCCTTTTCATGTGGAGCTTTTTCCGAGTTTTTCCTTTTAGGCTGAGGTGTGCTGTGCATCCTTTGGCTCCTATTTTGGCTGGAAAAGCTGCAGGTTGGGGAAAGCACAGCTCTGCAGATCTGTTTATTGGCTGAGATGGTGGGGTTACTCTTTCTGCTCATGGGTGTCCCACAGACACCTTGGGCTGGGTGTTCTGGGGATGCTGCATTGCCCTCCTGACGCCTTTGAGTGGCTGTGCCTGCAGGACCCCCTCACTGGTGCAAGGTACCCCCCCAGCCACCCCAACCCTGCTTCCTCCTCGCCAGGGCTGGCATAAAAAGGAATCTTCTCTTTCTCTCTTTGAAGAGTATCTGTTCCCAAATCATGTATAAAACATTTGCAGAAACCACTTACTCCTCATGTATTTTTTATGAGGCCGATCCAAAGTTAAAATATATAAACATAAAAATATCAAGAAGTACTTTAGGAAAAAAAAGTTATTTCATAAAATATCAGGAGACCAATTTAAAACCTTGCTGAAGCTCCTGCCCGCCTGTGCAGCCCTGTCTGATCGTGAGGCGTTCGGTGGGTTTCTCCCACCAGCAGGGACTGTTCCCATCACTTATCCAGCCCCTGCCTCTGGCAGGCTCAGGCTTTCACACTTGAGAAATAAACCCTATAATTTTATTTAATCCGGGGGATAATCTTTCCATAATGTGCTAGGACAAAGATGGGAAGTTTTATTTCCTGAAGACCAGATTAAGGGAGTTTTGCACTGGCAGTGTTTCCAGAAACCCAACCAGCATCCTTTAAGGGAGGCGTTTGCCAGCAGCAGCCTGGGGTGGCTGGCAGGGAGGGGGGCAGAGACAGGCCCTGCCTGGCTCCCAGGTGGTTCCTAACCCTGCTAACAAGGAGGAATTTACAGGCAATCCTAGCTCTGAAGATTTATTCTTTCCCTTTCAAGGACGTGCATCCTTGAAGCCTCCTCTCACTGTGGATCATTTCAGCCTCTGACACTGATGTTGGGTGCTGCTTGCTGCACTGTGAGGCTGGATGCTCGTCAGCACCCCTAGGATGCTCTGAGGTGGTGCTGGAAGGGGGCAAAGCATTAAGGAATTGCCTGACCATGTGTGTTTTGCTCCAGTTTGCACCCATTCCCAGCAGTGCTAGGATGGTGTGTGGCCAGGCTGGACTGATCAGACCCATGCACCATGACAAGCATCCTGTTTGCCTCCAGACCCTTATCCCAACCGATTTTTCCTCCATCCAAGCCTGTTTGTGCTGGCAGTGACCTTGGTGCCACCACATACTGACTGGGTAAGCTGGGCTGCTCTGAAATCCAACCCAGCACCCTCAGCACCAGGGCCTGACCTGGCAGTTCCTGCCACTCCTGTTCCTCCTTAACCATCTCAAATACCTCAAAGCACCTCCAAAAACTCTGCTGGCTGCTGTCAGTCAGGACTGCTTCTTGCCATCAACTCCTGGGGGGAAAAGAAGTTGATATTTATTTTTGTCATTATTCTCTCTGGTCCTGATAAGCTGAACTGGAGTTAATTGAGGGGAAATTACTGTCCGTTATCAGCCGCTGTGATTCATTTGCTGAATACTTGGTGCTTGTTTCCTGCTAAATCATCTCTCTGATTTTTTTTTTCCCCTTGGAAAAGGAAAAAAAAAAAGGAAAAAAGACAAAAAGCTCCAACATCTCCAGGGTTTGCACTCAAGTCCCCGTGCGATGCCAGCCGTGTGCCCAGAGGGAGCTCATGGGACCTGGGCAGCTGGGAACCGTGCTGAACACTCTTCAGTGCGATGGGTTAAATACTGTTAAGCCAAAATTACAGCCAGGCTGTAAAAGGCTTTTCCTTTCTCCATGCCCTCTCTCTTGGACACATTGAATCCTTCCTCAAAAAGGCATTGTGCTATTTTCTTGTTAGGGCAGCTTTACTGGAAACCACTGAGCCAAACCCTAGCTTTGGTAGGTAAAAATTGCTACTTTTGTTAATTTTGTCTTTAAGCGTTATTAGTCAAATATTGTTTCTTTAAAAATGTATTTAATTTAAACTAAAATGCTGGAAATTTCCTTTCAAGAGTACTTTTTTCCTCCACATGAATATTAATGCCTTTCTTGGAGAGATCTACTAGAAAAAAAAAAAAACAAGAATAAATTAAATACCTACAGATTTTTCTAATTCCTCTTTTTGGTGACATGCCGTCATTACATCAAATTACTGAGATGTGCTCCCATTTTTTTTTTTGTGTGTGTGAAAATTATGGAATATAAAGTATATGTAAATGCAGCAAAGGGCTGTGAAGAAAGAGCAGGGACAGGAGAAGCATTAGGTATTCAGCCAGCATCGTTGTGAGCCAATTAATCAAGCAGTGGCGAGGAAAGATGCAGAAACGATGAGTTCGCCCTTCATGTTGATGAGGCCGGTCCAGGGCAAATGCTGCTGCACCTGAGCTCATAGTTAGGCATGCAGAAAGGAATCATGGGAATATCTTCACGCCTTTGTCTTTCTCATGAAGGATGGAAAATGTCAAGCTGTTGTTTGGCTGCATGTGGGAGACTGGCTGCGAATTCACAGTCTGGCGAAGCGGGGTTTAACCCTTTGCGGGGCAGGCTCTGCCAGCACATCTGCACCGAGCGGTGCAGCAGAGCTGCTGGAGGGATGGGCTTGGGGCAGGGGGCTCTGTGCTCTGCTTGCAGCAGGTTTTTTTTTTTTGTCATCTCCCCATCAGATGTGGCTTGGCTGTGAGGCAGGGAGCAAAGCGATGTCACAGCCCCAGCCTTTTGCTCTCCCAAAACTGCTTCACCTCCAAGTCTTTCTCCATCCCTGCAGCTCTGCCCCCTCCTGTGGGATCCACAGCTGCAGGACAGGACCAACAGCCCTGCCAGCCTTTCCCTTTTTATGGCTTTTTTTCCCTAGGGACAGGCTGAGAGAGTTGGGCTTGTTCAGCCTGGAGAAGAGAAGACTCTGAGGAGACCTTATAGTGACCTTCTAGTACCTGAAGGGGCTACAAGAAAGCTGGGGAGGGATGTTTTATAAAGGCATGGAGTAATAGAACATGGGGAAGTGGCTTTAAACTGGAGAGGGAAAGTTTTAGACTAGACTTAAGGAGGAAATTCTTCATGATGATGGTGGGGAGGTTCTAGCCCAGGTTGCCCAGAGAAGTGGTGGCTGCCCCATCCCTGGAGGGGTTCAAGGCCAGGTTGGATGGGGCTTGGAGCCCCTGATCCAGTGGGAGGTGTCCCTGCCCAGGGCAGGGGTTTGGAATTAGATGATTCTTAAGGTCCCTTCCATGGTCCCAAACCATTCTATGATTCCAACCTTGCCAAAACCAATAGGGATAAAGATTTGGTGCCTCAAGGCCATTAGATGTCTGCAGGGGGGTGCTGGCCTGAGGCTCCCAACCTCTCCACATCACTGAGTTGTGTCTTTCACTGTTGCTCAGTTGGTTTCCCCTTGAGATATTTGGTTGCTAGTCCAGCAGACGTGATGGGTGAGTGCAGAGCTCTGGTGGTGGTGGAAGGACCAATCCTGAGGATCTGCCATGAATGTACGTGCAGTGCAGGGGCTGCACATCAGCCCAAGGAGCGCTCCAGAGCAGCTCTGTCGAGGGATATGGGAATGAAATTGTGTCCAGCGCAGCTCTGTGTGGTCTGGTTGGCCCAAGCACAGGGGCTGCCTGCACACAGAGCTGCTCAAGTGCTTCCCAGCACTGCCCTGCCTAGGAGCAGTGTTTTGCACCCAGCAGAGGAAGCATCACCAAGGATGCAAATAGGAAAACATGAGTTCTGCAGACTTTTATCTACCTCCCTCGCCTTGGAAAGTATTACAAATCTCTGATCCTTGCTCACGTGTGGTCTTGATCCTGGTGACTCATTTTCTCAAACCTGGCACAGTCTGTGAGCTGTTCCTTCTCATTGCTGAGCTGGTGAGAAAAATTGCATCCCACCCACCACATATGATGTGTTTCCCTTTATAAATTCCTGCAAATCCTTTGCTTTTTCCTTCAGCATTACAATATCGTTGGCCTAATTTCAACTTCTGATCTAGAATAACTCCTTGGTCCTTTCTTCCTATCACACCAGTAATTCCCCAATTACATGGTGCTTTGGGGTCTGTGCTTCACACCTGGATCCATCAGATAAACTCCTAATTTTCTCAAGTAATTTCTAGCATTTTTTCAAGACCTTTGCCATTCCAACCCTGCCCTGTAATGCATTTGGAGATTGCAAATGTAATAATTGTTTCTTCCCATCACATAGTTTAGTAATACCGATAGCACTGGATATAGCATAGACTTCAACTGTGTTTCATTTCAGCAGCAAACCAGCAAGGACCAGTCTCTTTTAACTGGTTTTACGCTCCCCGAATAGTATTTTCATCTAAGCTACGATTCCTCAGCTTGCCTGTGAGAATGTCATATAAGACGGTGTCAAAAATCTTATTAAAGTCAAGATATGACATTTACTGCTTCTTTTCTATCCAGAAGGCCTATTACCCTGTCGCAGATGAAAATTAGATCGGTTTGCCACGATTTGTTCTTGACAAACCCATGTTGGCTGCTATTCACCCTGTTATCTTCTTGGTGCTTATAAATAGTTTGTTTGATCATTTGTTCCAATATTTTTCTGGGAACTGAAGTTGAACTGACTTAAACGGATCATAATTTGCCAGCCTCTCCTTCCCCTTTGCAGAGCAGGCTCTGTGGTTGCTGCTCTCCATCACTTGGTGCCTCCTGCACCTTGCACCAGCCTTGGGGACCAACAGGAGCCACTCTGAGATTTCTTCCTCCTCTTCTGGGTGCTCTGGTGCCTGCTGAACATTTTGTAGTGATGCAAAACAGGATTTGTAGAATCAAAGAATGGTTTGGGTTGGAAGGGACCTCAAAGCCCATCCAGCTCCATCCCCTGGATGCCTCCCACTGGATCAGGGGCTCCAAGCCCCATCCAACCTGGCCCTGAGCCCCTCCAGGGATGGGGCAGCCACCCCTGCTCTGGGCAACCTGGGCCAGGGCCTCTCCATTGTGAAGAATTTCTTCATAATGTCTAATTTATGTCCTTTCCCTTCCAATTTAAAGCCATTGCCCTTTATCCTATCACTGCATGCCCTCATTGAAATTTCTTCCCTGGCTTTCCTCAAAGCCCTTTCAGTCCTAAGGTCTACCCAGAGTCTTCTCCAGGTTGAATAACCCCAACTCTCTCAGCCTGTCCTCGTACAGTGGGTGGTCCAGTCCCTAGATCATCTCTGTGGCCTCCTCTGGACTTATTCCAACAGTTCCATATCCTATTTATGTGGGGGATTCCAGAACTGGACACAGGACTCCAGGTAACGTCTACAACTACCTGAAAGGAGGTTGTAGAGAGGAGGGAGCTGGGCTCTTCTCCCAAGTGACAGGGGACAGGACAAGAGGGAATGGCCTCAAGCTCTGCCAGGGGAGGTTTAGGCTGGACATTAGGAAAAAATTTTTCACAGAAAGGGTCATTGGGCACTGGCAGAGGCTGCCCAGGGAGGTGGTTGAGTCACCTTCCCTGGAGATGTTTAAGGCATGGGTGGACGAGGTGCTGAGGGACATAGTTTAGTGTTTGATAGGAATGGTTGGACTTGATGATCCAGTGGGTCTTTTCCAGCCTGGTTATTCTATGATTCTGTGATTCAAGAGAGCAGAGTAGAAGGGAGAATCACCTCCCTCACCCTGCTGGCCACAGGGTTTGCATGTTCACCTTTACACTCTATGTACCCTTCCCTTCCCTCTCCTCTGCAGAAAGCTGCTTCTTGTGCTCTCACCTGCTACACAACAGAGAGATCATCTGTCTTGTGTCCTGGCTTGGTGCTTTGGGGCAGGACACACTTGCTCCTACCCACTCTCCCGTGGTGGCTTGGCTTTGCCCCTCTTCCCAGGGATGCTCTGCTGACCTAAACAGATGCCAGGAAAAGCTCTCTGATTTTTTTTGGGGTAGAGGCACAGACTGCAATCGTAGCCAAATCCAGACAGCCTGGAGTGGGCACTACTGGCCATTCCTGCTCCTGGTCTTTCCTGAAGAAGCTGTGGCAAAGCCCTGGTGAGCACCAGCCAGGCAATGAGCTTGAGGGGCTGGACTGGTGCTGCCTGTGGAGGATGCTCCTTTGGGTCCTCGGTGGCTCCTGAGCTGCTGCGTTCAAATGGAAACGAGATGGGACGGATACCAGAGCGTAACCTGGTGAGGGGAGAACGCAGGGTCTGTTGCTGGAGGCTTCTCATTATATGGAGAAGCACTTCCTTGTTTTTAATTAAATATAAAGACTATCTTACAGTTATAATTAGTACCAGGTGGCTGAGGATTAAAGGGGCAGCATCAAAGGCTCGCCTGGGAGAAGCAAAGGCCAGGTTTGCCCCCTTCATCATAAATCACCAGGAATCTCTGTTCTCTTCAAACTCACGGTTGCGTGAGGCTGCCCTCCAATGATGCTTGGGCTCTGGTTGGGAATTTTGACCCTTACAGCATCTCTCTTCATATTTTAAAGTGAGCGGAGCAGGAGAACAATGGTTAATAAATATCATTCTGCTGAGATCAAAAGTTTCTGTGAAAGGATCAGAAGGAGAAAGGATTAGTTTCTGGTGAAAACACTCTCTCTCTCTAAGCTGTGTTATTACTGGGATGCTGAGACCTAGGTGGGAACAGGTCTGTTCCCATCCCCATTATGGCATTTTGGGCTCCTTTATTTTCTGCTTTAAATACTGAGGCTGTGTGCACCAGAGGGCTCTGGGCCAGCTAAAGCAGGACCTGCTGAGAGGTTTATGTCTTTTGCAAGACTGCCTTAAGCCAGAGTGATACTGTTGGGGGGGGCCCAGGGTCATAACAATGTCAAGGCTTGTGTATGGAAAAAGGAGGATGGACAAGGGTCCCCTCGGCAGCTGATTTTTCTTCTCTGGGTTCCTGGTGCCTCTGGCCACAGCTCCCCTTGCAGTGCTGTAGGTATTCCCCTGTCTTCTCCCTTCATTCTGGGGGCCTCTGCAGGAGATCCTGCATCACACCTGGTCGTGGGAGGGTCAGAGCCTTCAGAACCTCCTCAGGTGCCTTCTGGTGGTGTCAGTCCCAATGACCAGCCAGGGATGCAGGTAGCAACCAGCAAAAGCAGTGGCAGGAGCCTGTGGTGCCTCCAGTGTGGGTGATGCAGCCTGGCAGGAGGCAGCTTGGTGTCTCTCCCAATCCCAGACTGCTCTTTCACTCCATCTTTAATTTTATTTAATATCTCCTTTGGTTTGCTCTGCTCAAACCCTGCGTAACCCATCAACGCCGTGGGGGGAGCTGACAAATCCGTTCCACCCTGGTGATGGATCACGTTGCCTCCTCCCCAGTAGAGCTGCTCGCTGAATGCCCCCCTGTCCAGCAGCTCCTCCCTGCTCCCCTGCCCAGCTGGGAAGACCCCAGCCCCACTGAGGAGCTGGGACAGGGAAGGGGCTGTGTTATTTACCCTGTAGGCTCCTTTCCCCAGGGGAACTCGGGCAAACACGCAGTAAGCTCTGACACAAATAGCGTTTATAAAATATTGTTCCTTTGGGACTGTCTTGCCTACAGTCATCAGGATGCTACTAGTTGCAATAAAATGGAACTGCTCTCTTACTCCTTGCCACAATTACTGCTGGTGTCTGTTCCCTAACAGAGCGAGGGCTCGCCGGCCGAGCTCTCCCTGCTGAGGAAGCTAACTGGGAAGAGAGCTGGTCTTGCCTCCCTGCGTGATGCCTGGCTTGCATAAGCAGCCTAATAAACCCTGCATGGCTCCGCAAGACCTTTCAGTGCATACAGAGCAGCCTTGAGCCCAGGTTGCAAATGGTGAGATAGAAATGTTAGCTCTGCTCCACAGGTCCAGGGGATTTTCTAGTCTGGATGAGATGTGATCGCATCGTTCCTTGCTGCCTGCATATCTGAGCAGCTGTAGAGAAGTTCTCACAAAAGATGGGTCAAATTGCACCAAACTGCAGTTGAGGGAGCTGCAATTTGGCTTTGCTCCATCCCCCTTGCGGCTTCAGACCAAGACAGCGATCAAAATATTTGCTGTTTACCCAGTTCTGAAAACAAATGCTGGGAGAGGGACAGCAGAAGATTAAGCATCAGGGAAAAATTCCTTCACTGAAAGGTTTTTCAGGTGCTGGAACAGCTGCCCAGGGAGGGGGTGGAGTCTCCATCAGTGGAGGGGTTTAAAAGACAGGTAGATGAGATGCTTGGGGATCTGGTTTAGTGGTGAACAGGTATGGTTGGACTTGATCTCCAAGATCTTTTCCAACCAAATGATTCTAATAAACCCCACGCACAGTCCAGAAGAATGCCAGGCAAAAGGGAGTCCCGTCGCCAGGAGCAGCCTGTGCTCCGATTGCAGCATAATTCATTTCACAATGTATAAGAAAAGTTGAATTATTGGGACATGTGACATTTATTTAGTTACATATCTCCTGTGGGAGGTTTCTGGGGCCATTAATGTGGTGTATTTGCATGGCTAGTTTACATGCCTTTGCTTGTTATTGCTGTCTATATTCCATGCACCTCACACTCAATTTCAATTCAAAGTTTGGCAGTTGAGGTGTCACAACTAAAAAATGGAATGGCCTCCCTCAGAAATGAAATAATTTTGTTGTTCAGTTCCGAGCGATTTTGTAATTTCATGCTTGTGTATGATAATTTTATGCTGTCCTGCTCCACGTAACTCAGCTCTGCCAAGCCCTGACAGGTGATAAATACAATCTTTTCCGCCCGGCGTGCGACAGGCCAGGATGAGGAGAAGAAGGAGGGGGGTGGAAAAGAGGTGGTGATTTTGCATCTGAGGTCCTGGCGCAGCCGGAGCCAGCGCAGCCCCTTTCCTTCATCATTTCACGCCTGGATTCCAGCAGGCGCAGCCCCTCGGCTGCGGCGGAGGGACCCGAGGGTCAAGGAAAGTGTCCTGGAAATGGAATGATGCTGGAGAAGAGCCAGATGCTGTTGCGTAGGAAGGGAGAAAGTTATGACTTTGGCATGTCCCCTTGCGCGGGCACCGGGATGCAGCGTGTGATTTAGAGCCCAGCCTCTCTCTAATGGAGTTCAATAGAACCGTAACCTTTTGGAGAAATTATTTTTACAAATCTGTTAAACATTTGAAAGACAGCAATTTCCAATAAAAGAATATGAGTCCTTAACATTTATCACCGGGCTACGGATTTTATAACTGTTACTTCATATTGTTCTTGTAAAAAATGTTTCTCCTCCTGAGAGCAGATGAGTCAAAAGACTATTAAGGAAATGCCAGAGGTACAAGGGGGATATAATGGGTGCCAATAAAATGAAAGCAGAAGCAAACCATTTAAATTAAATTCAAGTGGTGATGAGAATCATCATTCCAACTACAAACCTGGAAAGCTAAACACTGCTTGGTAGCTCTGCAGCCTTGCTGAGCTGCAGCAAATGCAATGCCTAGGGATGGGGAGGTGCTGCGTGTGGGATCAGTGGTGGTGCTGAGCCCAGCTCCATCCTCGTGTTGAGGTGTCTGCTCGTCACACCTGTTAGAATTGAGCTGAAAAACTCAGGGTGGGGGAAATAAATCAACTGATAGCGATTGCTTGTAAGAATAATCAGGTAGCAGTGTTCCCCTGCCAAGAAGACTTGGGGAGGAGAGCAGGAGAGCCTGGCTTCTTCCACAGGGCAGGGGCAGATGCCTGCTGAAGATGCTTCAGCTCAGCTTGGTCCCATCAGACCGTGAGCCCCAGGACTGCTGTTTGCCTGCACCCTGCTGCTGGCCAAGCTCACAACAAGCCTAGGGAAGTCAGCAGCCCCGGTCCTGCCCTGTGCCCTGTATGGGTGCCCTGCTGCCAGATGGACCTCGAAGGGAAGATTCCTCTCCAAGCACCTCTCCCCAGCCCTCCCCTGCCTTCCAGACCCAACCAGGTGGGACTTAGCAGCAGCTTTCCTGGGATACTGGACTCCAGGAAAGCAGAAGGTGAGGGATTCCCTGGGTGCCAGTGGGTGGTGGTGGAAAATGCACTGTGTCCAGCTGCTGATGGCAGGAGGCGAGCGCAGCTGAGCTGGGGGCAAGTGCTGCCAGTGGCCAGCAGCCAGCTCTGCTGGGCATCCTGCCACCTCCCCATCTGCTGACCAGCCCGTGCAGGGAAACGCAGCCTGTACCTTCGCTGCTGTCGTGGAAAATCACTTCCAGGTCCTGAGCGCTCAGGAAGGGCAACTTGCTTGTCTCGAATTCTGGTTTTGAAGCCATCTAGGAAAAATAGTCACAAAAACTTCAGTTTGCTCCCTCTTTCTTTTCTCTTTCATCTGACCTTCTGCTGTGGGAAGCTGCTGCATGCCAGGAGGGATGGGGAGGCTCTGTCTGACCAGGCTGGGATCATCAGTCTAGACTTCAGGGCTGTCCTGGCTGCCTCAGCTGGTCAGGTCAGAGAAGAAGGCTCAGCGAGCTCAATCTCAGTAGCTTTGATAGTGGTGATGGGAGGAAATAGCTCCTGCTCCAAACAAGCTTGAGGGCAACCAAAGGTATTAACTTGGGACATTATTTAATCCCAAAGCTAATTGGAAAACGTATTTCAAAAGTTTGGAAGTTGTTTTTATGGTCCTTAGAAATATATTGCAATGGGATTTGGTTTGAAATGATGTTCTTGTTAAAAATGCAGGTGTTTATGTAAAGAGGGGCAGCCTGTAAGCAAAATAAAGAATTTGGTTGATGACAGTGGAAATTGGATAAAATATTAGGAAGAAATGTATTCCTATAAGGGTAGGGAAGCCCTGGCCCAGGTTGCCCAGAGCAGGGGTGGCTGCCCCATCCCTGGAGGTGTTTGAGGCCAGGTTGGATGGGGTTTGGAGCCCCTGATCCACTGGGAGGTGTCCCTGCCCATGGCAGGGGATGGAACTGGTGGAACTCTCATTTTTGTATTATTTTCATTTTGGAGTAACTGGAAAGCTAACTTTTCTGGTCGCCTTTGTTTTGTCTTGGTGAGCAAGCTGAGAGCTCTTTCACCGCACAGCTCAGGGCTCTCATACAGATTCAGAGCAGACACCTGGCTTCAGGCAGGGCTTTGCACACAGGATCCATCCTTTTTGGACCTTTCAGAGCTCTGATAGAAAAAAGAGGTTGGGTGAAAGCCTGGATTTACAGGCAGAGCAGTCAGGGTGAGCCTGCACACAGCCAGCATTGCTGCTTCGGCACCAGCACGGTGCAAGGAGGCCAGCATCTCAGAGAATAACGCTTCTATCTGTGTATTTTAGTGTCTGAACTAATGATTTGCAAGAAATACAAGCCTGTGTCACACACCGTGTTAGGAGGCACCCGCTGCTCCAGCTCTGACCATGTTGTCTACAAATACATTTTTCTAAAGGACACACATGAAAGATATTCTGAATCAACATGACTACAGCTCTGTTAACACAGGTTACCCTTAACCAGCAGGTCACTTCACATCACTGTGCTCACAAGACCAAAAATAATGTATTCAGCATAAACCGTGTAGCAGAAAGGCAGCGTGTGCACGGGCTGTGGGTCTTTCTGCGGCGCCCAGAAGCGTGGGGGACGGTGGCCCCAGCTCTCTGCCTCCCTGGGAGGCAGCTAAGGGGGATTTATGGAAGTCTTATTACTCTGATGGTATTAAAAATAACTGTAAAGCACCCAAAATAGAAAGGCTGTGACAGTCCCTGTCCCTGACATGTGGATGTTTACTGTATAGCAGAGCTGCAGATCTATGATATGCAATTAAGGCTTTTTTAATAAGCTTGTGTGGGCTCAGCCCATTCTTCAGAAGCATCAAGAACCTTCTGGTGAATCCCATGGATACTTTTCTTCCTTGTCCATATAGCTCTAAACTGTGGATTTGTTTCTGTGATGAGGTCTCTGCTCTGGATGCTCTGAAGCATCTCTGATCATTGCCCACGCTGAGTCAGGATCCCTTTTGTGCTCTCGCAGCTGGGTGCTGCAGGATGAATTTAACATCACAAACAGGATCTGGGCTTCAGATTGAGAAGGAGCAAGAAGTGAGGAGGTAGAACAACGGAGCATTGTGCTAATGACAGAGCAGGGCACCCGCTGCCCCTCTGCAGAGCCCTGCACCACGCAGGCAGGTCCTCGGGCAAGGGGACAAGTTCTTCAGCAGCAAGCTGGCCTCCGCAAGAGCTCAGGCATCATTCACCCGGGCACAGCAAATGCCTGTGTGTTTGTGAGCCTGTTTATTTAGGGGGTAGGAGCTGCCTGCCAAGGATATGCCTGAGCTGGAGAGGTTGTGTGTCCAGACTGAACCTGATTGGAATTGATGAACCTCTGAAAACATTCGGAGGCGTTTCTCTGGTCCCTAAACAAGGGAACCTCAGAGCAAAAGGCAGCTTCAAGCCATAACTAAAGCTCACCAGCCACTCTGCTTCCAGCACTACTGAACAGTGTCATCAAAAATCACCCTGTGCTCTCTCCTCCTCCTCCTCCCACCCAATGCCTCACAGAGGCTGGCTGAATTGGGGAAGCCAAGAGATACTGTGAAATGGAATTAAAAAGGGTACAGAAAAGCCTGGTTAGGGTCAGCCCAGGGTGCTCCATCACTCAGCTCACCTGGCACATAAGCCTCCTTTGCACCTTACAGCACTGAAAGCACCTCTAAGAACTTCAATCTACTCAGTCCCCTGGCACATGTGCGGTGGTGGCTATCACATACCCTCAATCTGCATCAGGGGAGTTTTAGATTGGATAGTAAGAAAAATCAAGGCAGTGACCCTGGATGCAGTGCGAAGGTGCTCAGACCCTTCTCTGGGCTGGTGCTCCCCAGATCTACAAATTAACTCCATAAAGTAACGTTGCTCAGCACAGAGCAATAAATTAGAGTTGATCTTTTTTTTTGTTGCATATTTTTACACATCGCATATTTAATGCCTTTCTGAAAATATAAATAAAACATACATAACCATTAGAAATCCTTAGAATCTGGGAAGCGCCTAAGAATTTATTTGTTTTCAAGAGGATCATACATATTGTATTAAAACTATATAAAGGGTTTAATAAAATGGCAAAAATAAAGCAAGAGCGAAGGCTCTCAATCTGCACTGAGAGGAGGGAAGTGATCTTTCTTTGATGCCTATTAAATGTTCCAGCAGATGAAACCCTATATTCTGCCAGGAAATGAGTTTGCCACAAGCCGATTGGGTGCTGTCGTGTGTGCTCGACTTTACCACTGTCATTCCTCTTCCTCGAGCAGCAATACATTACGCCGCCTCCATTTTTCATTCCTCACTGCCCGAAATGCAAATTTTCTCTCTGTTGTTTATATTAGGTTTTCAAATATATGGAAATCCAGATATCTGGAGGAAAATGTCAGGGCCAGAAATACTCGTGATCTGTCTTTTCCCCAGCCTGACACTTTTCTCCGTCGCTTACGCGGAAGCGTTTGAGGAGTATTAACAGTCGGAGAGGGTTTGGACGTGCAGCTGGGAGCTGCAGGTCCATGGGATGCTTGGCAGCCGCAGGGATGGGATGGAGTGGTTTGCTGCTTGCTGAGGGTCAGTGTTTGTGCAGGTTTTTTCACCTCTGGAAAGCTAAACGTATGGTCCATGGAGAAAAAGGACCACATTGTGCAGGGAAGGTGTCTGAGCAAAGGGGAGGTGGGTGGTCTCTGCTATCAGGCAGTAACAAGCCATGCACCTTCAGGAGGAGTTTATGGTCAAATCAGGCTGAACTTTTGGAGTTCCCCTAATTTTTCTCAAGTAAGAGCTGTGCAAATAATTTTCCATAAGGACAGACGTGACCTTGCAGAGCTAACAGCTTTTGGTGCTTTTAGCTCAGGGCTGTTTGTGAATTGCTTATGTCTCCACCGTGGAGCTATCCTACTGCGTGCTACAGCTTTCCTACAGCTGCTCAAGGCTAGTAACTTGCACTGGTTTATACTGGGCAGACCCAGATCTGCCTTGCTCTCCCCCCAGTCCTGAGTCACAGCTTCTTGGAGGCTCACCAGTTCCAAACTCGAGGTGCTGGTGGTTCACCTCGGCTCCTGCTGACAGCACTGCTGGATTTATGGACGTGCCCAGACATTCCCAGCTCTGCAGAGGCTGCGATGCGCGTGTGTGTCATGGGGCTCAGCTGCGGCAGCAGGCAAACGGATTGACGGGGGTCGCAGGTTAGATGGGAGCAATCCATGTCATTAGGCACCTTGCCGTTCTCTCTGAGCTGGGGAGGAAGAAATGGAAGTGTGAGAGGAAGGGACAAGCCACCATGGGTGCATGGCCTGTGAATGACACATCTATAATGAATGTGAATTGCATCCATTGCTTGCCTATGAATAAGAGAACTATTTTAGGCTCTGGCAGCTTAAGAGGATGATCTGAAGGCAAAAGTCACCTCAGTCTCCCCTCTTGCAGCTCAAAAACGTCCCCCCTCATCCTATCCCTGCCCTCCCTGATCCAGAGCCCCTCCCCAGCTTTCCTGGAGCCCCTTTCAGCACTGGAAGCTTCTCTAAGGTCTCCCCAGAGCCTTCTCTTCTTCAGGCTGAACCACCCCAACTCTTTCGACCTGTTCTTGGATGGGAAGTGCTCCAGCTCTCAGATCATCTCTGTGGCCTCTTCTGGGCTTGCTCCAACAGTTCCATGTCCTTCCTGTGCTGAGGGCTCCAGAAACAAATGCAGAACTCTAGGTGAGGTCTCATGAGAGCAGAGCAGTGGGGCAGAATCCCCTCCCTGTTCCTGCTGGTCACGCTTTCGATGCAGCCCAGGATGTGGTTGGAAAGTACCTGGAGAGATGAAGGAACAATGCTTAGCAGCAAGTTCCCTACTAGGAGGTGTTTATTACATCTCGTTCACGTTTCTAGATGTGTGTTTCTCAGAATTGTGCTTTTAATGCTTCGCCCACACGGGTGGCTTATGCACAAAAACTGACACCAAGCACTGGTTATCATTGCTCTGGGCATCGCTTTCATCTTGCAGACCCACACAACTAAACCAAGCCCTGACGAATCGTGTATTCTGAATTTCACCATCAAGTGCAGCCTATGGACCTGTTTGAGCACAGTATCTGCTTTCATGATCAGTCGAGCCCCAGCACTTGAACACAGGTGCAAAGAAAATCGTAAAAGACTGCAAATATGGTTACACTGAAATCTGTGTTTGAGTACGTTTTATACACACAAATGCTTTCATCTGTTTGCTCAGCTCTGCACAAACACTCCTTCAAGCACTTACACACGGAGCAGCAGAGGTCACCCAGCCTGCGTGCACACAAAAGCCACAGGCTTTTTAACTACACATTTTAGTACCCAGCAAAAAACAATAGTCCTGAAATCAGAGGCAAAATCCCACGATTAAGAAACAAACAAGCAAGAAAAATGAAGCCAAACTGCTGATCATTATTTGTCCCATTCCAAACACACAGACACAAGAAGCTAAAGCAGATCCTGAGTCCGGAGGGAGCGCGTGAGGGATTTGTCCCCAAAGGTCCCTGGTGTCCCTAACTCTGCAGGACGGGTCCTGTTTAACAGAGGCCCCTTTGCAGAATTGAACTTGTGTTTTTGCAATAAATCCATGCCTTTTCCATGTCACTCATAAAAGCCTCGAGTGTATGCTTAACTGTAAGCCCCCACTGAGCTGAAATCGCTGGGTGCTTTGCTTCATCAGAGCTACAATTGTGCGCAGCTCCTGGCAGAGTGCGAGCCGTTCAGTGTGTTTTGCTGAGATGTTGCAGTGACTTTATCACCTCCAAACTCTGCTGGTGGTGGCATCATTGTGTGTCTCTTCACACAGTCAGAAGAAGCCTTCCTTGAATTAAGAAATGGTCCTGACCAGAGGGCGTGTTTCCCTCTTGTTGCCAAATCTGGAGATTGGACGTGGACAGGGGCTTTGCTGGCTCTGCTTTGGCCCCCAGCCCGGGCTTTGCGAGCCCTCTGCCCATCCCAGTGTGCCTGGAGATGTCAGGTAAACATCAGAGACAGCACAATGATGTGCTTATTTGCCCATACAGTTAGGAGACAGTACTTCTGAAAGCAGTTTGCACCATCCCAATGTGCTTCCGAAACCTTCCTCAAAGAGCAGTGGGTTTGTGACTCAAGGAACAAAGCTGCTTTGCCCAGACCTTTCTTGCTGGCATGGCAGTCAGGAGGCATAGCTGGCAAAGGGAAATCAGACCTAAGGAAATAGTTAGGGAGCAGGGTTTGCATCCTCCATCATCTCTGCTGGAGAAGGCTGGGTTTTCCCACGGAGTGCTGTTAATATTCTTTGCGCTTGCAGAACCAGCATCGGGGCGACTCCAGCCCTCTCTCCTATGCAGCTCCCCCTTCCAGGGCTGTGCACTTTGGCAGACTTCTTGTTCCAAACCAGTGGACCTTGTTACACGTCAGAATGCATAATCCAAACCTCCCTCCCTTGAAGAGGAAAGGTGGGATAAAGTAGAATGCACCTTCGCTCCTTCAATTCCCAGCTCTAACTAAGCTAGCTGGAAATAGAAGGGGGTTACCTTGTGTTCTAATTTCCCTTCTCCACTGGCCTGCCCTGCTGGGTCCTACAGACTCCAAAATGCTTGGAGACAAGGAGCTCAGGCTGCGCTTGCAGCACAGCCCCTTCCCAGAGCACTGAGAACAAGCCAGCTCTGCCCCTCCCAAGGATCCAAAGAACATCTTCCCCTCACACTTTGTCACTTGTGATCTCAACTGAAAGGCAGCTGGATCTTTTTGAGCCCCACAGAGCAACTCCAAGGCCACACCAGACTCAGAGGGAGAACAGGCAGGAGTCTGGCTCAGGAGAAGGTTTTGAGCTCCTGCATCTGCAGCCCCAGTCCTTGTCTGCAGAGATGGGTCAAAAAGCTGAGTGACCTGCCTGTTGTTCTGTGTCCAAGCATGGTAAAATACAGAAATAGCCAGTCTAGATCCTTCTTTTCTTCTTTCTCTTTTTTTCCCCCCTTTGGCAACAAATTTAAATAATGAAGATCACAGTTTAAACCAAAAAAAAAAAAAGAGAGAGAAACCCTGTGATGATTGTGAGGTTCTGAGCACAAAGAGCTCCTATTTCCCATCTGAATACAAAAAGCCATAACCCACTGTCACTGAGAGCAGAGAGGGCTGTCCCCAAGGTACCTCCCAGCATACCCAGTTTTAGGCCGATAGCAGTTTGCAATAGATTTATTTCACCAGAATTAATTAATACAAGAAAATAATTCGCTGATGACAACAATTCCTTCAGCACCCTGTGACTCAGAGCCAGGCAAACGGCCAGGACTGAGAGGCAAACTGTTTGCAGCTACGCTCAGCTCTTGTGCAACTTCATGTTGGGCCACTCTGACAGGAGAACCTGAGCCTCAACCTGACTCACTTCCAGCCCAGATCTCAGATGCAATTCGGATTCACTTCACATGGGTTAATTATCTTGGTTGCCAGAAACTGGACTACTCCCTGCATCTATTGCACAACCCCAAGAGAAGGACACCAGGTTCTTCCCTCAATTCATTGCAGCTGCAGGTGATGCATCAGAGTGAAGGCTTTCAGCTGATGTTCTTTGCAAACAGGTCATCCATCATTAGTGAAGGTCAAGTGGCAGATGAATTCCATCATTTTACAGTCATGTACTTCCACCTCTCGCCCTTGGTTGGGTCTTCAAAAGAAAGTGAAGCTTTCTTGTGTGGGTGTGTGTTTTCTAGCTGACTGGAGAGTGTGCTCAGTGCAGTCACTAGAATGGATGGTGGTGGAGAACAAGGCATCATGGTTGGCTCTTCATCTCTTCAGAGACTGATAAAAATAAATGTTGATGGTACGTGGGCAGCTCCACGCCTGGGACTGGGCACCCCCCCTGGTTCTACAAAGCAGACAGCAAGCAAACACTGTTCATAAAAGAAAGAGCCTGCAGGGCTCCTGTGGTGGATGAAGACTGTGTATCTCCTTCTAAAGTCTTTCATGGGCAGCTCCTCCTAAATTATGGTGGTAACCAACCTAGCTCCCCACCTGTGTTTCAGCTCACAGTACCTGAGTTATGCGTGTTCTCTTGGTCCAGAAATGCATTTGGAAGGAAAAGATGAAGCTGATCATAGAATGATTTGGATTGGAAGGGACTGTAAAGGTCATCCAGCCCAAGTTCCTTGCAGTGAGCAAGGACATCTTCAACAAGATCAAGTTGATCAGAGCCCCAATCAACCTGACCTTGAATGTTTCCAGGAATGGGGCATCTGCCACCTCTCTGGGCAACATGTTCCAGTCTTCCAACACCCTCAGAGAGGGCTGTAGAGAGGAGGGTGCTGGCCTCTTCTCCCAAGTGACAGGGGACAGGACGAGAGGGAATGGCCTCAAGCTCCGCCAGGGGAGGTTTAGGCTGGACATTAGGAAAAAATTTTTCACGGAAAGGGTGACTGGGCACTGGCAGAGGCTGCCCAGGGAGGCGGTTGAGTCCCCTTCCCTGGAGGTGTTTAAGGCACAGGTGGATGAGGTGCTAAGGGGCATGGGTTAGTGATTGATGGGAATGGTTGGACTCGATGATCTGGTGGGTCTCTTCCAACCTGGTTATTCTATGATTGTATGATTCTATGATTCAGTGATGGTTGAAACCAACTTATTGCAAGATAACTCTAACTCACAGGTGTATTTAAATTGTGTTGGTTTCCTTTTAGCCACCAGCAAGACACAAAAATAGGGGCCAAAATGGATCATCAAACTCCTAGAGCCAGAAGAACAGCTGAGCAAAGGAAGGACCTATTAAAGCATGAATATAGCATGAGCCAAGCAGTTGTAGGAAGAGCTAGGAAAGGGTTCAGGGTGCGCTTTTGGGTGACTCTTTGTGCTTGACCTACTTAAGCCTCGTCTTTTGGGAACAAGTTTTCAGACAAGCTGGCCTGAAAGCCCAGCTTTGGAAAGGAAAGGGATGCTCTTGGGTTCTGTGGCTCCACACCACAGGCTGCTGGCTGGTCGCGTCTCATTGCACCTTGTGCTCATGCAGGCTGGGAATAAACTTCCTGCTCCTCTGTGCAGTGGATGGACTCCTTTTTTTCTGTCACAGGACAAACTAGAAAAGAAAAGCTTCTACCTGGCTTCTGTTGCTGTGGAGAAGCACGGTGTCTGGGACACGCACAGGTGATTAAATGTGTCATGTGTGCATCATTTAAATTAACGCTGCTAAAACAACAATGCTATTTTTAATATTTAAAGAGCCCCTTTGAAGACTAGCAGAATCTGTCACCTTTCCGGGTGGATTTGATTCTTGTGTTCTGAGGGCTTTTCTTCTCTGATTAAAGGAGTTGGTTGCATGAGGAACAGCTACACATGATGTGCCGGGAGGGGGTGTGGGACCAAGACACATCCTGGGGAGAAGCTCCTGCTCGCAGCGTTTGAGCATGAAGCTAAGAGGATTTTTCCCCCAGAATAAGGTCCATGGAAACATGGAGCAGCATCTCAGCATCTTTCCCTGCAGATCCACGCAGGGGCCCTGCATACCATTAGCTATTGACATTAGACTCCAGAAGCTCTTAAGGCTGTAGAATCATAGAATGCTTTGGGTTGGAAGGGACATTTACAGGTCATATAGACCAACCCCCCTGCAGGGACATCTTTAACTCAATTGAGATGCTCAAAGCCCCATCCAACCTGACCCTGAATGTTTCCAGGGATGGAACCTCCACCACCTCCCTGGGCAACCTGTTCAGGTGTTTCACCAAGTGACTGATCCTGTGTCCATGCGTTTAGCTTTTCCACCTCCTCCAGATTTCCACTCAGATAAGGTTTGCTGTGAACCGGGAGCTGGAGCTGGTTCTTGAGCCTCTGCAGTGACCAGGGGCCACGATCCGGCCCTCACACTCTCAAACAGTGGCTCTCAGTGCCCTTCTGCTGCTGGAAATGCTTCTTCATGAGCGGAGTGCTGGAAAGCTGGAGGAGAAGGGCCCATTGTCAGCAAGGCTGGAACAGGGAGCAGATATTAATGTTATTGGAGGGAAAAGACTATTAGGATTCTGTAGCTCTGAAAAATACATAAGTCTGAAATAAGACTAATGAGACATTTACTGGTGCGGTTGGGTTGCATTAATGACCCTTCAGAGGATACAATTGTAAAAGGCTTTCACTGTAATTACCACGCTAATGATCGGCAGTGACATCATTTTAGACCAAATGGGATGCTTGTTTTGGATGTGTTTCAAGACCGGGGCTTCTCCGTGGCTGCTATATGAGGCCCATCAGCATTATTGCCTCTTTCACTTCTCTGCTGACCATCTTTCTCAATCGCCTCCTTGGCTACTGTCTTCCCTCCAGCCTGGCCCAGCATTCCTCTGCTTTTCTAGGTGTTTCTGGGACTGTGAGCTGGGAAATGCGATTTGTCAGCACCGATGGCTCGGTTCCTAGTGCTGAGCATGAACTGGAGGAGGGAGAAGCTTGAGGAGAGCCACAAACCTCCTCTTATTCTGTAGGCAGCCTCAAAAGGCTTTTAATAAACAATGGTTTATTGTCTGCTGGCATGGCCCGAAGCACATCTGGGCTGTGTAACCTTTGGACAATACCTGCTCCCGGGCACACATCTTACAGCCGATGGGGACAGGCTGATCCCAATCTCCCCCAGCACCTCTGGGCTTGGAGGAACATATTAATTAACCTGATTACCTGGCATCATTTCAGCACTTGCAGAGACAGGGTGGTACCACAGCCAAGCCTGTGGTCCGAGGAGGGGCGAGAGCCCCAGGCAGCGAGCTGGGGTCCTGCTGCTGGGCTAACCCAGAGGCGGATGGAGCTGGAGGGTCTGGATATTTGCCCCTGCAGAGACACACAGTGGAGAGTGGATGATGCTGTGCAGAGGCTGGAGGAGATGCCCAGCTAGCAGCGGCTGATCCCAGCCCCTCCGCTCATCCAGCTGCCCCCAAGCTCTGCTCCCAGAGGAGGGATGCTGGAGGGAGAGGCAGCTGCATGCATCCAGTACCCCCTCGGCATCCTCTGTGCCTGCAGACGGGGTTGTCAGCTTCTGGGGTTTGGTTTGGGGCCAGGAGGGAGCTGGCAAGACCCAGTCTGTCTGTCTGGGCTCCTGGCTGCCTCTGCTCCTCCCGGCACCAGGCACGGCTGGGGATGGATTGACAGCGGCTTGTTAAGCCTGACAGAGCATCAACTTTTAAGGAGTCGGAGAAAGCAGGTCTTTTTAATTAAAAAAAAAAAAAAAAAGGCAAGTCATGATTTTTGCCTTTCCTGTTCAGCTCTTCTGGAAAGAGCATTCCTGCTCCGGCATTTGAAAACATCAAGTTGATATCCCTGTCATCTGTGCCCATAGGCTACTGCTCCCTGCCCCAGCCCTCCCACCAGGGCTCTGCCTTTGAAGGCGAAGGCTCCACTGTGTGACTGTCCTCAGGGACATTCATTTTCTTTCCTGCAGACTTGCTGGTTGTCACCAGGAAATATCCAACCAGGCTCGTATAATCCCCTCGTTCCCAGCAGCATCCTGGAAAATACTGATACTGGTCCCAGGTACCAGCACCAGCAGGGCGCTCGCTGCGGCACAGGCTCAGCCTGGGAACCGCTCCTGGGGAGGTGCAAGGAGATTGGTACCATGTATGCAGAATGCTAAGTGAGTTTTTTCTCTCTCTACCTGAGATTTTCTGACAGTTACGTGGAATTTCCTTTTTGTGGAGCTCATTCTGCCTCCAAAGAAGGTGACTGGTAATTGGGAGTGCTGTCTCAGGTGAAGGTGCTTATGACCAGCAGCCATAAACCATCAGGCTATCACAAGGGAAATGTGGAGGAGCAGTAATCCTTGAAAGGGAATGAAAAGAGGCACCAACATCCATAATCCACATCTGCCTTCCTTTCTAAAGCTCCTCACTCCATTCTGGACTTGGCAATCTCTCCCGTATGAGGACAGGCTGAGAGGGTTGGGGTTGTTCAGCCTGGAGAAGAGAAGGCTGTGGGGAGACCTCAGAGCAGCTTCCAGTGCTGAAAGGGGCTCCAGGAAAGCTGGAGAGGGGCTTTTTACAAAGGCATGAAGTAACAGGACAAGGGGAAATGGCCTTAAATTGGAGAGGGGAAGATTTAGACTGCACATTAACAAGAAGTGGTTCAAGGCCAGGTTGAATGGGGCTTGGAGCCCCTGATCCAGTGGGAGGTGTCCCTGCCCATGGCAGGGGGGTTGGAACTGGATGGGCTGTGAGGTCCCTTCCAACCCAAACCATTCTGTGATATTATGAATCCCTTCTGTGCCCTGGACTGTTGCCCCACCAGACCCAGGGTGGGTCAGATGCTGTCCTGGCACCGTGTGACACTTCACACCTGTGTGTGCACCTCATCCAACGTATCGCGACCACAACAGCAGCTCCCAGCCCCATAAATAGTGGAGGGGAAACCCAGGTGCCTCTTCTCTTCTGCTGATGCCCAGCTCGTTTTCTGGCCATTTCATCTTGATTTCGTTTGCTTCCACACAGCCTCCAGCATCCTCTGTGTTGTTCTGGGAGGTGTCGGCTCTGCCCAGGGAAGGGAGGGAGCTGTACCTGTCAAAAATATCTGTGAAAACACCTTTTAACTCATTTAAAATTTGTCCCGGACTTGGAAGATGAAAATGTCCAGCTGATTATTTTTCTAGAAGCTTCTTTTGTTTGGATAAAACCCCATCATCTTCCTGTACCGGTTTCCAAAGGCAACTGCGCCTTGGTGAGTTTTGCAAGAGGGAGCTACACGCTGCGCTTTGCTGATCCTCAGCCTAGGGGTGAGTGGCACCCACATATCTGAAAGCCCAGCACCCCAGCATCGTGGCCTCAGGTCCTCTTTTCCTGTGCCTCTGGCTGATGGGTCACATCCTGCTCTGGTCCCTCCACGCTCCAGCCCCACGCACACCTCCTGCTTGTTCCTCTGGTGCCCACCATCAGAGCATCCTCGTTTGCAGAGCTCTAACGAGGAGCTGTGGCTGCTGCCGGCTCTCCGGGCTCCGCAGGTGCCAGGCGCCAGCGCGGAGCAGGGGGGGAGCAGGGAGGGGGCTTCGATTCAAGGTCTGTTCCCTGCTTGAGCGATCAACATCATTTCCATACTATAATTACATTGCCCAATCCTCTCCTGATTTTACTGCTATCTTGTAAGGCGTCCCGGTTGTGAGTAATTTAAAGCTATATGAGATGTCAGGCTCTGTGAAACAATCACCCCTCAAAGAAATATGGTCTGAGATAATAATTGATAAGTCCCATTAGGCAACAGGGCTCGCTGTTTCTGACTTGGCCTCTTCCAAGGCGGCCTTGTTGATTCCCTTAACGCTGGTTTTGCCTCTCAGTGTCATTGGGAGCACAGAACAACCAGCCTGGGGGCCAGGGGAAGACCCATTGGGGTGGCAGAGCCAGGGGTTTGGGGTGATTTCTCACCGCAAGGTGCAGTGGGGGTAACTGGAGCGATTCAGCCTCCTCAGTTCTCGGATTATGATATTTCAGCCTGACATATGGGTGTGTTTTCCCATAAAATATATTATGAGCATTGGTTGCCACCTGTATTTGCTCTGTGAGGTTTGTCTCAACAGTTCTTCTCATCAACAATCACGAAATGCTCCCAAGCATCTCCCCTGCTCCCTGTCCTGTGCTCCATCCCTGGGATGCCCTGGCAGGTGGATGAACCTACGGCTGATCCATCTCTGCAGTCCCCAGTGCCAGAGGCGTTCCAGGGTGGAACTGGATGGGCTTTGAGGTCCCTTCCAACCCAAACCATTCCACGATTCTGTTATTATGTGGGTATGCCTATATGGAATCATAGAATACTTAGGAAGGGACCTTTAAGATCATCCAGTTCCATGTTTATAAAAAATATACACACACAAACACATATAAATACACATGTGTGCATCCATAATTACCTATATGCATATAAATACATGGACATATACATAGATAAGAGATCATCCTGGCACCCTCGTGTTCCTACCAGGCTCATGTGTGTCCCTGTCCCCGGCTGCCCCCAGCTCTGCCTTCCCGGTCACCCCAGATCTTGGTGCTTTACCCTCTGCATTGCAGCTCCTTACCCGCTCGCGGGAGTAGAACCAGAAAATTGTGTCTTCTCTCTGTCACTAGAATTTGTATTTTTTAACACTGTCTCTCCAGTTTTTTAATGACTCTGCAGTTTACAAACTCTCTTCCTTTAAACTTTTAAATTTTTAATTAGAGAATGTAAAGTTAATTTTTTTGTTGTCTGCACGATAGGAGAGGTCTCGCCCATGACAACAGGATGAGTGATGAATTATGCAAGTAGCGAGGGAAAGGCTGGCTTTTTTTGATGTGCTATTTCATAATTGCATAAACTACCGCACTCCTGAATCGGGCAAACATTATTTTACACATTCAGTAACCTTTAAAGAATGGTGACAGATAATTTATGATGTTCTGGAACCAAAAAAAAAAAAAAAAGAATTACAAGAATTTAAAAAAGTTGACAAAACTCAGGCATTCTCTCATGAGAAGGTGAAGAGTTGAGAACAAAATGACTCTCTGAAAATGGGATTTCTTTTCTCTTTGCATTTAGGAGTAGATAATACAAATTAAAAGATATGCTTATGGTTGACTTAATTAGGGGAAGGGTTTTTCAGGGCATAGGATTATAGCCTGTCCTGAGTTGAAGGGACCCACAAGGATCATGGAATCCAATTCCTGCCCCTGCACAGGACAAACCTTGGTGCCGTGACTGGTGGGGTGTCACTTGGAAAACAAGACGCCTTCCCAGGAGAAGGTTGGATATTTGAACTCTTTTTTCTCTCCCCTGGAGTGGGATTGCAGAGACGGATATTTCTGTATTTCCCAGAATGGAAATTCTGAAGAAACGTTCCAGTTCATAAACACTGCAACAACCTTATTAGAATGACACGATCTGACAGCTGTTAAAATATTATAATAAAACATAAGGAAAAAAAGAAATTTACCATAATCCATTACAATCTTTGAAATGTTTGAGAAAGCCAAGGAAGTCCAAATGGATCCGGTTTGATCTTGGATTATTTCTTTGAAAAATTCATCAAGATGAGAAAGTCCCCGCGGGATGTTTTGATGTGGATGTAAAAGTGCTTTTGCAGAAAACTTCTGGTGTGAGAAGGATTTGCTGGTGTCTCTAAATGCCTCCCCGAGCTCATGTTATCCAACGGGGCCAAGGCTCCACCACCAGCCCTGGTGATCTCAAAGGTCTTTTCCAACCAAACGATTCTGTGATTCTATGATGATTCTATGCTTCTGCGTTTGAAGATGGCTCAAAATTCTGTATGTTCTAAATGATTGAGGCTCAGGACACCAGCAGGCACCCAGGGTACACAAACAGGGCCATCCCTTTGCTTGCGAAGCTCCATTAGAGAACGGCAGCAGCAAAATAAAAATGCAAATGTTTATCTCAACTCCTCTTTCAGGCTTGAGTGCTGGTGAAAGCAGCTTTACAAATTCAGAATCCATTGCCTCCCTGGAGAAATCCCAGCGCTGTTTTGTAAGCAAAAGTAAAAGTCGTTGCCACACAGCTACTGTGAAAGTTTTGACAAGAAAGCAACTGCTTTTAAAATACATGGGTGGCAGCCACTGATCAGGATTCATTCCCTGTTTGCTGGGGACAGACCTGAAGGCAGACCTCTCCGTCGCTGCAATCACAGATGGCATTTTGCATTACAGTTCCCCCTCTCACTGTGAAAACCTGGGACTGGTGGGAGCTGGAGCTGCTGGAGCTGCTCCCACCCACTGTCTGCAGCTGTGGGACGCGAGGTGTGGTGCCACTGCCTGCCTTGGCTCTGCAGTAAGCAGTTTGCAACCTTCTGCAAACCCAAAAACCTTCTGTGGGCACCCACGCCAGCCCTGGCAGGGTCCGCAGTGCAGCCAGCATGCGATGTGTGTGCGTGTTATCTTCACCAGCAACAGAGCCAGAGCGACCTACACCTGTACCTGGTGGGAAGAGTAATGTCCACCTCACTGGGATGATGCCTGATGAAGTTAAACAACCACTTGCTCCTCCAGCGGTCGACACAATGCCACCCAAAAGGATCTGGACAGACTTGAAAGGTGGGCATGTGCCAGCCTCATGAAGTTCAACAAAGCCAAGTGTGAGGTCCCTCACCTGGGACAATTTCAGACAAGAAGGTATAGGGAGAAGCCCTGGAGAGAAGGATTTGGGGTGCTGATGGGATCAGAAGCTCCACATGAGCCTGCAACATGTGCTCGCAGCCCAGAAAGCCAACCGTGTCCTGGGCTGCCTCTAAAGCAGTGGGACCAGCAGGCAAGGGAGGTGGATTCTCCCCTTCTATGCTGCTCTTGTGAGATGCCACTTGGAGTCCCGTGTCCAGCTCTGGAGTCCTCAGCACAGGGAGGACATGGAGCTGTCAGAGCGAGTCCAGAGGAGGCCATGGGGATGATCTGAGGGCTGGAGCACCTCCTGTACAAGGACAGGCTGGGAGAGTTGGGGTTGTTCAGCCTGAGGAAGAGAAGGGTCCAGGGAGACCTTAGAGCAGCTTCTAGCACTGGAAGGGGCTCCAGGAAAGCTGGGGAGGGGCTCCTGCTCAGGGAGTGCAGGGATAGCACCCGCAGCTCCAGGCATCTCACTGCTGGCAGCACCCGTGACTCCAGGCACTGTTGGAGGTTTTTCTGGGAGAGCGACTTTTATTTTGGCTTTGCACGTTCCATGAGTACCTCCTTCGCTTTCAAATCATCTTTCCTACCTCTTTCTCCCTGTAGCTTGGGTTGTAAATTTACTGCTATTAATTAATTTATAATTAAGTTCTATATAGCAGCCACTCACTCAAAGAGAGATGATTTCAGATAATCTCGGTTTGTCAAAATATGCCTGTCTCTTTTCAAAGCTGCAAGGAAAACACTGTGCTGCTTTGGGTTCTGAGATGTTAAACAGAGCGACAGTACGAATACTTGCCCTGAAGGAGTCAGCTCGGCAGCAGAGAGACGGAGAAGAAAAACACACGCTGTGATTTTTGGCAACGCAGAACATTTCCCCTTCTGCAGGTGCACAGTCCTGCGCGGGGGTCCACAGCCTCTCGTGTCCCAGCTCCGTGGGGCTCCATGCTTCGCTGGGAGGCTGGGATAGGCACTCAAGGGTTTTCCTTCAGGACCCACGGTCACCTAGACCTGGTTAAAGCCCAGCACATGAGGACATCTCACCACCATCCCCATGCTCTGCCTCCCCCCACTAATTCCAGCCACCCAGATAGACCAAGCACAGGGACTACCAGGGCCTCCATTGCCTGATGGAGCACAGAGCGTGTGCTGCAGCTGAATTAAATAATAACTAATCCCTGCAGGAAATGCTGAAAGTCATATTTAACACATACGTGGCCCATAACCTGTTTGCTATCTAATTGGCTGCAAACTAAACAAGCAATAGAGATCCAATTATGGGATCGTATACCAAGCGTCCTATGTCCTGCTGTAGCTCAGAGGCTCAGGGAAGCATTTAACTGCTAATAAACAAGGTGCATGGTTTAATTTGAAAGGTTATTGCAATTTAATATGACTGAACGGCAGTGAGCATTCACATGGCAAGTTGCAGGAGCCGTTATCGCAGAAAAGCAGCATCTGGTCAGCACAAACCCCTTAGGCTGTGAAAAAATCAAGGTGGGGTTTGCTTCTTGGTGGTCTGACAGACCCAGAGGGGACAGGAAAGGCTCCTGGGGCTCCTGCTGCTTCCTTAACCCTGAGGAATAAGCTGAACTGCTTGTGAACCTTCTGAGAGCCACAAAGGAGTCAAGAGAAAACTCTTGACTCTAAGCCCCCAGTGAAGGGGATGGTGTCCAAAGCATCCTTACAGGAACCAGCTCCAGAGGAAGCCAGAGTGGAAGAACATCCCACCCCAACCCTACAATGTAGAAAAAATCAGAGAGAAGTGAAAATAATGCCAGCAATACCTGCATTGTTTCTTTGTGGGAGTAGCAGGAGCTAAGAAAAACAAACAAGTCTAACTAAGTGCTTTGGCAATTATACAGACAAACAAATCACTTTCCCAAATTGCTTCTTTGGGGAATCACGGCTCCTGGAAATGAAACGCAAACAGATTATTAAAAAAGAGCTTCCCGTTGGGAGAGAAACAGTATTTACAAGAGAAGATGTGCCTAGCTGGACCTCTAATTGCTGTTCATTATCTCATATTGATTTAATTAGTTGCTGCACTCAGGTCTAAATTGCCTGCTGTCCTCAGCAGGGATTTAGGAGCTGGGGTGTGCCCTGACCTGCTGTGTGGCAGTGAAGAGGGGATCCCTCTGCCTCGGTGGGGGTGCAGCAGTGGTGGAAAGGGGGACCCCCCTGCCTCGGCGGGGGCACCAGGGCAGCAGGGTAGCAGAGGAGCAGGGATCCCCCTTGCCATGGTTGGGGGCTCAGCGGTGGCAGTGCAAGGGGGTCCCCTCTGCAGCGGTGCTGGAAGGGGGATCCCTTCTCCCACCACAGTGAGCAGGGATGGTGGCACATCCTCATGGGCTGCTCCTTCTGCAGGTTCTGCGGCGGCTGTGAAGCACTAATTAACTGAAGTCATTAGAGAAAGTGTCTCCATAACAGAGAATTAAAGTGTCTTTGTGAAGGCAGGGGGAGATGCATCACTTGGGCAGGCTGCTGGAACAGGAACAGGAGGTGACTGGGGAAGCAAAGGCCCCACGAGAGGTGCTGTGAGGGGCTGCAGTTTCGGGGGGAGCCCTGCTCCTCTGCTCTAGAAGACACTCTCTGATCTGAAACACATGCAGGCTTGCATCTCTGGACCAATGCACCTCACCATCACTGGCTCCCCAAACAAAAACCTGAGGACAATTAACCTCCTTGATTAGTGACCTTCGGGGACCAACTGTTTAGCAGATTCCTGCTTTGTAATTGCAGGTGATTAATGAGGGAGCAAGCAGTTGCGCTTAGAAACCTCAGGAATTTCTTCTTTAAGGAGATTATGGCCAGGTGGGACAATGAGACACCGTCGCTGAAGGCTCAATTCAGGAAACTGATGTTCCTGCTGCAATATTCATATTATCTGAATGGACGTGGCAGCGCCAGCTCCAGCGTGAATTAAGAGAAGTCACAGCATCAGCTCTTTCCCACACAGGCTGGAGCCTCGCCAGCCTGTGCGTGTTGCGGCTGCATCGCTGGGGCTGCCGGCAGCCGCCGGGCACAGCGAGAGCAGGTAACGGGTGTAAGTGTGAGGGCATCTGTGCACACACTGTCCCATGGATGCCTGCAAACACCGCAGCCAGAGGTACCTGCTTCCCCTGCCCACTGGAAAATACTTAGTGCGGCTCCTCCTGTACGTTTTCGCTGTTCGACACCACGGCTGTATTTCCCCCTTGTTTATCAGCTCTGCAGCCCGCTGATCCTGTCTCCCCCGAGGCACTGGAAGAATTATTATAGTCTAAAGCTAAGAAAGTCCCTCATGCAAGGAGCCCTGCGAAAAACCAGCCATTTCTGGCTAATTCTCACAGCACACACACACACACACAAGCAACGCTGCCTTATGCTGGATGTCATTCCTGCTTGTTTGATTCACACGGCAACAGTCAAGGGCTCACAGAAAAGGGGAGTTGAAACAAGAGAGCCAAGGGCAGAGGAGGGAGGATGCTGGCTTAGTGGACTGATGCTGCCCAGAGCACCAGGAGCCGTTCCCTTGCCGCTGTTGCATCCCCCACTGCACATGCCGCATGGTGGGATCGAAAGGAGAATTGGATCAGAGGAAACTGGAGGTATAGCTGCTGTTAAAAATGATCCTTTGTGCATCAAATCAGTATTCCACGGGCTGCTCGCGATTCAATACATCAAAGGTTGAAGGATCATACAACCCTATTAGCTACAAACTTTAATTTCCCTTCGGGGCTGGTGTGTTACAATGCAACTACAGCAGCAATTACAACTTTTCCTTCACTGACAACTTGTTTAGATCAATAATGTCCTCAGCATCTTGAATCAAGATGGGCTCCATCAGCCGAACAAGCAAAACAGCCAGACCCCACGATTCGCTTTCGCGGAGCCTGCTACGAAGGCTGAGTCCCCGCAGCTCTTCTCCCTGCACAAGGTGGTGGATGCATGGATTTTGCAAAGTTGGACCATCACCCCCTCATCCAAACCGAGCTGAAGCTCCCCTCACTCTCTGGTTTCTCTCCATGAGGCTCCATCCCTCACCAGTGCTGAAAACTTCCCGCTGTCCCTCCAGAGCTAGGGATGGGGACCAGGTCACTGCACCACATCTGTGATGCTCCACCTGGGGACCACATCTCTCCTCACCGTTGCTGCTGCCACGGTTCCAGGCAGCTTTGCAGACCCAGCGGGGCACGCAGCTCAGCGCCAGGTGGGAGCTGCCTCTCTTCTCCTCAGCTCTCAGCTGAGTTTCATCTTCTGCTCTCTCACACACAAAATACTGCCACATCATCCTCGGGGGAGAAAGGGGAATTTGAAGCCTTTCTCCTCGTATTTTGACAGAGCTGTGACAGCTCCTTGAGAATCTCACAAGGGCGGGGAGGGGAGATTTAGTTCTGATCAACATCTGTAAAACCAACCCCCCCCTCCATGCAGCGTCGAGGAGCATCGCTGGCAGCTGAGGGTGCTGACCCCCTCCCACCGCATCGGGGACCACAACTGTGAGCTAGAACACACGATGCTGATGGCTGTCAGCAGGGGACCACGTTTCCTTGTCTTTAGAATATTGCCTGAGCTACTCTTGTCCCTGTTGTGGCACGGAGCCAGGGAGCACGGAGGAGTGGTAATAAATCTACTCGCTGAACTAGAGCTGACTTGGGAATTGAAAAGGAGAAAAATCCAACAGGAGTGAGTGTGGTCGCCATCCCCAAGACAGATGGCCTGGTGGAGTCATAAAAAAACGTGGTGCAGAACTTGTGGGCGGAACGGGATGCAGTAATTATGGCTCTTCAATGAGTGAGGGCAGAGCGGTTTCCAGCTATCGCTGGCTAATCCCTAAGAAGGTTGGACACCTCCTTCTGCCTGGGCGAGGATGGTGATTTAAGCAGGTGTTTAGGGGTTTTTTAGTGCAGCAGATGGACTGGACCTACTGGAAACACCTGTGGGTTTTGCTGGGAGGGTTCCGGAGGCTCATGCGCCAGGGAGGAGGGGGTGGCTCCAGGCCCTGGGAACTCTAGATGAGAGCTGAAAAATGGCAAAACTCCCACATGAAGTTTATAGAACAGCAGAGTGAAACATTTTGCAGAGCATTAGAAGCCAGCGAGATGGCCTTGAAAGAATGAGTGTGTGATGTATTGACTCCCAGTCCGCCGCCTTAGAACAAGCTATTCCATCCAGCAGATGTGCTAGAATGAAGGTTAGGGAAACCTCATCAAAACACAGGCTGAACTTCAACGCCTCATGTGCAAACATGTTACAGATCTCTCTTTGTTAAAGCCAATAGCCTTGTTTGGGAAGAAAGGGAATTTAATCTAAAAAAAAAATTGAGTTGAGCTGGAAGTCGCATGCCTGTGAGTTTGTGGGGGAGCAGAGACAAATGTGCACACTCACACATCCATGTACATATATGGACAAGCATCAGAAATAATAAAAGCAGTTACACAGATAGCATTTTCACAGGAAAACCGATGTCTGCAGGTTCAGGGAGTAGCAAACTCTTTCAGCAATTGTAATAGTTGTCCCTAAAGCAGGGCTGATGAAAGGCTGCAGGGGAAGTCTTCCTAGAGCAGCACACAGTCACCTGCAAGCTGCCCAGACGGAGCATTCCAGATTATCATCTCCTTGAAGGCAGCATTGAGTGGGGCTCCCACTGGGCTTATGGGGGCTTCTCGTACCCCAGGATAGAGCCTGACTACATGAGGGACAGACACAGCACTACTGAAAGTGGATATCTGAGATGCGGAGACATTAAGTGACTTGGTGTGAATGTTGGGGTTGTCCTATGCAGGGACAGGAGTTGGACTCGATCTTTGTGGGTCCCTTCCAGCTCAGGACAGTCTATGATACTGTGACTCTGAGCCCAGCCAGGAGAAGGGAAACCTCCCACAACTGCACACACTGCCTTGAGCATGAAACCAGCAGCCCTGGCGCCTCCTGCCACCGCTGCATCAGCTACTGCTCCTGTGCTGAGGCTGTTTAGAGCTGTGACTGCTGTGTTCCAGACTCCGGCTTCGTGACAGGTCCACCCTGGGCAAACATCAGCTCTGTGGTGTGAACATTGATCCTTACTGATGGAAATCGCCACTGCAAAGGTCAGCTGATGGCTAGAAAGTGTTTCTGTTCAATAACAAAGCTGGACTTGATGCAGGCGTACTCGGTGAAACACGCTGTATGATGTGCCAGAACTTTCCTTGAGTTCTAGTGTGGTGGTAACACCCTGACTTACTCATATTTAATACATATTTCAGCTGGCCCTGGAAGTGTTGCTTTCAGAATGAACGTTGCTGTCTGAGGAACAGGCTCCAACCCTGCGAGGCTGGGGCACACGCTGTACGCGTGCCGTGTGCATGCTGATTATCTTGCTGTGCAGCTCAAGCACTGTTTGCTTGATTAGGTAGCAGAAAAAACTTAACAGAAATTGAATTAAGTAGCAAACTCACAGCTACAGAACAAAACTGAGGGTATCCTGTCTTATTGAGGGAGCTTTCTGCTGCAAGGGGTGCTGCTGTGAGTGTTGGTACTGAGCTCCCACATCCTTCTTTACCATCAAGTCCTGCCTTCACCATCACTGGGGGAAGAGTTACCATATGACCAAAGCGTCAAGGATCCCCAGGGATCAAGGGGTTTGTTTCCAGCTCCTGAATCCAAACATTGCATCTGGTCCTGCTTCAGCAGAGTGTGGAGCTGCTTTGTGATAAGAACATTGGCAAACCATTTCCAGGGCTCTTATTCACAAGGCATTTAAGCACATGATTAATTTGGTAGTCAATAGGAGTTCTCACAGGTTGAAACTTTAGGGATACGCAAGACCTTGCAGAATCAAAGCCATAGTAGTGATTTACTAACAATTCCTTCTGGCCATGTTGATGTGGGATCTAAAAGACTGGAGGTGCTTTTTGTAGAACTGCAGTTTAAAAGGTTCTCTTTATCGACTTGATGGTTGCTGGCAAAGTTCTTGCTTGCAGTTACGTTCCCTGTGGGTTTTCTTTGTAAGCAGTGGCTGCACGAGGCATAAGGCTGAAAGGAGTGCGGTGTTGGGAGCTTTGAGTATCTGCTAGGAAATTTCAGGTACTTGTGGTTTCTCAGGTGATGGTCCCTTGTTTCAGTGTCAAGACTGCTTGGCTGGATGTAAAGTGTTTTCCAGAGATGACCTGGTGCTTTCCTAGCTCCAGGAACCCTTTGCCAGCAGATTCAGGAACAGAGATGCAGAAGCCAAGGAAGCGTTGAAGTATAACCTGTGGGGAATTTGAACTTTTCCAACAGGGACCTTAAGCTCAGAGCTGCTATGAATCACAGTGGTGGGTGAACATGTTGAGGTTTTGGTATGGAACACTCAGTCAAAGCCAGAGCTCACTCCTTGCTTTGGAAACGTACTTGGGATGGGACAAACACTGCTCTGATACAGAGCAGGATCTGGCAGGGATGGCCTGAGGCTCCCTTGAGTCAGGGTGGCAGAGGAAGACAAATGCGGGTTGCTTAGCACCTTAGAGAGAAAGCGCCATCGAGCACCTGGCCTTTGGCCAGCTATCTGCTCGCGATGGAAGTCCAAGGCTGGCGTCCAGCATCTTTTATGTTTCCAGACGGCTTGGCACATGCTTGCAGGGCCATTGCCTGGACGCCGAGAAAGCTCATCAGCCTGACCTGTCAAGACTGTGCTTGGGCTGAAAAATGCACTCATCTCTGTACTTCAGTGCGCTGACAACATCGACCTGTTACATGCTGATCCAATTACAATTCCTACATAAGCACGGCTTGCGTGCGTCACACTGGGCGTCCCTTTTATGGCATGCCCCTGCAAGGCAGTAATATGCATGATTTGCAGCTGCTGGGCTTTGAGAGCCTGCAGAGAACCCACTTTGGTTGCGTGTCACATCTGGAGATGTAGGGACCTTGGTAGAGGACCTTGGTGGCATCGTCCTGAGGTGCTCAGGGGACATGCAGGCACCGGGTGGCTTGTGCCAGCCACCAGCGGTGAAATGCTGAAGTTATCAACTTTGTAAAAGTTAAAGAAATAAAGTTTTACTACAGAGAATGATTCAGTTTTATAATGTCTATAAATGCCTGTTAGGTGTTTGTGAGTGGTCTGCTAATCCTGCCTTCACCTGGACCTCTAAATCCGATAAAAGGCTGTTGCTTCCAACCGGGTCACTGTGGCTTAATTACCAAAGTCCTCAGGTGCCAATTCTCATGAATAAACAATGGTTTCATGGATAAAACAAATCAACATATTAAGCACCTTTTATAGCTTAAAAAGTTCCAACCGTTATGCAAATAGACCTGTTAAATGAAGAATATTCCTAGGTAAAATAATTATGCAGAACAGTTTCCCCTCTGCATAAGGTGCCAAAAATTATCTCAGTGATGCCAATTATCTGCTTGTTAGCACTGACATTATCATAGTCATTACACAGAACTGGTGCAGTTTATGTAAGATCTACACTGTGTTCTATTGTCATTTTTTTTCCCTCTATTTACAACTCTGTATAATAAATGTCATTTTTCAAATGTTAAGGTATTTGGTATTTAATCTGTCATTAAGGCTCTGAATATGTCTGGCCCCTAATAGGGAGGCTGGTTTGAACACCCTGCGGTACTAAAAAAATAAAATAGGGGGGAAAAATAAAGAGAAAAAAACACCCTAATCACCTTAGGTGGGGAAGATGCGAGGAGCAAAACAGTTTAGCTGCTGTAATGATGGGAAAGCAGGGTGAGTTTTGCTGCTGGGTGCATCTTTGCATGGGGGGATGCTGATGCTGGCGAGGGTGCTCAGGCAGAGAATTATCAAATGACCTAGGTTGGAAGGGACCTACAAGGCTCATTGAGTCCAGCTCCTGTCCCTATGCAGGACAACCCCAACATTCATACCATGTGGCTGAGATGCGTCCTTCCCCTCCAGCAGCTTTCCTAGTTTGTGCCTCCTGAGTGGTCCTTGCCCCCACCGCTGCTAAAGCTCTGGCTCTCACCTGCCCTTGTGAGTCCTCTGAAATCCCCATCCCCATCAGTAGAGGACGGTGGAAATCTTGGGCTCTGCAAAGCTAATTGTGATGTGCAGAGACACGGCTGCCTTGGCAGCAACAGGGTGCAAGGAAGGCAGCAGCCCCAGACCAGCATCACTCCGGCATCGCTGGGACATCCCCCTCCCGTGCACCTGCCGGGGTGGCAGAGCTGCTTTCTTCCTTTACAGGCAAATTTTGAGGGCCTGCTCCCACCCCGGGCTCTGTGCCTGTGCCCTTGCCATGGCACCTGACCCAGGGAGCTCCTGGAGTGGTTTGCTGGCCGGGTTTGTGGTTGGAACATGCTGACAAAACAAGTAACGGCTTGATGAATTCAGATTTTGGCGTGGCCATCTGGAAGCTTCCAAGTGTATTTATGTATGCCCTTACATAGGGAAGAAATGCATCCAATAACAAAGTTATTAATCTTGAATAACTCTCTTTGGGCCACTCTTTGTTGTCATTTTCTTGTCAGGATCTTCCTTACCCGTAATTCCTCCCTGCTGAGAGCTGTCTTTGTTTAATCGCTCTATAATTACTGGAGAAACACACTTGGAAAGCATCAAAATGGCATCTTGTACAAGATGGTACGTGCTTTTCTGCAGGCTCTCCTGACTGGAAACTTTACTTGGAGTGAGGTGAGGGGACCCTAAAGGTCCCTTCGATGGGAAGCAGAGAGTCCAAGGGGGAAGCGCAAGCTCCGACGCTGCAGTGCAGCACAGGGCAGGGGAGGAGTCCCTCCTAAAACGTTCAACAAATGATTTGAGTCTCCTGAATTGTTCCCTCACACCTGCTTGTCACTCCTGACATAAGAGGCAAAGCTGATTGTTTTCCCTTGAAAACAACCCAGCAGCCGCTCTTTGATTCTTGCAGATTTCTAAATGACAAAACTAAAGACAGGTTAAATTATCTTAAATGTAACAGTCACACTGTTTATGTTAATCGTCACTCTTAGTGTTGAAAACAATATCAGCCTGGCAGTGAGATGCTGAAGTTGTATCCCAAGCCAAGTTGCTGTGGTCCACTTTGACCTCAGCGAAGGAAACAGGGGAGTTTTCTATTGCGATGATGTCCTGGCTTGAATCATAGAATCATGGAACGATTTGGATTAGAAAGGACTTTAAAATCCATCTGGTTCTAATCCCTCTGCCATAGGCAGGGACACCTCCCATGGGATCAGGGGCTCCAAGCCCCATCCAACCCGGCCTTGAACCCCTCCAGGGATGGGGCAGCCACCCCTGCTCTGGGCAATCTGGTCCAGGGCCTCCCCATCCTCACAGCAAAACATTTCTTCCTGAGATCTCATCTCAATCTCCCCTCTTTCAGCTGAAAACCATTCCCACTCATCCTATCCTTTCACTCCCTGATCAAGAGCTCCTCCCCAGCTTTCCTGGAGCCCCTTTCCGTGCTGGAAGGCTGGTATTTGAAGCAGGAAGGTCCTACCAGGCTGGGGTCCAACCCCATCCCCTGCCTAGAGAGCACTGCAGAAACACAAAGATGCGAAACGCTGCTACCTGCACTGTTAAGGTGTGTCCACAAGTTTCACGGAGAAATAAATTAGCCCGTCTGCTTGATTCTGTAAGGGCTTTTGAAATGTGCCAAAAACATCACTTAATTATTCTGAAATTACTGAGAACTGCCTCCTCAACAGGTTATGAACCATCCTCTAATTATGTATTATAGCCACAGTATTTCTATGAAACATTAATTAATTATCCTCGGCTATCCAGCATGAAAAATTGATGTCTAGAGGAAACAAATGAAAAAGGAGAAACTGCAAACACTTATAAACAGACAAGAGAAGAAGAGTCCAAATAGTCAAAGAACAGGCTGGGAAGTGGAAAGCTGGGGCTTGAGGAGGCTGAGGGGAGGAAGGCAGCGAAGCAGCCAGGCTGGGGATAGATGGGTAGAATAGCTAAGTCAAAATAAATTTCCCATCGTCTGCAGCTCCCAGATGCCGCTGACCCCTGGGAGGATGCCCTGGACATCACCTGTGGGGCTGTTTGGGACAGCATCCTCCTGCCCTCCTCCTGCACTCAGAAGGGCTAAAATGCAACTTATCCCTGAAATCCCGCTGATTACAGGTATTTGTTGATTAAAACTGTAGCAAGAAGTAGTCACATCAGTCATACAGCCCTGGATCTTTCCCAGGGTTAGCAGGAAAGGCTGGGTGGCAGATGTTGTGCGAGGAGACCCAGCCCAGGACAAGAGGGAGATGCCAGCACTCCCAGGATGCCCAAGTGGCATTTGGAGGCACCATACAAAATGTATTTGTACCATGTCAGGCTGGGACAGGACCCAGGCAAGGGTTTTGCTGGAGAAGCAGCTGGTTTCACTCTCCAGACAGGCTGGAGCGATGTGATGGATCTCGCCATTAAGTGATGCTCTCGTTCTTCCATCTCACGAACATGACGTGGGTGGTGATGGTGCCCCCAGTATTCATCTCCCTGACTGTCAAACAGAGGAGGGATGGCAAAGTTTACCTCCCACTGGCTCTACAAGGCTCTGGGAAGCTCCTGGAGAAGGGATGGATGCTGAGCCCCCCCCAGCCCATCAGCCTCCTTCCCCCAGAGCCTTCACAAGGCTCTTGTTCTTATTACCTTCCCTTTGGTCTTTGAGGAAGGAATAACATGTTCCTTCAGAAGTGTCCCCTTATAAAGGAGGGAGTGCTCAGAAATATAAAAACCTATGAAGTCTCAAAGCCTGGAGATTATTCTGCCATTAAAGCTTTGATACAAAGAAAAAGCTGATGGAAATGTCAAAATATTTGATATTTTACAGCAAAAAGAAAACAGCTCTGCTAATGGAAACTTCGCTTCCTTGTGCCTCAGCGCCACTTGTTTGATCATTGAAGGGCAAGGAAATAAATGTTTCCTTGTAGCCGTGGATTTCAAATTCCAATGTAAAATCCAAGCAAATACATCCTGACCTGGAGAGCAGGGGGAGGACGGTTTAACCCCGTGTTGGCCATGCAAAGGAGCCAAGACCACAGGGTGATGGTCTCTGTGGCTCCAGCTGCTGCTGGAGGTAGATGGACACCTCGCTGCCACTGGATAGTGGCCCTCAATGGTCGTGGTGGTCTCAGCAGGTTCAGGTTGAGCAGTTTAAAATACTAAATATGACCATGGAAGGATGCTACTAAAGCAAACAGCGCTGGAGCAGAGCTGTAGTCGTGAGCGGCGTGGTCCATCAGACAGACAGACGGACAGGCTGGATGCTGGTGGAGCGCAGCCCCCACCTCCTCCTGCCTGCCAGGAAGGGCTGAGTAGGCAGCACAGCCCCGACAGGAGCCTGCCTGCCTTTTTATGAAACAGTATTTTATTAAATAAACAAATTGGAGCCATTCCAACAGATTTACGAACACTTCCTCTCCTCTCACTCCTTCGACCCGCTGCAGATTTATGGCCCTGCATTAACCTCATGAGCACTCATAAAGTTTACTAAGATAATGTTGGCAGGAGGGAGAAGGGATTTTTATGGGTAAGTAATAATTACAAAATGCAGAAGTGCTCAGGGAATCTGTTTATTAGTTGTGAGTGCTTGGTCAACAGTCACACCGTATGCCTCATCCCTGCTTTGTGGAACTCCTGCCTTCTCATATCAATTATTTTCCCTTGTTTTCCCTTTTTTTCTGCCTCTAAAAAAGACTCCGTGTCTGTTCCAGCACAATACCGTGTGCTTTAAGCAGCCAACAATGCAACATGCCTGCCTCTGCGTGATGCTGCGCAGGGGATGAGGAGGGAAAGTGCGTGCAGGGAGAGGTCTGAGTGCTCTCCCCATGGCACAGGTTGGGGTTTGAGTGCTCCTGGGGTGATTGTGTGGCCACTCTGGCTGCATCTTATTTTTGGGTACAGAATCCTACCTTGCTGAGCACAGCTGGCTCTGCCTGGTGCTTGTGCCACCTCCAAACAGCAGCTGGAGCTGCTGCAAGAGGGAGAGACACCTTGAGAGCAGCTGTAGCTGGTGCTGCAGCATCAACTTGAGCAGTGGTGAGACAGAGCAGCTCTACCTGGGTGCTGTGCTCAGTGAGGCTCCACTGAAGGATGCTCCAGTGCATCCCCCGCACTCCCAGGGAGTCCCCAGGGTCCCAGGGAGCCCCCTCTCCCCTTGCACTGGCCAGGGGGTTCCTTGCAGGGAGATCTCAGCCACCTTTGCAATGAGTAGTTGTCAATTAGGTGACAGGACTTTTAAGGCCCCCTTCCCCGAGCAGAGCAGGTCACCAGCACATCCCAACTCCCCCCTTCGCTGTGACTTCCCATGATTTGAAACTCAAACAAGACAGCATGAATAATGTAATGCGCTCCTTCTTCTCTTCTTGCCTTCAAATCCTCCGAGGATGAGTGAAGCTTCTTGTCTGCCTCATTAGTGGCTGTTCAGCCATTTGATTTCTGTAACAATGAGCGTGCTCACCAGAATTTTCATACCTATTTGCGTCATGAAGTCAACACGGAATTTTTTGAATTCACATAAAAATTTAATAGTGTAATCTGCATACGGCTGCATTGCCATGAAGGCTCCTCTCCCCTCTCCTCCCTACAAAAGGAGAAGAACCAGGAGAGCGCTGCTGCTACCCTGAGCATGGTCAGCAGAGCCCATCAATAAGGGACAGGGACACAGGGCTGTGTGGGAGCAGGATACTGGGGGCAGCAGGGCTGGAACTGGGGGTCCCTTCCAACCCAAACCATCCCATGATTCTACACCTCACAGCAGGATTTTGCTGGAACAAAATCCTTTATCTATTGGAAATAGATTATGAAAACAATCAAAATTATACCAGCACACAATGTGAAACTTGGAAACTTTGAAGTTTGCCGTCTGAGCCCATTAATGTTGAACCACTTTGCCCTGGTGGCAGTGAATCATTCCCTCATGTAGCGTCACAACACAACCAGACGCGTGCAGTAGTGTTAAAAATAAATGATAACACTGATATAATGCAATACAATGGTTTGGCAACACAGCGGGTTTGCATGAATCACTTTCAGGTTTTGCTCTATAAGATGTCATGTTGCTGCAAAATATCCCAGTTGCAATAAAGCTGAATTTCCCCGGTCATCTCCCAGGAGGGTCCCTGCATCACTAGGAGGCTGAGCCAGTCGTGCACCCTGCCCAGGGGGCTCAGTGGAGCTCAGCACCCACCTGTGCCCATGAGCCAGGCAGGTACAATTCACCTGCTTTTCCCAGGTTGCTCAAGAAATGTAATTAGGATTAATTTAAGGTGTGAATTTACAGTGGATGAACTAAACCTCGTCAAATGCCCTCCTGCAGCGAAAACTTTATTTAGAATTAAAGTGCTCGTAAGTTGAGCTGAACTTAATTAACGGGATTTTGATTCTGAATGCCTGTCCACAAATGAGTTTAATGCAAATTAACCAAGCCACTTTCCATTCACACAGTCATTTAATTTGGATTGGTTTTCTGAGCATCCACACTTTGGCAAAACCCAGAAGCAAAGCTCTCCAGGTAAGGCAGTTTTATCAAATAGACTTTAATTATAAACCCACCTTACAGAACGCATTGGGAAAGGTATAAGTGATTATCCTCAGGAATGCAAATCACTTCCAGGTCAAATCACTGCATGTTGGTGCTGCCCTCGATGGGAACGCAACAGTGGCTGCTTGGTGCGGCTGTCGGTGCCTGCAGAGGGATTTGCCTAAAACAATCTCTGTGGCTTCCGAGAGCATCCTGGGCGCATCACACCAGGTGTAGAACAGAGATCAGCGCTGCCTGGTGTCAGAGCTAAAGGATTATCTGTGGGTGATGGATGGCGAGAGACTGATAACAAACCTGCAATTCAATCAGTGCCTTCTGATGGTATCGCAGATGGAGGAGCAGAGACGGTGCAGCTTGAGAGATGGTCAGAATAGTGGCTTTTCCAGTCACTCGTCTTTGTCTTCTTAGCTGCTGTTATTGTATTGGTTTATTTTATTTTATTTTATTTTATTATTTTATTTTATTTTATTTTATTTTATTTTACCTTATTTTATTTTACCTTATTTTATTTTACCTTATTTTTATTTTCTTGCTTTTCACAGATGACTGAATTGGCCACGGGCTTCATTTCTGTTATTTACAGCTCGCTGTGAAAGATAGGCATGGAGCGTTTTAATGAAACGAACAGGGACTCCTCTCTCCGCTCTCTCCGCTTGGCCTTTCCAGCAGCTGAGCAGTGAACTGAGATCTCCCACCACAGCTAGTTTTCATCCTTATGTGCTCTGGACTCATTGACTGCTGCCTACCGGCACTGACAGCCCTCGGCACTGCTGCCTGTGCCTGCTTGTGTGCCTGCTCAGTGCCAGGGGACGGTGTCCTTCACACCTACCAGGGAACTGTGTTCTTCCCACACATCCCCGGGAAGTCAGTCCTTCCCACGTGGAAAATGCACAGTGGAAAAATTAAATGTTTTGTTACTTTTGGAGCAAATCCTCAACAGTGATCTGAGATCCAGCTCCATTCTGGAGTAAATCCACCCTTCCCTGTTGCTTTCCAGGGGAGTGAAGCCAAACTGCCATCTCTGCCCTTCCCCTTCAGCTTTTCCCAGTGCTTGTGACGTAATCTGGGCTTGTACAGATGGGCTGGGACCTCTGTTAGGTCCCCACCAGTACCGAGGTGGCTAAAGTTGGGGTGGGCTCCATCACCTGCGGTCCCTCTCAGCCCAGAGGGTCACACAGCGGAGCGTTTGGAAAGCAGTTTATGGAGACACGCACAAAATTGTCATTGCAAATAGAGAATTTCACTTGCAGCAAAGTCACTCAGGCATCATAGAATCATAGAATCATAGAATAACCAGGTTGGAAGAGACCCACCGAATCATCGAGTCCAACCATTCCCATCAAACGCTAAACCATGTCCCTCAGCTCCTCATCCACCCGTCCCTTAAACCCCTCCAGGGAAGGTGACTCAACCCCCTCCCTGGGCAGCCTCTGCCAGGGACCAATGACCCTTCAATACCCACAAAAACAAGGTTACTTGTATGTGTTTAACCGAGAGCATCTTGTAGGCTGAAAAAAACCCTCATGGATAACACTCAGTGCTTCAAACCAGTCTGTAGGCACTGTGGTCCCTGCTCCCACCCCAGAAACATCTCAATCCAGTGGGAGAGCCGCCTGCACGATGCCAACAAACACAAGGCAAGCATTCTCTCTCAGCCAGCCCAGCTACAGGTTATATTCCTCCTGTAAATGGGATAACTTAAAAAAGCATATAAATAAAGGTTTAATTTTTACAAAGAAAGATGCATTTTGGGTCTGGCACAATTGTATTATCGGTACCATTATATTTCCACTGCAAAATGATTTGGACGCAGTATCAGAGTATGAGTTTGTCATCTTGGGTCACTGGGGATCATTCCTGTTTTCTGTATGGTTTACAAACCCATATTTTCCATTTATGACATATAAAGCTTTGGATATCGCCTGAGAAAATACTGTAGTAAAACCTAATAAATTACTACAGGCATAAGCAAACTCTAGTAATTTATGGAGGGAGGTGACTTTAATAATGTTTTGTCTTAGATTTGGTCCTAATTATAAATCATTTGTAAGGACAGCTTAAAATATAAGCAAATCTTACATGGCATTCTTATTATCTACTTAATATCTCAGATCAAAAGATTTACTGGATTGCATTCTGGGAATTAAGCAAACTCGGAAACTAAGTAAGAAAGAAACACAGTAAAATTATAGTTTTGTCATAAAACTTTGATTGATCAATGATTATTGTAAAACTATGGTAACTATGCAGATGCCAACATAAATCTGTAACAGAACGGGATTTATTATAGAAAATACTATATTTTCCACAATTTTGACTATAGTGTTAATATGGGGCTGGCAGATTTACTGTGGTTTTAGCTTAATTAACTCTATTTGACTGTATATACCCTTATAATGCATGTATCCCAAGGTACATCTGTTACGGATCTAGTTTTTCCTTTCAATTGTAGTTCAAGAAATATTTAAACCTTGTCATAATCTGCAGGCTCGGTTGGTCTGCAAAATCACTGGGTGCATCATTGTCTTTAGTCTAACTGATAAAGCAGCTCTACAATTTGCGTCTGTTTGCATTTCAGATGTGCTGCTTTCCAGAGGAACTTATTTCTCCTTGGAGTTTGCTCTAAGTGTCCCAGCTCCCACCGTGCCCGTGCCTGCAGCTGCTCCTTTTGGGGTGCTACAGGTGAGGGCTTTCCAATGGAGAAGCTGGAAGTGCTCACCGGACCCTAGATAAGTGATTGGATTCAGGAATTGGAGAGAATAAAACTGGAGCAGGCACAGGGTCTCACCAGTAGCACACGACAAGCACGAGCTTTGCAGCAGATTTGGTTGGACTTGATGATCTCAAAGGTCTTCTCCAACCTAGTGAACCTAGAGGAGGCTGAGTGGAGACCTCATCGCTCCCTGCAGCTCCCAGAAAGGAGGTTGTGGTGAGTTGGGTCCTAGTCTTTTCTCCCAAGCAATAAATGATAGGATGAGAGGAAATGGCCTCAAGTTGCACCAGGGCATGTTTAGATTGAGCATTATGAAAAATTTCTTCATGGAAAGGGTGGTGAAGCACTGGCAGAGGCTGCCCAGGGCAGTGGAGGTGTCTCCATCTCTGGAGGGGTTCAAAAACGATGTAGATGTGGTGTTAGAGACATGGGTTAGTGGTGGAGTTTGCAGTATTTGGTTTACAGTTGAACCTGATGATCTTAAAGGTCTTTTCCACCCTAAACAATTCTGTGATTCTGTGTTGTTAAGCGTTTCCATTAGCAATGTAGAACCACCTCTATTGTTTTCCTTCCCTGTGCCAAACCAGCAGCCCCGTCCCCATCCCCAGAGCTCAGCAGCAGCCCCAGACCAGGCACCGCTGTGAAATCAGGTTTTGTTGCATCCTAGTGTTGGTGCCTCTTTTGCCTAACCATGAAATTACTGGACTGCCCTTAAATACACTCCTGCAAATGAGGACACCAGAAAAAATGCAATAATTGTGACAGTAACTCACTAGGCCAAGCCTGACATGTCTCTAATTGCCTGCTAAAATTGTCTCTGTCTCCTAAAGTGCAAATTATCACCCGAAATGACAAGAATAATGAATGAGTAACTCTGATGTAATGCAACAATTAGCCCTTAAAGACACTGTCTAATATGCTAATTCTGAACACCCACTCCTTGTTATTAAGTGGCTGATAATTATTTAATTATCTATCTGCCAGGATGATTTACTTCGTTTATTTAGCTGCAGATGCAGGGCAATAGCGCTCAGGGCTGGGGTCAGGAGGAGGCATCCCCATCAGTGGCCGGAGCGCCTGCCTCCGCATGCCATGTCCAACTGCCTGGCTGTCTTCTCTAATCAGCAGTGTCAACGAAAGAAACAGCAAACAAACAGGCTGTACCTGTGTGCGGAGAGTCCCTGCTGCTTACAGGTCAGAGAGATGTCAGGTGAGATCTTCAGTGAGAAATTGCTATTTCTGCTTTTATTCTGGGCTGTCAGAGCCGTCCTGTTGCAGCCCGCGGTGATGGGTGAACCTCCAGCTTCTCCTTCGGCTCCGCTCGCCCGCTGGATTGTTTTCTGGCAATTTTGCGATGATGCTTTTGAAGGTCAGAAAGCATCTTTGCGCTGGAAGTGTCTGTCAGCCCTAAATAGCCCTTGCTGCTTCAGATTGAGGCAAGAGAAGGTGATGAGACCACCAGGCATCTTCCTGCATTACTCCCCTCTAACAGAAGACAGTTCATCGGGGAGAGCAGGCGAGCGCTGTATGATGCTGGCTTCACACGATCCCCTTGGACCAGGAAGAGGCTCATAAAATATATGGAACTGGTCCAAATGGTTTGACTTGGAATTCAGGAGTGACCTCAGGGACGTTATGGTCGCAGAAGGTTTGGGCTGTGTGACATCCTGGAAGGTGAAATGAAAGTTAGTGCAAGCGTGGTGAGACTGCTTGAGAGATCCTGCGGCCTTAACTGAATGAAAGCAAGCTGAGAAAAGCCAAGGACTTCGCATCAGAGACTCAATTCCCTTTTTATTCAACAAACTCCTCTGAAAAAACTGCGATTAAGCACAGCCTTTGTAAAAAGAATAACTTTCCACAAGGTATAAATCCTTTCTTGCCCCAAACATGGTCCAGGGGGACTACGCTTTCTGTGAATTAACACTGTCTCCTGCAGTCAGAGGCTTTTTTAATTAGCGGATAGCCCGAATCCTTCCCAGATATATGTTCTGCTTCCCTGTTCGCCTATGACTAATACCAGGGACGTGCCACAGCTTGGTTTATGGCAGCTATGCTGTATCTTGGCCTGTCTTTCTGTTGTCCTGGTTAATTAAAACACGGTATTTATACCTAAATGCGGTCTCAGCCCCAAGTTATGTGTGAACCCCATCCAGGCACCGTGGGGCAGCGGGTCCAGGGCCAGTGACATCCCAGTGACACAGGGCGAGGGATCGCATCCCCTGGTTTGGTCCTGAGCCGCCACGTCTGAGTGTGCTTTTAACAGGGTACTTGACTGAGGTCACCACATTCTTCACCAGCCCTCATTAATTCATCGCCGGCGATGCCGTTAGGGCTGTTGAACTCCAGGTCCCTTTGGCCCCAGCCGAGCCCGGGCTCACCGGCGGGACTGCTTGTTTTCTTGCATTAGGCTGCACGTCTCTGCCGACTGCTGAAGTGCGGCCCCTGGAGAGGCTGGAAAACACAAACACAGCTCTTCCCAGCATAATATCCTTTCCTCCCCATCACAAACGTGCGGCACCGCTGGCCTCGCCACACTGGGGCTGTCCGCGGCCTTTGCTGTTGGAGACAGCCACGTCTGCCCCTTGTCGCACCCGGGGCTTACAGATTGCTGTTAGCCTGTTGCACATAACATGAATAAAACCCCCCAAACCAGATTACAGACAAACCACTTTGGAGAAAACCTGCACCACTGCGCTGCCAGCCAACTGCAGCGATGACCAGAGCATCCGCTGCTCAGCAGCCCAAGGGGAGCTCATCTAAATCGGTAGGGGGAAGATTTAGATGAGAGATTAGGAAGAAATTCTTCTTGATGATGTTGGGGAGGCCCTGGTCCAGGTTGCCCAGAGCAGGGGTGGCTGCCCCATCCCTGGAGGGGTTCAAAGCCAGGTTGGATGGGGCTTGGAGCAACCGGATCCAGTGGGAGGTGTCCCTGCCCATGGCAGGGGGGGTTGGAATTGGATGGGCTTCAAGATTCCAACCCAAACCCTTTTATGATTTGCAATTCTATTATTCTGTGATTCCCCAGGAAACCACTCAGCCCAGGCAGCATCGCCCACTCCTGCAGGAGAGGGCTGGAAAACGCCCCCAGCCCAGCAGTGCTGCCCACCGTACGGATGGGTGATGAACAGGCAGCGTGCACGCTCTCTGATGCTTTGAAATATGCATTTTTGATGCCCACTGGAAGTATGTTTCCCTACCAAACAAATCACTCTCCGGCTCCAGTGGAGCAGAGTGATGGACGTGGAGGGAGGAGGGCGAGCACACGAGCTGGTTTCTTCCCCGAGCACACCCCCCCGAGCACACCCTCTGCAAAGCCCTCAGCCATCCACTCTGCCCATCTGGCAATTAGCATAGCATTATTTATAATGTTTAATGCCCTACCTTGCTGTAATGAAGAAGAATTCTGGTTCTCAGCTTCTGTGGTGAATTTAGTTGACTTTGGAGATTTTTTAATGCAGTAATAACTCCACACTCCCTCTTCCTCTGTGAAGCCAGGGAGCTGTTCATTATCTGGATTCTGTCTAGAAAGGACTTTTTATCATCAAATTCCCAGGACAGGAGCAGAATTTAATCTTCCGGCTGCAGCTGAGCCAAAGAGCAAAGCCACCTCAAGGTCACCTGGCCTGAGGGGCGGCTGGGCAGCAGCGAGGGGCCCCGGCGGAGGTTGTGGGGTGGTGGCAGCACTGGGAAGATGCCAGCCCTGGTGCAGGGACAGCCTTTGCTGCCCTCCCTGCTGCCATTCATGCGGCTCACCCCAAAATACCACCAGGATATTCGCACGCCAGGCTCCGAGAAGGCAATGCTCAACCACGATTCGCAAGGAAAGGGGAAAGAGAATGTGGGGTGGGCACAGTTTGTGGGTCCCTTCCAACTCAGGGCATTCTGTGATTCTATGAAACCCCTTGCTGAGGAGCACAAAAGGAGACTGGGCTCCTCCACTCACTCGCCTAATTCTTGATTTTTTTTTTTGTTCCTCCTTTTGAGGAGAATTCCTTCCCTCTCCCCCATTCCTTGTGAGCCCTATGATACGATGAGTTAAATATCAACCACAAGAAGTCAAACAACTCTGGCAGAACCAGCAGACCCAGCACCCATTTGAGCCTTCCCAACGTGATAAAAATTAAGACCTGGACAGTTTGACTTTTTTTTTTCCGTCTAAACAAAGAATTAATAATGCATGAGAACCTAGGGGGAAATTGCTAATAATTTATGATGGCACTTTTAGGTATGGGTAGTAAGTTTTGTAAAGTGAAGGAAAGATTTGAAAGGTAAACACTTTGAACAGCAGCCTGCGTAGCTGCTCTGTCAATTTAGAATCTACTACATACCATTAACCAACCTAAAATAACTCCTATGGTAATAACCCTTCAGATACAAATGCTTGTGCAGACAAAGGTGTTATTAAGTTAAATTACCCTAAAAGTGTTGGATTGACAGAAAGGTTCAGTCAGTGGTTTGGTAACCATGGGCCCAAGTGACATGAGTAAACAACTGCAAATGCTTCGTTCCAGGAACTCGGTTTGCAAGGCGCTGGAATGGGATTTCAGTTTTCTTCTGCAAGTATTTTATGCCTGGAAGACATTTTAAAGCCTTTTGGAGAGGGCTAGTGCTCCTGGCCTGTTCTCAGGGACAGGGCTTGAAGGACATCATCACTGTCCACACTGGCACTGCAGCCAGGGCGAGTCCATCTGTCCTACCTGGCCAGGAGGACACTGTCCCCAGCTCCCCCCACCAGCAGCCCCAGCCCAGGAAAGCCCGAGCTGCAAGGCTACAGCAGCACGAGGCTGAGGAGCCTTAATTAAAGTTCCTGTACTTGCTTTTATTATAAAACATGCTCGTCTCAGCTCCACTGCTCCGCTGAGAGCTTTCAGCTCCAGTGTCGAGCTGAGGTGGAAAGCATATTTTAAGAGAGAAGCCTAAGAATTACTGTTCCCTGAGATGTCCTGTCCTCCCTGATGCAGATTCTGACTCCTGTTCCACATTCTGAAGCAAGATAAGCCATAATTAATAATTAATATCAAATAGTCCCTTACATTCCTAGAGCTCCACTTGTCCTAAAGGATCCCTTGGCTCGTGCTGTTCCCAGGGATGCGCACAAGGGCTTCTGCCACGTCCTTAGCAGAGGCACCAGGGACCGGCCTCATGGTGAAGTCACTTGGATGGGAGCGAGGTAGAAAAACCTGATTTTGATATCTGTGGCCTCAGCTACAGAGGGACAGGATGGAAGAGGTGTTTCAAGCTCCTGTCGCTGCAGAAAGCTGTTGATGTTGATCTGCAGAGGCTAAAATTCGTGGCAGGGTCTGAAACGGGGCATGTTGGTAGCAAGTATCAAGTGATAGGATGAGAGGAAATGACCTCAAGTTGGGCGAGGGGAGGTTTAGATTGGATATTAGGAAAAATTTATTCACTGAAAGAGTGGCAAAGCACTGGAAGAAGCTTCCCAGTGCAGTGGTAAACTCTCCATGCCTGGAAGGGTTCAAAGAATATGTAGATGTGGCACTTTGGGACACGGTTTAGTAGGCACGGTGGGGTTTGGTTGATGGTTGGATTGGATGATCCTAGAGGTCTTTTCCAGCCTTAATGATTCTATTCTATTCTATGTCAGGAATGGGTGGAATACCATCTTTTTTAATAGTGTGAAGTGGGTATTTGCATGGGTTTGTGTCGTTTACATGGGTGTGGGTGCAGGGCAACACAAGTGTAACTCACGCTGCAAAATGTGTTGGAGATTCCCCTCAGTGACAAACACAGGAACACCAGATCACAGCAGAAAGGTTTTCCAGACTCAGTTTTCTCCTCCACTACATTTTCTTGGAAAAGAGAAAGACCCTGTTTGTGCTTACAGACCATGGGAAGCTTAGAGAATTTCAAACACTCCTCCATCCCTCCGGTTTCTTGGTTCTCAGTCTGGAATCCAGCGCGGAGGCTGCCTGGCTCTGATATATCCAGGAAGGTCGCATCCTTCCCAGAGACCTGGTGAGTTCTGCATCCTCTTTCCTCCAGGAGAAACTCCAACATGTGGATTCCACTTCATTTTCTCCCTTTTTCTCTCATTTTTCTTCTCTTTTTGCATGTTTTTCCCATCCAGGAGGTACCTTTGATATCTCCCAACGTCAACTGGAATAATCTCTAGCTTATGCCTTGCCTAATAAATTAAAAATGCCACATTCTCCCAAACTGCATTATTACCGTTTATAATTTTGATTGTTAATTTGCATACGAAAATGAGTCCTGTGACACGCATGAATTTTATTCTATTCTTGAACTAATTATAAACAAGAATGCCACATTATTTACATAACTAATTATTGTTCCTTCTGTTCTCCCATTTCTAAATCACAGTCCCATTCTACATCGGTTAATGATGCAAATGAACAATCAGAGAACATTTCTAAAGTTTCTGAATTTGTTCCATTTGCATCAAATACAAATTCCTTTGAATGGGAGATAATACGCTTTTCCATTTTAATGGACGTAAATTAGGCTGATCTTAATTTATAGTTAATTTGAGTGAGTAATTCCTGTCTACCTGAGTGTATTTTTTTCAGAGGCAAATTGTAGATGTTTATTAACCTATAAATCTGCTTTTTTTGCTATAAACAAAGGAAAATTTGGTCCCTAAAAGTGATTTTCTGCCTTTGTTTTGAAGTGGATCCTCTTGTTTTCTTGCTCCCTGCCTACACGTGGCTGCCTGGTAGAACCGAGTGGCATTGGTGCCATGCATTATGCAGCGAGCAGCTCAGCCCCTAAAAGGTGGGGCTCTTTTTATCCCTATTTCTGCATTCTGTGTGTAGCAGGGCTGCCTTAAACACAAGTTCAGCGACCAGAGCAGCCCCTGGGTTCGTGGGGCTGCCCCGCGCTCTGCTCACCAGCAAGGGCTCAGCCCCACCGAGGGCTGCGAGCCCACCCACTCTGCAGAGAAGCAGGCTAATTGGCTGTAATGGGATTAGGAACCTAATAAATTAAGATTGGACTGAGAATTTAATAAACTCTAAAGTGAACGTGGGGAAAAAAACCACTCCGCACAGCTTCAAATACCTCCCTGTGCCAGAAGGAAAGAGATGGCCATGATTAGCCCAGCAAACCAGGATCATTATCTCCAAGTACGCTGGCAGTTTTTAATCACATAAGTCAGACATAAAAGAGGGGGTGTTTAAAGAGGTATTTGAGGCACAGAGCATCAGGGCTTAAGGCAGGAGTGGAGCCAGCTGGGACTGGAGAAACATTGCTGGGTCTGGTTCCCTGCCTGCAAAAGGCAGAGCTTTGGGTGGAAAATGAGACAGGTGAAGCGTGGGGTTGTCCCCCCTCACAGGACTCGGTGGCTCCCATCCTGTACAGCCCTGTTTCATAGAACCACAGAATCACTAAGGCTGGAAAAGACCTCCAAGCTCATCCAGTCCAACCATCAGACCAACCCCACCGTGCCTGCTAAACCATGTCCTGAAGTGCCACCTCTACACAGTTTTGAACCCCTCCAGGGATGGGGACTCCACCAATGCTCTGGGCAGTAGGCAAGGAGAGGCTGTGCTCCTCCGGCACCTCTTCTGGGCTCTGGTTTTCCAAGAGAAACCTCCCTGCCTGCTGGTGGGACCATGGCTTCTAAATAAATGTGTGTCTTAAAAAAAATAACTCTAAAAAACATATCTATCTGATAATCATTAAATTGGGTCCCAAGGAGCCGTTATGTTCTATGTGGTAGAAAATATGAATTTTAATAGATCCTAAACACGACTTTTATATGGTAGAGCGTTACAGCTCACAAAGAGCCGTCACAGTCTAGCGGGTGGATAATACACATCTTAAAAAACTGTCTCAATTCTCATACACTTACAGAAGTGATAAATCAGCCCCTGTTCCAGAGCTGGCAGTGGGAGCAGGAGCCTGGAGCATTGGACATTAGGAAAAACTTCTTCACTGAAAGGGTTCTCAGGCACTGGCAGAGGCTGCCAGGGAGGTGGTGGAGTCGCCATCCCTGGAGGGGTTTAAAAGATGGGTGTAAGAAGCGCTTAGGGATATGATTTAGTAGTGGACAGGTATGATCGGACTCAATGATCTCAAAGGTCTTTTCCAAACTAGGAAAAGGACAGTGGTAATGTTCCTGTGGGGCTCCTGTGCCTGGTCCCACAGCCACAGAGACAGCATTGTGTGAATCAGGGCTGAAGACTTCTCGTAGTGATGGGAGAAGCACCAAAATCACAGAATCATAGAATGTCCTGAGTTGGAGGGGACCCACAAGATTCATCAAGTCCAACTCCTGTCCATACCCTCCCCTGGTACATATTCATGCCATATCATGTCCTCGTGCCTGCAAACCCATGCAAAGATGCTGTTGAGCTGCACAGGGACTTACATTCCTGCATGTACTATGCATAATTTTAATTTACCTGGGTATTTTCTATATTAATTCAAATAACACTACGGCAATTCATGGGCCAAAATGGGAAAACCATGTTTAAAATGTCATCCTTACCCCAGCAAGTTGTCGCTTCTACAGGGGGAGAGAGACAAATGACATTTTATTGAGCTTTACCTTTTTGATTGTTTCGAGTACAATAAAAGTTCAGAACAGCCCAGGGAAGAGAAACCCATGTTACTGGGGCTGTCCCTGCATGTGCTCCTGGCACCCCAGGGCAAATCCAGCTCTGATTAAACGCTGTTACCTGCTTTCCTACACTTAGAAGAAAGCAAATTGCAATGGACCAAATTTTTATTCAGCTCTGATCCATGGATGGCAGAAGAACAGGGCAGTTCTATCACTCCCGCTTAATGGAACGGGAACCCAGAATAATCATTCCTGGATTCTTCAGGTCCAATTCAGATCCCATTAAAGTCAATAATTAGATTTTCATCATCAGTAATTGGAAGTGCTGCCCGGCCAGCTGAGCTGCTGTCCCCCGTAAGCTGTGCACATGGGCAGCCTGGGCTGCCTCAGCTGCTGCAGGACCAGCCAGCGCTGCGAGTTTCTTCAGCATTCTATGGCTCTTACACGTAAAATACACAAATATTAGGGTGGTGCTTTCCTTCCTACTTTGTATGGGCACACCAGAGGGCATCTCCACCTACCCCAAGGGTGGAACCACTCTTCCCTGCCAGTGATAGGACATGGGACTGTGCTGGATAGACCTGATGTGGTCCAGGGGATCAGATGTAAATTGGGTGATGATCTTGCCCACAGCTCACCACCCAGCCATGCCTGCTCTTCTGTGCATCCTCCCAGAGAAGCTTCCTGCCCTCCCAGCTCCAGGCAGGGCTGTCAGTACCTGCTGTGGGCCAGGAGCACCTGGGAGAACCTTGCTGGATGCCACCTTGCTCAATGGCCAAGGTCAGGCTTGGCAGCACTGCAGGTCCCTGTCCTGAAGGGCAGGAGGTGCCACGGTCTGTGCCTACAGCCCATCCTCACTGGGAGGCAAGAAGGACTGGAGCTCATTTAGCTGGAAATTTCAATCAAATTAGTGACCTGGAGCTAGTTTTGGGTTTTACTAATGCAATTAGAGAATCTAATTGTATTAATCACAATCATATTATATTGCCAATAATTAAATTCCCTTTGACACAATTGTTTACACTTCCATTGCTTATTAATTAGTCTAACATCGTTATTTGCTTATGAAACGGGGAAATGATGCCATGGTAGCCCCTTGGTGTCACTGGGCAGGAGCAGCTCCATTCGGGACCTGCTGTGGGGCAGGAGCTGGGGCAGGGACAGGGACAAGAAGAAGCTGAACCAGGGGTTTCCACACTCTGTGCCCCACTGGCACAAGCACACAGGCACATGCAGGTCCAGGGGCTCCGGAGCCACCTCTGGAGATAACTCCAGACCTGCCTGGCCCTTGCACTTGCGGTGATAACGAGGGGATAATAGGCAGGGCAGGACCAGCTAAGAGCCTTTTCCTGACAGATGTTTGTCCTTCCTGCCCTGAAAGGCCTCATTATCCTTAACACAAAGCCAACTCTCCCTTTCTTCCAGGCAGGCTCCTCACCTCTTGCCTGCAGGAGCCAGAAATGCTGACTTTCTTCTTCAGTCTCCTTTTGCATTTCCAAAGCCCAGTCTCTCCTCTCCCTTCAGCTTTTCCTTTGGACCAGACAAAAGCACTTTCCTCTCTCCAGTTGCTCTTTCGATTCTTGATTCTTTCGTGTGGCTCTGTTGAATTCCTCTGCACCAAATAATCTGTAAGTAAAGAAGAGATGTAAATGCCAACGGAGAGAAAACTGCTCTGGATCTGATCCTGATCCACAGATGAATGGAATGAAAAGGCAGCAGGCTGCTCGGGAATGGCCATGGAACAATAACATCCTTAAATCCTTGGAGGAAAAAGAGCAAAATGAAAAGAGTGGACTTATAAGAAAGTGTAAGTTCAGAGATGAATGGGTACGGTAGCATCCTTGGAAACAAAACTGATGGAAATACATAAAGAGAATAAGCCAACTTCTTAAATAAATGATACCAATACACACAAACAAGCACTGGCAAAATACAAGAGTCATAGAATCATAGAATCTCCAGGTTGGAAGAGACCCACCAGATCATCGAGTCCAAGAGTCACAGATTCAAGTGTGCAAGGAAAGCATCCTAAAAGCAGAGACCAGCCAGAACTGGGTGAGGAGGAAAGCAGAGACCAGGTACACAGGGTGAATGCCAAAAAGGCTGAGGCAAGGCATGAATCACAGCTCAGGGGATGGTGAGGGATGAGCATCGGACTTAACCACTATAAAAGGCCAACAAAAAGCTTCTCTCTCCCTTTAAGAGAGAGAGAGATGGGAACCTGCAGCAGGTGAAACTGTTCAGCTTAATTACAAGGCTACAAAACCAGTGGGGGGAGCAGGAGTGAGAAGGTCAGAGGGAAGCTGCCTGCGAGGTGATGGTCATCAGGGGATGAGTGCTAGCGGTAAGAAAAGTCGCAGCAGGAGGAGGACCTCCCGTGGGAATTTGCCTGTGGAGAGTGTTTCCCAGGACCAGTGGACGGCTGGGTGAGGAGTGTTTAGCACAGTGGTCACAGCGTAGTTAATTGTGAGTTGCTAATTGGCTATAACGTTCCCTGTGATAAGCCCTGTCAAGCTGTATCACCATTGCTGAAGTGAATTCATCGCTTCTGCTGTGCTATTATTATAATTATAATTATGTATTTCATCTGCTCCTACAGAATTCCTCGCAGCTGCTAGCTCATTAGCTCCTGTGCCCCTGCTCCTCTGCCTAGTCCAGCTTCCCTCCTTCCTCCCCAGCCAGCCCCATGCTTCCCAGTTTAGGGGTGGAGAAGCTCACTGGTGTACAGTTGCGATGGGAGCCCTTTATTCCCATCCTGGGACCCGGTTTTCCTGCGCAGCAGCAAAACAACATGAGTGTTTGCCCTGCACTAAAAGCTTGGAGCAGTGGGAGGTCAGTAAACTGTGAATGATTTCTGAGCAGTACCCCCGGGCATGAAATGTCTGATGTCTTCATGGCCAGCTTCTGATTTTTGTAGAGATAGTGAAGTTTTACACAGTCTGAATGATGGTTCAATAAATTCTGGTTCTAGAAGAACCTTGTGTTCGATGCGCCTACTGTAGAGGTGCATCCTGGATGATATCTCATCCCAGAGCAAAGGTGGATCTTGGGACAGGATTGCCAACTCCAGATCAACGTGGTTACACAATATTGAAAAAGAAGAGTATAGCTGTACTTGAGGGACTCTTGTAAGGAGCTCGGGGCTCTGCAATATGAGCTCTTCAAGCAAAAACTGGACGCAACGCCAGATCAAACAAGTTCAGAAGAACAAATGGAGAACTGGTCAAAAGGTAATAAATGTCAAGTTTCTCATTAGGAATCTCTTGTTTAGAAGCAAGAAGAAATACCCTGTCTTGGGGATGATGCTTTTCTTACAAATGTAATGAAATTTCTTTCTATATTATTGTGTAAAATAACCTACTTGTGTTTTTAATTCATGGAATTTTGAGCTATTACTAAGCCAAGCTAAAAATATTTGGAGGCCTTGAGCAACCTGATCCAGCTGGAGGTGTCCCTGCCCGTGGCAGGGGAGTGGAAGTGGATGGACTTCAAGGTCCCTTCCAACCCAAACCATCCTATGATTCTACATCCCTGTGTGGCCCAGCATGGTCTGACCCTGCCCTGTGCTCCTGGGGTCTGCCCAGCTTCTGCTCTGGCTGCCTGGGATCCTGCTTGTGATTAGAAATTGCAATTCCAGACTGGGAACTTTCAGTAACGTGGCGCAGAGGAATGTGTGAGAGGCTAAATTGCTTAATTTGCATTGTCTTGGAATATTTTTGCATATCATAACAATCTGTATTTTTTCTTTGCCCTTTCCTCCCTTCCTTCCTTCCCATTTATTTCATTAGAAAATGGAAGTGCAAAGCCCCACAGGTTTGATTAATCACACACTGCACCTGACCAGAGGAGGTTTGTGGATTCCTGTGCCTGGACTGGCTCTCTGGAGGTGGCTCTGACCTTACGAGTGGGGTTCAGAAAGGTGATGGCATCATTGCTGGGTGCTCCTGCAGCAGTCCACCACCTCGTCCTAGTGGACCCGTGTGAACCGCTGATTCAGGGCAGCAGGAGGAAGGTCCTGCCGTGAGGATTTGGGTTGGTTTGCAGGATGGGGGCACCACATTGTTGTTGCTGCTACTACAACCTGTTCCTTCCCACCTAAGACCGCAGTGGGGCTGGCATTGAGCGACCCGCACCTCCTTCCCGAGGACCTGGGAACACTGGGAGCGTGTGCCCAAGGACGCACAAGAAACGCCACCTCCCTCCCACCTGGAAAAGCAAGGCAAGGGTGGGTGGTATGGGATGTCTTTGGGGTGCACCGTTTTTCTAAGCACAAATTCAGCTTTTTTTGGACCAAAACAAATGTCTGTGTGCCTGCCTGTGTGTGCTTGCCTTTCTGTGCTCCCTGGCTGGAGGTACCAGCAGTAAAAGCAGCAAAATCATGCTTGCTGTGCATGGGTAATGAGAGCGTGGGGTTGATGGATGCTTGCTGAGCCGTCCTTCCCCGAAACGGAGGCCACAGGGAAAACGGAGCCAAGCAGGAGGAAAATCTGCTGGAATGTAATTGCGGAGGTGGGGGAGATGGAGAGGGAGAGGCAAGGATTGATAGCTGTCTGGTCTGCTGCACCTTTGAGGAATCATTAACATCTGATTAATTAGTTAAGGTCTGCTTTGCAAATGTGAAGCGCTGTACAAGTGCAAAGTGGAAATGGGATGATGCATAGCAGGCAATGGTACTCGAGGTAATGGGAGATGTTTTAGAGGAGAAGAGGGAAGGAAGAAATGCCAGTTGAACTGTAAACTAGAGAAACGCAGCCGGAGCTCAGCGCTGGGCAGCACCAGGAGGGCTTGGGGGTGCTGTTAGCAGCTGTGGAGCCTGCAAGGGAGCTCAGATGTGCTGTGCTGGCTCTCCCTGCTATGCCCTCTTAGTGCTGCCTTACTTAAAAGGTTGCTAATTATCTCCTAGGGCAGTAATGATGCTGCCATTAATCCTGCAAAGTGATCCGGTAAGCAGCTGGTGGTTGCCCTCTGTTTGGACTGAGGGTTGCATCCTGCCATCTCCCTCCTGCAGAACAAACCTGCAGCAGAAAGAGAGGCTCCCTCCCCCAGGAGCTGGTCCCCCAGCCTTACTGCGCCTGTTTGGCTGAGTTCTTTTTGGGTTTGGCTTTGTTTTTTCTATTCCTGTGTTCAAACAAGCCTTCTGAAGCCCCCACACATCTGTTGGGGGTCAGCGGTGCCCACCCAGCACCGCGGCATGCAGGTTATTAGCACCATGGGTCCAGCACGGTTCAGATGCCTGCCCATCCCTGGTGCTGTGGGCCAACTCCATAACCAATATCTATCCTATTAAATAGTTAATACACTTAGAGGTATTTTAATAAACTCTATTTAATGGCCCTACATTAATTGTCTGATTAATTCTAATAAATCCTTATTTGAGGTGCTTAATTTAGAGTGTGACTGATCGTCCTGTCATGGATGGATTATATAATTGTTGTCTGGAAGGAGATACTTTGGAAGATACTGGACAAAGGCAGAAATCTGGGAACCCCTCCGATAATTGAAATCGCATCAGCGTGAAGAACGCTGCCTGGAGCGGGCAGGGCTGCGGTGGGAGGCAGCTGCCCTCCCTGCTGCGATGGGATGGGAGAGCTGGGAGGGATGAGCACGTCCCCTGGGATGTGGGGATGGGTTGTGATATCTTGGTCATCCCCATGTTATCTCCCTTCTGAGCCCTTTAGCAGGGGGACCCCAGCCCCCACTACCATCAGCCGGGCTGGGTCCAGGTAGGAGCATCTTGCAGTGACAGCAGGATCACCAGCATCTGGGATGTGAAGGGCTGTGTCAGTGTCTACTAATGGACCTGGAAGACAGAGGTGCCTCTGTCTGAAGGCGAGCAAAGGCGCCAGGCGAGTTGGATTTGATACTAATTTACTTAAAAGGGGAGGTGATATCATTTAGGAGCCGCTGGCCGGGTTATTGAATTTGCTGCTCATTCCCTGAGGAGTGAGGAGAGAATCAAAGGTTACCTGGTGTTTACACTTGGTGACATTTCTATGAATAGCTGTTAAAGACCAATTTTCTCTCTTGCTGGTGGTGGCAGAAATGCCAGCTGAGCTGTGAAGGAGATGCACCCAGACCCCAGCTTCTCTGAGAGCAGTTGGGGTCAGGGAGGTCCCGGGGACCCCAGACTCATTCCTGAGCAGGTCACGATGGCCAGTGCTGGATGCGACGGAGCATCTTAGGACTTGTCATGGTTAAGGTGAGTGCTGGTGCTGGTAGAGAGGCTGCTGCTGCAGAAACCCTCTCTAGACAAACCTGTCCCCCAGCCTTGGGGGGTGCCACAGCTCAGGAGCCCTGGCCCCGCTCCCTCCCAACTGGCCCTTGCCCAGTGATGGGGGAAGGACGCTTGAAAGCACAGCCAGTCCAAGACTGTGATCAAAATCCCAATTTTCAGTACATATAGACCCCGGTGTTCAGCTCGAGGAGAGGTTTCACTTCAGCCATTTCAAAAACCAAGGGCTTGGTGCTGACCTCTTTACATACTTTGACTACAAATTAAGCAGGTATCAACACAGATTATTTCAAACCAAATCTGTGATGCTCTGTTAAATGTCAAAACATGCGGGCTTTGTGTTGATGTTTCACTGCTTGCAAGGCTCTCTTTTGGGGGCAAAAAATTAAAAACTCGCAGCTAACCTCTTCCCCGGAGGATTGGGATCAAACTCCCTCTGAGAAGCTCAGTGAGAATTTCCCAAATCTCTTTGTTTTTGTGGCTGTTGCTGCCCTGTTTCACTCCTGGTTTCACACCCCCTCCAGGTGCCCCAAACCCAGCAACTGGAGCTGCCTCTGACCTGTCCCAGCAGGATGAGCATCATCCCAGCCCGGCTGTTTGGCTTTTCCCAATGCTGTGTGCACGCAGGGTCAGGATCCACGAAGCATTTTGCATGCTGGGGAGGGAAAAGGGAGAGCCAGCACACACCCTTTTTCTTTTTTTTTCTCCTTCCTACAAATTCTAGATTTCACGTTAGTGCAATCTCTGGCTTCTCAGTTTATCACGGCCAAAGTGAATTTGTAATCATACAATTATCCTTCTGCTAAATTAATATATTAAAATGTTCAAACAATTGTTCCAGTAATTAAACAGACAGATATTAGAGAAAATGAAGGCATTTTAGTCCTGCTCTGTGGAATGTGCTGAACTTTCCCCTTTCTTAGCTGCTACTAAGACAGTATAGAAATGATTGGATAATTGGATGGTTCATGTTCTTCTGAAATCACCGAAGCAAAAGAAAGACAGGATCACTATAAAGTTTGTACTGAGCTGTGCATTGTGGTTTTGTTAATTACATGTTTTTTACCCTCCACCTACTGTTAAAATATAGAAATTATCAGCTACGAAAATTTGCAAGGTCACCCCTTAACCCTGACAGTGCTCATGACTGTGTCCCCTCTTAATTACAGTGCACATCATGCTGGGACACTGACCTGCAATGGCTCTGGGGCACAACTGCATGTAAGCTGGGAGGATGGATGGAACCAAACCAGGACACCCCAGTGGCACCTGGCCATGAGGATGGATGGAAGCAAACCACAGCATCACCAGTGGCACCTGGCCAGGAGCCCCTGGGTACTGCTGCCTGGCAGGACACCCCTTTGCCAAACGTTCCATGTGGCATCGATGTGGTGACTGTGAGTGTGACAGCTGAGGGAACAGAGTGGGGAGCTCCTGATGGGATATTTGTGGCTGTGGAAGAGCACTGTTGCTTTCTTGAGGAACTCATGGAGCTCAGGCCAAGCAACCTTGCTCTGAGTAACTGCTGATCTTTTAGCAAGACATCTGCTCTTGATTTAAGCAATAGAGAATCTCTTCTTAAAGCAATAGAGAATCTAGTACATTCCTAGCTACAACATCTCTAGCTGAGCTAAACAGCCCCTTGGTTGAAAACACAGCCCATCTGAATTTCCCGGCTTCAGCTCTCATTGGCACACAGCGTGCCCTTCTCTGCAAGGTGGGAGAGCTGCTTGTGGCTGGCAGGCTCAGCCTCATCAGGTTCAAAAATTGTGCAGAGGTGGCACTTCAGGACACAGTTTAGCAGGCAAGTGAGTTGCCCCCAGCAGCTGGAGCCTGGTGGTGCCGCTGACCTGGCTGGCTCATCTCCACATCCCGGAGCTGGTGGCACTCACAGGGTTGGTGGGATTTGGTGGCCATGCTTCCCGCAGGGACAAATGCCACAAATCATGGAGAGGTGCAAGAGGAGCCCTGCTGGGACCTCACACCACCCAGCCGCGCAGGGATGCCCTGAGCCAGGTAGGGGAGCTGCTCTGGGGCATTCAGACAGGGGAAGTGGGGAGGCGTTTCCTAGGGTGCAGGGCTGGAGAGGGGGGGGTCCAGTGTCACCCCTTCCCCAGGGTATCCCCCCCCTAGTGACAGTGCTGGGCTGGACATCACCCCATATGGGTGCTGCTGCCTGCCATGGGCAGGAGCTCTGCTGATGCTAAACCAGTCCTGGGAGCCCACTGGGACTGGGAGGAGGGAGAAGCTGTGGCAGGACAGGGGTGCTGAGGTGGCTGGGGAGCAGTAGGTGCTGTCCTCTCCCACCCTGGGCTTGCTCAGCGGGGCAGTGCCCTCTGCATCCCCCCCAGAGCAAAGGAGCCAACCCAGAAGCTGCCCCCACACCCGCAGATGCTGCAGAGCTGCAAGCGGGCGCGAGAACCCAGCAAAGTTATCAATATTCAGCAAATGGAGCAGGTGCTGGAAATGCAGGGCTCTTCTGGAGGAGCTTGCATGTCAGGAGGGTCAAGTGGCTGCTTTGGTTTTCATTTGTCAGCTCTTATTTTCAGGGCCTTATGGTTTGGACAAACTAATATTAGCAGGGTTCATGGGGAGAGTATGCAACACAGCGTTCAGGAAATCACTCATCCCTCCCCACTGTCAGAGCTCAGCTCACAGACAGGCGTAAATAAAGCTTTTATTGTCTTGCACCATCACGACACCCCAAAGCAGAGGAAAAAAAACCTCAACAGGTAATTTATTCAGCAAATGTTATGTTTTCATTAGCTGCTCACAAGCCAGGGCTGACATACACCACTGATGCCATTTCTAAATAACACTGGTTCCTCCTCTGAACTGCACCAGGAGAAGAGCATGGCGCTGGCCACTGCATCCATCCTGTCCATCCATCACTGTCTCCATCCCTGGAGGGGTTAAAAAAATGTGTGGATGTGGCACTTCAGGACAAGGTTTAGTAGGAACGGTGGGGTTGGGCTGGGTGAGCTTAGAGGGCTTTTCAACCCTCACTGCAGGGTCCTGGGCTCGTCCCAGGGGTGCCCGGTGCAGGGGAAAAGGGACCTTAGAGCTGGCTTTGAACTGGCACAGGAACACAGAGAGACAAATACATTATTGGAAAGGAAATACTGAATTGTGAGGGGGGTGCTGAGCAGGTGGGAGAGGAAACAGGCCCTCTCATCTGCCTCCATCAGGCGCACACACTCCCTCTCTAATTATCCATCTGTCTGTCTATCTGTTCATATATCTGTGTTTATCAGAGTGCTTACTTATTTTTCATCACCTTTCTATTTTGTTCCGCTGTATTTTGACTGCTCCTATGAAAGAAGGAGTTGTAAAAGAAGGAGTTTAAAGAAGGAGTTGTGACCTTTCCCAATGCGCTACAATTAATTTTGACTTCAGACTTATAATGAACTCCTATTATCCATCACGTGTAGGTCACTGCCTTATACTAATAAATCACGCCTGCCTGTATCACCACCTGCACTACAGGTTAGGCAGCTCGTCCCACTCATGGATGTTCCCCACCACGGATGCTGCCACCACGGTGCGAGGGTTTCCTTGGCAATCATGATGGTGAGGAAGGTCTGTGGGATCCTTCCCTCACTTAGGAGGCTTTTTCCTGCTTCATGCAGCGTGGTGAACAGACTGAGACACAAAATCTCCAGTTCAAATGCGATGTGACACAACCTAATGGAGTAAATATGGGTACAACAGACAGTTAAGGTGCTCATAAACTATGTATTGTTTCTTTTTGGATTGCACTGATGTTATTGCAGATACTGTATGAAGTCTGAAATAGGATCACAGTGGCTTCACCCTTTCGCAGCTCCTTTTACTGAGGAGAAATTGCTTGGCTGACATGCGGCATCCCCATCTTTTAAATGTATTTATTGTTCTATAACATTTCATACACTTCATATGCGTTCAGGAGAGCAATTCAATATACCTGCCAGGAATGAGAGACGCATCAAGCACGCAGGAGCAAGGGAAGATAAGTCAGAGCCCCGTGAAGCTGCAGTACTTGGTGATACCGCAGCAGGGCTGGGCACGGGGGTTACAGCAGGACTGTGTGCCCTGGCTTTGCGGGGACAAACCTTACATCCAGGCTAGATGATTCCATCCCCTTTACCCTTCCAGCTGCCCTCACCTCTGCTGCTTGTGGCAGAGCTTGAGCACAACCTTCTCAGAGGGGTTGAGTTCTCCCCTCCAGCCCCTTGGCCCCATGGTCAGAGCACGGAGCTCTGGAGTTTCACAGCATCACAGCGGCTGCGGTTGGAGGAGACGTGCAGATGGCAGGATGGTGGAAAGCAGGAGAGCCTAGGGGTGTTATTAGAGGTATTAGTTACCACTTAATAGACCCTTCTTGCTCTGGAAGGTGCAAGACCCAGCACTAAACCCTGGTCTGCCCCCATTAGGATTCAGTGACAAGTACAGAAACAGCTTAAAGTATTGAAATAGAAATTGCTGGTGTAACAGGAGATTTAATGTTAAAATGTTTCAATAAAATAAACCCTTAAAAGCTCCCATTACTGCACAATTGCCCTGCAGATCCTTGTTAAGGTTCTATATATAATACCAAGGAGCCTCACGGCCAGCAGCCAGAGTGCTGGGGACACTAATGAGAATATTAGGGATGAGAGGGGCTCGCGTGCCTGCATGCACCGAGAGATGCTGCCACTGCCAGCTAATGCTCCCAGCTCTTATCTGCTCACAGATCACAGTGGCACTGCTCTTCAGTCCCAGCGGGTGGGAATGGATGGAACCAGCAGAGCAAAACCTTCTCCTCCTGCCCAGACCCCATAGCTGTTTGCCAACAACGCCCTCCCGAGCCCTGCATCTCCTGGACATGGAGCAGCTTTTGGGGAACAGCCTGGGGTGTTCTTGTGGCTTAACCAGAGGAGAAGGATGCCCCAGCATGTCTGCAAGCTGAATCAGCCCCTCTCCAGCATGAACATGGCAACTAGGACACAGAATGAGAGGTTTGATTACTCATCTAATCTACAAAGGCAGCAGTCAATGGCCCAACTTGGTGTCACCCCTCTGTTCCCATTGTCCCACAGCTCCTTGGTGTGAGATCCTCGCTGGAGGATGCCAGCCCTGTGCGGTGCCAGACCCACAGCCCAGTAAAGATGTGTCCCAGCCCAGCAAGGATGTGTCCCATCCTGCCTCTCTTGCAGCCCCAGGGGGCACGGGCAGTGCCTGCCCATGGCTCACTCGCGCTGGATCTGGGGCAAGAGCGTGGTGGCAAAGCCCAAATCTCAGGGATGCACACGCGTGGTGCCAGTGGGAGCATCACCGGGGCAGGACTGGCTCTGCTGGGCCAGGTTGTGCTGCCTGGCCAGCACCCAGGTGATGCGTGTGCACGTCCGTGTGTCTGTGCCTGGGCACACGTGTGCATTTTTTTGGCTGAGCACTTCTGCGAGGTTTAGAGTAGACACCGCCTTTAAACACTCTTAAAGCGCACTGTTTAATTTGAATGAAATGCACTAAATAGCATGGTGTCAGGTGTAATTACATGTTACCAGCAGTGTGCCAGGAGTAAGTTGCTAACACATTGGCATGGTTACTGTACACTTGGGTGAATTTCAAATACAGTTTTGTTAGTATTGGATCTAAGGGAAAGGAGCCAAGTCTGACTATTGAGGAAAACAAGTGGAAGTGCTGTAGACTCATTATTCATCTCTGCTTCTGGAGCTCTTGGATCGAATAACACGCTCCTCTTCCATTGTAACAGAGCCTGTTATCTCACGAGCTGCCTTCCCTGCCTCTCCCCTCTTTGCTCTGTGGTGCAGCGAGAGGGGCTGTGGGCACAGCAGGAACCATCGAGGAGCCCGCTTTGCTGTGCAGCAAGCAGAGAGATGCCCTCCTAGGGTTGACTGTCCCTGCTTTGGCTTTGCACTGCTGTTTGGCTCTCCTCTCATGCTGCAAACAAGCTGCAGGTCCGTACAGGTCTGCTGTGCCGGGCACTGACTGCAGCCTTTGGGAGGGACCTGAGCAAAACTCAAGGCTTGGGTACAACCTTTAGGTGCTCAGAGCTTGGGTCTCTGGTGCTTTTTGTGATGTCAAGCCATGATTCACTGAGTGGCAAAGATGGAAACAGAGCCAAGAGCCCTCACCTTGCCATGAGCATCCTCCCACGAGCATCGCTGCACAGGCTCCTCATTCCATCTCCCTTTGCAGCCAGGGGCTGTTGGGAATGCAGCCAGCGCTGCCGTTTGAGGTTGGTATCGGGATCACTGGGGCAGGGGGATTCTGCTCTGCTCCTCCACAGAGATGCTCCCAGCGTGATGCGGCGGCCGACCCTGGCTTCAACAGGTACCGCGGTGCTCCCAGCCGCTGCTCCCGGCACAGACAAAGCTGCCATCTGGCTGGTTACGGGACTCACATTAAAATGGAGCTATGGCTCCCCAAGTAAAATATTGATGAAGAAGGCCTGAAGCTAGGAATGAAGGAGCCTGCCTGTATTTTCTTCCCAGTTTAATAGCTCGCTGCTTCATGCCAAGAAGACTAAAGTGTGTTATTTGGCTCTGGATGAAAATGCTTTCAATTGGGTAGTGAGCCTGTCATTTGCATCTTGAATAAATAGGTTCTAACAAGAAGAGATCTGTTTAATGGAGAGATTTGGGGAATTCAGCCTGAATCCTGCCTGACTTAAGGTCCTGAGACAATAATTGGGATGAGCAGACTAAAGCCAAGAGCTCTTCATGGGACTAGACAGCGTATGAAGCTTTAAGTAGAAATTGAACCGTACAACTCTGTCAGTGCCTCTGGAATTGGAGATGGGATGTTTATAGGCCTGGGAATTCGTGCTCCCTGCACAAGTTGTAGATTGCGTATAATAAGCTGGCCTGACTTGTAATGAGTGTGGCTGGAAATTAAGAGACATTATCACACTTTGAGTGGCAAATTGCAGAAGCATTGGCTCCTGCAGCTGGGTTAGCAGCACCCACAGCTCTGGGGGGACCTTAGAGCAGCTTCGAGTGCTGAAAGGGGCTCCAGAAAAGTTGGAGAGGGACTTTTTACAAGGGCATGGAGTGATAGGATGAGGGGGAATGGCTTCAGATTGGAAGGGGTAAGATTTAGATTAGACATTGGGGAGAAATTCTTCACAATGAGGATGGTGAGGACCTGGCCCAGAGCAGGGGTGGCTGCCCCATCCCTGGAGGGGTTCAAGGCCGGGTTGGATGGGGCTTGGAGCCCCTGATCCAGTGGGAAGTGTCCCTGCCCATAGCAGGAGTGGAACCGGATGGGCTCTGAGGTCCCTTCCAACCCAAATCATTCTTGGATTCTATTAGACTTTGTTTTTTAAGCCTGTTTTAAAGCAGCTTGTAGTGATGTTTGCTCCATCAAAGCCAGAACCCCCTGGCTGAGCAGGGCTGGGTGCTGCTGTAGCTCCCAAGTGCTGCCATTCTCCACAGCTGACTGCGGCGGCGCAGAGAACAGCTCCAGAGATGTTATGCTCACCCTGTCAATGTGTACTTGGGGAGTCCTTAATCCACGGGTCGCTGACGTGATAAACAATAATGTCTCTTTTGGAGCTGTTACGACTTATCATGTTAATGGGCACTTAGGGAGTCTTTAATTGGTGATTTGTGCATGCACTGTCACAAAATTTTAAAACACATTTACCATCATTTCTGGGGTGTTTTAGAAGCACCAGCTCACTACACTGAGAGATGCACAAGTAAACCCATCTGAAGTCACCTGTCCTGCTTGCTCACCTGCTGCTTCAGGCTCCATCTCATGGGGAAAGGGCTGTTGCTGTCTTTATGAAACTTATGAAGAATGGGGCTGGGAAGGTAGTGGTACCAAGAAGTTCTTCTTGGCAGGGTGCTCTGTATCCACAGCGAGGGTCCCTGGGGAATAATCATCTCTGGCAGCAAACCAGTCCTGCCAGGGATTCACTGCCGGGGCTGCGGCACGGCCAGGTCCCCTGGAGGGGTTTGTCTGCATACATAGAACCACAGAAGCATAGACTGGTTTGGGGTGGAAGGGACTTAAAGCCCATCCAGTTCCAAACCCCTGCCACAGGGGGACATCTTCCCACTGGATCAGGGGCTCCAAGCTCCATCCAACCTGACCTTGAGCACCTCCAGGGATGGGGCAGCCACCTCTGCTCTGGGCAACCTGGGGCAGCGCCAGCACCACAGGATGCTCCTGAGCACCAGCACCAGGAGAAGCCGTCATTGATGCCACCTGCCCTTGCTGTCAAGTTCTTCTTCATTAAGAATCAAGCATGTGTCAATGCATAATTAAAATTCTGCATATTTTTAAAACAGTGCTTTCTAAATAGAGCTCCAGTCACCTGCAGCGATTAATGCAATCAGCCCTGTGTACTTGCTGTCTTCAGGTGAGTGCATCTCCTGCTCTTCCTGTCTCTATTTTTCCCCTAACTCTCCTCCCAACCTTGCTAACAGGAGTGGATTGAGCCAGAGGACTTTAACTGATGAAGTTACCATAGCAATACTATTCGTCACTGCTTTGCCATTTCCAGCTCTGCCTACAGCGGATCATATTCTGCTTTCTGTTTATCCAAGGACCTGACTGCGAGCAATCCAGCAGCCCAGCGAGCCACCAGCAAGCTCTGCAGAGCTGGGACGGGTGCTGCCTTGCTGGAGGAACCAGACCCACGAAAAGCACCTCCCAATGCTCTCTAACCCTGCTAACCTGGGGTTTGGGAAAGGCCAGGCACTGCGTGTCATAAATCCCGCAAGGAAAAGCATAACCCAAAACAAAAGAATGATACTGGGTGCTGCTCGGTACCTGCCACCAGGCAGTGACAGCCCCGGCTTAATGAAGATCTGGAATGGATCCCTCTCTCAGCTTTCTCTTCCCCTCATTGCCCTTGGGGTGAGGTCACACTGGAAGATGCAGAAACCCAGCCCCCAGTGGCCAGAAGGGGCCCAGAAACTGGTATGACTGGCCACCATGTGTCCTTGGTAGCTTTGGGAGTGGGATGGTGTGATTCTGCTCACCTGGGTAGCGTTCAGGGCTGGAGAACAGGCTGTGGGACCACGTCTCTGCTGTTCTCAACTGTTACAGCAGTGACCCTGCTGCGGTCCCTCCAGAGAACCCCCCTTCAAACCCATCCGCTCCCTCAGGGTGTGGAGGAAGGCTCAGGGGCACAGCCACCTCTCGGAGGTGTCCCCAGCACTTGTTGTTGCATTTATTGTATGGAAGGAGCGCCCAGCTGTACGAGATGAGGATGAATGCAGGGATTCCAGGGGACGCTGAGTGTTGGTTATTGTTCTGCCAGTGTGAGCTTGTTCGCATAAGCATCATCTGGCAGCTTGGGAGGGAAAGAGCACGACAGAGTCTGAAAAATTCATTGAAATGTTGGGTTCCAGCCAGAGAGAAAACATCGCTGAATGGCAACATAAAAGGATATTGTCCCATAACATTCCGAGAGCACTTCAGTATTTGTCCTCTTTATTTTAAAGTGTCGAGGATCTTTGGGAAACACTCTGGAATGGGACTTTTATAGATGGTCTAAATTAAACTTCACTTAATATTATAAGCAATAAATCCTCATTGTCAGGTTTTGTTTAGTGGGTATAAAAATGATTGGTAGGTGCTGTAGCTTTTTTCCTGAGACTGGAAGATCAGTGTTTTTCCTGTACAGCTTTGTCCTCAGCGTGTGAAAAGGAGAGGCCTTCTCCCAGCCCCGGGTGCATCCCTATGCGGCTCTGCAGGGAGCTGCCTGCCACACAGGTCATCTCCCACCCTCTGTTCCTGCAAGAAGACACCAAGAATGGCCTCTTGGCTTGTATCACAAACAGCGTGGCCAGCAGGACCAGTGAATTGATTGTGCCCCTGTTCTCAGTGCTGGTGGAACCACACCTTGAATACTGAGTTCACTTTTGTGCCCCTCACTGCAAGAAGGACACTGGGGGGCTGGAGAGCATCCAGAGAAGGGGGATGGAGCTGGGGAAGGAGCTGGAGAGCAAGGGTTATGAGAGGTGTTTGAGGGACCTGGGGCTGCTTGGAGAAGTCTGGAGAAGAGGAGACTGCAAGGAGATCTCGTCACCCTGTGCAGCTCCAGGAAAGGAGGTTGTAGTGAGGTGGGTGCTTCTCCCAAGTGACAGCTTCTTCACTATGAGAGTGGTGAGGCACTGGAACAGGTTGCCCAGGGAAGCTGTGGACCTCCAGGGATGGGTCACCAGCCCAGAAAACCTAAGTTCTTGCACTGGGAGCTGGATCCTGAGGGTGTGCTGCTTGCTGGTCTCACCCAGGGTGCAGCCCAAAGCCTGGGCAGGCTGTGCCGGGAAGGGCCCCTTGCCTGGGCTGGAACCTGCATGTGAAGAGGGATCCTCTTTTTTTTCTGGAGCTTGCACAGCAGCGTCTGCCAGCAGCCTTTAAAATGATAAAAACCAATTTAGTGCCATTTATGATGGAGGAATAAGAGAAATCATATAACAATTACTTACAGGAGATTTACCCCATTCTATATATTTAGGCTCGATGTGGCATTTCCAGTGACGTCCCATCCGTGCTCCCAGGCCAAGTGCTGCATTGGGGATGCAATTTCAGAGCAGATCTTTAGGTGCAAATTGATTTTGCTATGAATATTTATGCAGCGTGCGCGGCTGCGCGTGTGCTGAAGGGGGGAAATGTGGGGCTCAGCGTGGGATGCCGGCGCAGCCGCCTGCCCTCCTTTCGCCTGGAATAATAATTGGGATATTTATAATCTGCCCATGGATGAAATGCCTGTAGGGAGGGGGTATTCCTGGCGCGGCTGGGCTGCCGGAGGCAGCCGGGGTGGGACGTGGGGTGGCAGCGGGGCTTGCCCTGTGACTGATTTGGAATGCACACAGCATCCCTGCGCGGTGCATTCCCCGGCAAGAAACCCAGGAAAGACAAGAAAAATGAAGGCAGGCGCAATCTCATTTTCTGAGGGCTGCAAGTCAGCCAGGAAATGGCTATTATTCCATCGACACTGTCGGTATTAAGTTATTTCCTTCACTAAATACGAGAATGTTCATGAATATCTATTGAGTTCCAGGTACTGCCGTCTCCCGGCACTGCGGCTCACTGATTGTAGCTTTATATTCCTCCGACAACACACCTCAATCTCACATTGAAGTGAAAGACAATAGTATTTTAAATTGGTTAATAAATCTCTAGATTGATGCTCCTGGAAGGCCCAGGAACTTCATCTCTATTACACGAATAAAAGTGATAACATTTTAACCAGTGAAGTGCTAGGAATTTGGGAAGCTCCTTCCCGATGTCCTTCAGATGGTCGCGTCCCTCTGCTGGGAGCAGAAGTCAGGGCGGCTACCAAGGGCTTGTCTTTGAGGGGGAAAGTGTTTGTTTTCCAAGAAATTCATCCCATCCGAGCAGGATGAGGCAATTGCGCTGCCTTGGCTTCCTTTTTCTTTACTGGAGCCTCCACTCGGGCCCATACAAGGAGTGGAAAATTCTCTTTTAATGTGCAAAATGGAAGTGGCTCAGTCGCCTGTGGGAGCTGTGGCCTCACTGGGAGCCTTATCTGGCTCTGGGGATCCCTCTGCACCTCATCTGACCCCAAGCACCCTCCCCATCAGCAAGTGGCACGTGAGGTGTCGGAGGGAAAGATGCATTTGTGCCTCTCGCCGTGCCCCCAGCCTGGAGGTGGTTGCTCCCGTCCAGCGATGCTGCTGGCTGTGCACGGTTACATCACACAGAGCCTGGTCCCCAGGGTCCCCTGTGCCTGCATCCCAGCCCATCCCCATCACTCCCCCAGCCACGCGCTCCCGCCAGGCTGGTTTATGAATCCCCCTCCCCGTGCGCTCGCTGGGGCTGAACTGGTGCTGCAGGTGAAATGTCAGCGGGCAATTTTCCGCTCCTCTCCCTCCTTGAGATCTCCTTTTGTTCGTGTGTTGGGAAGCGGAGCGCGATCCCTGCCTGCGGGGCTGGGCTGGGAGGCGCAGGATGCGACCCTGGTGAGCGTGGCACGGCCAGCACTGCCCTGCAGCCACGGTGCCTGCGCTTGGCACCGATAAAGCCACCACTAAAGAGAATTTGGAAGAAATAGAGTCCTCTTACTTCTATGAATTCTTATAAATTATAAGGAGATGAGAATATTTTAATATAAACCAGAGTATTTCAAGTACAAAGAGCTGTTCTGAAAATGTATCGAATATTTTTTCACTGATGTTTAGTGTCTGTAAGATTCCTCAGGGAGTTTACAACAAGTGGAATACTTAAGGATATAGTGCCATGGGTTCTTTCAGTATTTTCTTTTCAAGGAAAGTAACCTCTGAATTATCTAGGAAGTACACGAACAACATGAAAGGAAGATTATGCACAGAAAGAAAAAAATATGCAGAGAATTCAATTATGCAAAAAAAGTGATGTGCTTTGCTTAATTCCCCAAACGCATCCCCCCACCGTAGTCAAGACAGCAGAACTCAATACATGCAGACAAGGTTTCCAGGTCACCCTCCTTGGCTCTTTCTGATCATTTCTTGTTGCCATTGCTGCTATATCGTAGGGTTCTTCGCAGGCTTTGGAATATCAGGGTGCATTTATGTCTCTTTCCTGGACTGTGCCAGGGCAGGAGACCCAGCGGGACCCAATTCTGGAGAGATTCATGGTGGAAAAATCCCATTATTTCTGGTAGATCAGGATGCTATGGCTCCGAGTTACAGGTCACTTAGGGTCATGGTCCACCAGACAGGAAGCGAGATGCTGGGGTTCCCTGTCCATCTACACCGTCCTTATTTTCTGCAGAGACCTTCCCAAAACTCCAGTGGCCAGTTTTCCTTCTTAAAAGCATTATTTACCATGCTAACAACATAATACTTGCTCTTCAGCCTCTACTGCATCGCTCCCCTTCATGAACCTGAGTGCCCTGTCAGCTTGTGGCCTTTGCACCACACGCTCTGCATCCCTGGGGATGCTCAGACCTGTTAGAGATGAAGTTTAACTCTTGTTGATTCACCTTCAGGGTTTTTTTTAAACCTGGAAGTGTCCTAGAAGGCTGTTGCAATGCCGCTCTTGGGTGGGCTTGCCCAAAGCATCATCCCCACAGGAGCCTGGACCCCCAAAGGGTGTGGGCAGTGGGCATAGGGCATCACCATGCCTGGCCCTGGGCATCCACCCCTGGATCCAGCCCTGTCAGCCCCTCCTTGCAGCCCAATCTCTTTGCAAATGTTTTGAAGAAAACAGAATGGAGGATTTAGGTGTCCAGCTCACATGAAGCTTCATTTCAGATGAAAAAGAGCTTATGCCCAGCCTTTCTTACACCCTCACAGCCTTCTGTCCCCATCCAGCATTAACCCTCAATGCCTTATGATAGGGGCATCCATTCATCTGCCTGTTCACACCACTGCACTTTATCCTCTGCATCTTCTGCAGCTGGAGGGACCCTGAGGAGCCTGGTGAGTCCCTGGCTGCCCCCAAGGAGACGTCTCCCACTTCTCTAACATCCCCCTTTCCCAGCCAGCAGCCCTGTTCACATATCTCCTACTTGGCAGTTGCTTTTCTGCTTTTCTCTGATTTTATTACTCTGCAGACACTGCCACTTGCAGCCCTGTTGTGGCACAGCCGCTGCTTCTCCAGTGAGGTGACCCGCACTGTCCTGAAGAACATCGGAGTGCAGGGCAGCCTCTCCCTTGACTTTGGGGCTGTAGAGAGATGGCCACGTCATGGTTCTGTGCTTGTTCCATTGCTGGCACTTGTTCCATCCAGAGACTTGCAAGAAAAACTTCTTTCCAGCCTTGTCTCAGTTGTTTTTTTTCTCATCCACATTTCCAGCAAAAGAAATAGCCAGAGTTTGGGGTATCTTCGGGTCAGGGGGTTTCTCCCTGTGCCCCAGGCTCTCCTCTTGCAGCCAAGTCAAGCAGGGTTATTTCAGTCCGCTTTTCCATAAATCTATTCTCTTCGTGCCTCCAGCAGCACCTCGCTGTATCTGTGCAGGCGTAACTGCAGTGTCACTGCCCAAAACCAAGCAAGCCCCAGAAATGTTTGATGTCTCCAGCCATAAAATTCTTGAAAAAGGAAAAGTGAAGCAAGGAATAAGCAATTCGCTTGTGATGAGGAGAACCCTTTGCTCCACACCGCTCTGCGGGGCTGCACTGGGTTTCCCCGTGCAGGTGAGGGTTTGCAGCCCTCCTGCAGACATCTCTCCTGCCAGGGTCTCTGTTGTGGGTTTTCCATCCTTCCTGAGGCTTCTCCTCTGTATCTGCTCATGTGCCGTTGCTCCCCGACTCAGCATGCTCTGGGATTTTCTATTAAAAAAGAAATAATAGTACTTTTCTAGTATTTCAGGGGAACAGGGAGAGCAATTTCAGGATGTGGCTCTTCGTAAAACCTTCCAGATGACTTTCCCTGGCACATGTTTGGATGGGTTTCACGCCCGCTGGGCTCTCACAGGGCAGCTTATAGCTCTGCTGTCCCAGGGCAGGGCCAAAGGCACTCATTGCTGCCCAGTGCTGGGAAATAAAGCTCTCTTTCCACCTCCAAAGAGCAGAGGATGCAGGGCAGGCTCAGCCCCGAGACCACAAACAAAGTGATGCCAGAGAACAGGGCTCCACGCCTCGGGCACCGAGGGAACCAAGGACTCTTTTGCAAATTAACATTTACCAACTCGACGCTGCAGAGTTTTGTTAACACAGGGATGCTGTTTGTTTATTTATTTATTTATGGCCCCATTAGTTGACGCATTTGCATCCAGCCTCGGAAAAAAAAGAAGTGTTTTCTCCGAATTGAATGACATGAATTATTTCGACCTAACTTACTAATTAAGACCTCATTAGCAGCCCAAATTTGTGATAGATCAGCAGTGGACTTGGCACAGTGGTTTAATTTAATGATTTCTTGCATTACTTTGTTAATCATCTTTAGTCTGATTTAATTTATGCCAATGTGACTATCCTAATTTCTAATTAAGGCATTGATGGCAGGGACACCACCACCGCATAAGAATTTCAATCAAGGAGAGCACAAAAGCAGCCCCTGCTTCTGATTTCTCCAGGGATGGTGGGTGGTAGGAAGCTCCCAGCCTTGTGCTCGGTGGTGCTGGACACCTCCAGCTCTGGGTGGGATCTTTCCTACCATTATCACAGAATCACAGATTCCTAGAATGGTTTGGATGGGAAGGGACCTCAAACCCCATCCAGCTCCACCCCTGCCATGGGCAGGGACACCTCCCACTGGATCAGGGGCTCCAAGCCCCATCCAGCCTGGCCTTGAACCCCTCCAGGGATGGGGCAGCCACCCCTGCTCTGGGCAGCCTGGGCCAGGGCCTCCCCACCCTCATCATGAAGAATTTCTTCCTGATATCTAATCTAACCCTTCCAATTTAAAGCCATTCCCTCTCATCCTATCACCCCATGCCCTTGTTAGAAGTCCCTCCCCAGCTTTCTTCTGGACCTCTTGCTTGGGTGGGAGAGAAATTTCAGCATGGGATCAGCCATGGAAAACCAGAGTTTGCAGGAAAAAATATCTGCTAATGCAAACTGTTCATGCGAGTCAATATAAATTTATTTAGTGCAATAAATGACATAATTGAGTTTTTATTTCCTTAATATATTCCACAAAAATAACGAATATTTCGAGTATCCCTGGCCTACAGATGTCTTTCAGAAGAACGTATTGCCTGTAATATTACTCTTGTATAAAGCTGACATTTAAATGGTTTAATAAATGAGCAGTTGTTTGACTTGTTTCAGTTTCAATACATTCTGGTGTATTAATAAAATATATTTCAAAAGGAAGCTCGATAGACCATGCTATAAAAATTCCTGATTTATTAGAGCTACATTTGCTATTAGTTGGGACAGATACTCAAAATGTCATTAAGGTTAAAATAATAATCAATCAAACTAATTAGACCCTATTTTTCATATGCAAATATAATTAAGCATACATTTCTCAATAACCTTAAAGAGAATTATTGAAGCTGCACAAAGTGGCGCCGAGTCCTTACTTGAGCTAATGAAATGACGGCATCTTCACTTGCATATGCAAACAAAATTGATTAGCCACTTCTCCTAATAACTTGGGGAGCGGCTGGCAGGGAGCGGGGGCTGCGGGGAGGTGGGTGCAGCTGCTCAGGGACCCCCCTGCCCAGCTCCTCACATCCCTGCCTGTTCCAGGACTGGGATCATCACCTGGGCTTTTGCTCTGCTCCAGCATCCTGGGTGCAGGGGGATGCAGGGACAGGATGAAGGGGAATGATTTTGATCTGAAAGAAGGGAGATTGAGATGAGATCTTGGGAAGAAATGTTTCTCTGTGAGGTGGGGAGGTCCTGGCCCAGGTTGCCCAGAGCAGGAGTGGCTGCCCCACCCCTGGAGGGGTTCAAGGCCAGGTTGGATGGGGCTTGGAGCCCCTGATCCATGGGAGGTGTCCCTGCCCATGGCAGGGGTGGGACTGGATGGGCTTTGAGGTCCCTTCCCATCCAAACCATTCTCTGAATCTGTGATATGGCTCACCACTGATGTTTTCCCTGGCAAATCATTCTGACTGGGAAAAATACCATTTTGCTATGAGAAGGGTTAATAAGAGATGTTTATTTATGAACTCAGCATATTACTGTTGCATAATTTGAATACAGTGCCTATGAGCTTTTTTTATTGCATGCTATAATTTCATTTTTAAAGCTTTCCCTATGCCATACTTTAAAAATGATACCGCAAACAAGAAATAAATTCTGTTTTGCAGCTGTGCTAACTATATTTACCCATGGGATACACTATTTTGTCCTTGACATAAATCCCTTGGGATCTCACTCAGAATTACTCCGGCACGCCACATTCACTACATCAGGGTATTGTACACCAAGTCTATCACACGGGCTCTGGCTGAGCCGCCGGATCGCTGCGAAGAGGCACTTGTTTAGCATATTACCATGAAAATCAGTCAACTCGCACATTAACGATTGTCAAAAACCCAGGCGAGGGAAATAGCTGTGGATTAAAGCAGCCAGGATCCCCCAAGCAGAGGCAGGGAGGGTGCAGGGGGCAACGTTCTCCTGCCTGGTGGCATCGCTCTGCTGGCGCTTGTCCCATCGCAGAGCGGTTGTGCCCATCCCAGGCACCCCCAAATGTCCGTGTCCTCCGCAGGGCAAGGAGCCCTCAGTGCTGCTTTACACCATATGCATTTGCTTTATGGTTTTCCCAGAATTTGCAGCACCTCGAGGCTGTTTCCAGCGCTGCTCTGGATGCAAACAGACAGGTAATCAACGGCGGGAGGCGTGCGAATCCCTCAGCAGCTCTGCCCACCCACCAGCTCTGCTCCTCCACAGCCCCAAGGTGCTTTAAGCCACCTCTGCATATGGATCTTGCTGTTAATTGGGGGCCTCATTTTTCTGCAGGTGTCAGGCTCCAGGACATCAGATTTAACGAAGTTCAGCTTCCCCACTTAACTGTAGAGGCAGAAGCACCAGAACTGCCGTGAAAGGGGGGGTTGTGCCTTTTGCACATGGTGGGAACCAGCAGCAGCTATGACACTGTCAGCATCTCTCAGGGGACGAGCATATTTTTGTCGATCATGTAGCATCAGGTTCTCGTGTCACTGCATTACGGAGCTTGATGGCACTTAATACACCATGACAAGGTGTAACATCAGAAATGGAACACAAAATGAGATCAAACGGCATCACGGTCCCCAGAGGGCCCGATCAAATCCAAGGTATGGAAATTTGAAGGGGAGAAAAAAAAATGCAAACTCTCCACCCCGACAGAAGCCTTTTGAATCCCATTATCCTGGCCAGGCAGCAGCTGGGCTGGGCTCTTCCACGGAGGAGGACATGGGGTCTCATATGGTGGCCATCTCACCTCATCCTTGCATGCTGCTGGACCTGCAAACCTCTCAAACTCCATCCCTGCAGCAGGAAGAAGCCCCAACTCCAGTCTGGAGGAACCAAGGCAGGTCTCTGCTGGCACAGGGGCAACCTCATCCCCAACACTCACCCTATACCCACTGCCCTGTGTTTTCCTTGCCTTTGGCACACACTGAGAGCTGCACCTCTCCATCTCAATATCCTGATGTTTAAATGCCTCTCCCATTCACATCTATGCAATAACATCAGAGAAGAAGCAGAGCAGCAGGGTCTCGGCCAAGGGCAGGCAGCTCTGGTTGCATGTGGCAAACTGCAGCAGCGTAACAGATGCAGAGAAGGCAGCATCAGGGGATGGTGCCAAGGGATGGGGGACTGGGGAGGAGGAAGATCAGGAGAAGAATGAGGTGTTGGGAGAGCAGGCTGTGGGGTGAAGATTTTCAAGAGAGCCAGAAGAGACCCAGCAAATTCATCACCCACCTCCCTGCACCAAGGAGGAGGAGGGCAGCCCCGCACGGAGGGGGCAAGTGGTGAGTGGGAGAGTGGACAAGACCCATCCTGGGGGTTGGATGTCAAAGTGCCGCCTGTCCCCTCCCCAGGACAAGCAGGGTGAGCCCAGAACAAGGACCTGCCCTGCCTTGCCAGTGTCTGCAGGCAGAGATTGACCCAAATGGCCGTGGACAGGGAAGGTGTTTCTTCAGAAGGACCCTGATGGGCAGTTTCTAGTTGTACAAGCAGGATCCTTAAGGAAAACGGGTTAAGGACAAAACACTTTGCATGGGGGGAGGGAGGGAGAAAGAACCATTTTTCACATATATCAGCAATTTTGGAAAAAGGAAAGAAGCCATTTTTCAGCAAAGAACTCTTTTCATTTGGAAAATGTTAAACAGATGTTCATAACAAGTACATCACGGAAAGAATGAATGAGATCTCTTGGTTGGGACTAATTCTGAATCCCCAACGAGTTGCTGAGCTGTGCTGCTGGACTGCTTTTTGCTGAAAACAAAGGCAGATGCACTTTGGGAGCCACCACTGGTGAAAGAGTTAACATCCAGCATCCAATGGACGTGGTATAAACCGCAGTGGGTGAAGAGAGTAATTGCAAACACACACTGGCTGTCCTGAAGAAAGGGCTTCCTTCATCCCGCCTGGCTCCCAGGTGCCCAAGCCTGAGCTCGGTCCTCTGTCGAGACTAACTTCATCCACAGTTTGCAGCCCCAGGTGCTGTCACCGTCCCAGGCTGAGAGCAGCCACTTGCTGCTCCCAGCAGCTGGATCTCAGCCCCATGCTCGGATCAAAGCTCACATCAAGCAGCTCCCGGTGCCTCAATCCCAGTGCCCTGTGCCAGGCAAGCGTGCCAGCTCGTGAGATGCAGACACCCTGGGATGCTTATGGGAATGCCAGAGCCACTGAAAAATCACTGTGATTCAAATGCAGAATTGAAATCTGCAGAGTTTTAGGCACCCTCTCCCACCTTAGGCACCCTGCTGCCACTTTAACCTCTTTTTCCTACCCCTGCAGCTGGAGGGAGCTGCCAGACAAGGGGCTGGAGAGGGGGGCTCAGCAGGCATCTCCTCCTGGCCAGGGTTTCTTGAACCCCGTGCCAGAGCAGGGCCCCCAACTTCAGTCCTCTTGGCTGGCCCCTGGGTGGGGGCTCACCTGGAGGAGCCCTCCGGTGAGATTAAGGACAGGTGATGACTTTTTTTCCCTGCAAATGATAATTGCCACTGTGGAGGCGTTTGCATTAGGAAAAACTCACACAGGTACGTGCGTCCCCAGAGCTGTGTGCCCGGCAGAGCCGCAGGCACTTTGGGAGTGGTGGCAGCAGCAACAGAGTCGGGGCTGGGCTGGAGCCAGTTAGTGCGAAATTATGCAGCAAGCCCCAGAGCATCTGTGCTTTTACACTCTTGTCTCTTGTATATTTTTTTTTTAGTGGCAAATCCTAAGTCCAATCAGAACAAAAGGCCAGGGCAGCATCTAAACAACAGCCAGCGCTCTGCAAGGAGAGCTAATAACTGTGTGCAGGGATCCTGGTTGCTGGTTAAATGAGGAATTTTCAGCCTCTGGCTTCACCCAGGGCCATGAAGATCAGCAAATCACTAATAGGGCTGAACCTTCACAAGCAGCTGAAGGGTGAAAACCTGCCAGAGGCTGCTCCTGTGCTATGTCCCAGCCCAGGCAGCATCCTGGGTGGTGGCCAGACAGGTCCCCTACACCCTGCCAGCCCTCCAGGGACAACAGCACAAACCAGGAGGTTAAATTGTTAATAAACTGAGATACAAACCAGGCAGAGGGACTTTGCAACGCTGCAAGGTTAATAATGCAATTAACAATCTATTTATTATGAATAATAATCATAATTGACTTTTCTTTGGATGCCTCGATCTGTCTGTCTCTCCACCCATCCATGTTTGAGCTGTCTCCCTCCTTCTCCTCGGACTCCCCGAGTTCATCGCTCTTGCAGCAGAGCAGCGCCTTGCAGAGTGGTTTGTTAGCACAAATGGATTATGATGTTGCATCTGATGAATTGTATCTGTACCAGCTGCCAAGGGTACAGCACAAACAGGAGCAATTAACACAGCTTCTGAATTAAACGATAGCCTGGGACTGAGCAAGTTAAGTTCTTCCCACACACTGCAGTGAAGTCCCTTCAACCACACAGGACACATCAAAGCAAGAAGAGCGGTTGCTTTTCTTCCATCCTGGCTTCCAATGTGGCTGTGTGAGATACTCATTTTGAGCATCCTCAGTCCCACATTCCCCTCTCCCCTTTTCCCAGGGCCACTCCTTAGCTGGGCACCTGTGGAGGCTGAAGAGAAGCTCTGCAACCAAGCAGCCCGGCTGCCACCTCAGGGATGGACCCAAGCATGAGCGTGGCAGCTGGGACCTGGGATGTGCTGCAAGCCTGGTTAGGAACTAGCTGCCTTTAGGGAGTCATCTATTAACTGCCAGGTTGAGAGAGATGGACTCATTCCAGACAGAGCAAGTACAGATCTCCCTGCCCTCAGGGCTGACATCACCAGGCAAGGTCCATTCCCAGCAGCCATCACTTACACAACCCCAGAATCCTTCCAGGACCATTTCTGGGGCTCCTTTGCACGAGTTTTGGTAGGAGCAAGGACCCTTCCTGCTCCCCAGGTCAGGAGTGGACAGCAGCATGTCCTGAAGACATGCTGGACCTCAGCAGATGGTCATGAGAGCTGAGATTCCTCTGTGTAGGGGGCCAGGAGAGGTGCCTGCAAGATGAATGCCTGCTGGGGCGGGCTTTGACAGTCATGTGTCTCCATTTCATCGCTAATATACACAATTAATAAACTTAATTACACATAAAATTGCGGCAGCTGAAAAATGAGTGCAATTCTTTCTCCTCCAGCTTTGCACCAAGTCTTTCACGAGGACACAGGGTGCAAAGGCATCACTGCAACTGATCACTCCCCCACCCCACGTCCAGCCACACAGCCAGCATCCAAGAGGCAAAGCCCAGGTGTGCACAGGACCTGGCATGAGCTTTGCACTGGAAGGTGATGGGAGCCATGCAGACAGTCGTGTAGCAGAGATCTTCCCTTCCTTTATGCCGTGCCCTGTTTGGAGACCCTTCCTGGAGCCCCCTTCACCAAACATCTCCCACAGGGCCCATTTGCTGGGTCCGGCATGGGTGTGGAGCTGCTTCATCTCTCTGATTTAGACCAGGCAGGGACGTTTCTTTGTGTCTGTGGTGTGCTGCTCGCTGTGCAAAGTAATCAGTCCCTGTTTGCTGGAGGATTAAACGAGTCCACAATTCAGAACACCACCTCATGCAGACAGTACTGATCCCTGGTACCCGGCGCTGGACCCTGTGGGTTTGGGAGAGGAGAGGGATGTCTGTCCCAAAGAGGGATGGGTGTTTGTGGGGATGTCAGGACTCACCTTCTGCAGGGCTGCGAGTGCTGCCCAGCTCCCTCGGGGTGGGCTGTCAAGGAAGGTGAGAGAAATGCATGATTGGGTCACTTACACCTCACACGAGGTGCAGCCAGAAGGACTGAGGTGCCCAGCTGGGAGGTCTCCATCGGTCACCATCTCCGCTCGCCTCTTCCGGAGGAGAAGGAGTTAACAGCTGCCTTCATCGCCGCAGCACTAAAGTTCATTACTTTTGCTAATTGCTTTGAAGTCAGTGATTCAGCAGCTAATGGAAAATATATCTCTGGGTAATAGATTAATTGGCCACTGCTGACCAGTTTGCAACAGGGGGTTGGGGCAGGGGCTGCAGCCCCGCGCGGAGCCGCAGGCACCAGGCCACCCAGCACCACTGTCTGTGGCAGACTGGGTTTCACAGAGCCTGACTGGTGATGCTGAGCTGCAGCGAGCTGGTTCCAGCCCAGGGAGCAGTCGAGAGTGCGTAACCGCAGCCCCAGGCGGCAGCGATGGGCTTCGAGTGACAGCATCTCGTGGCCAGGTGCTGCACTGGGTGACAGCTCAGGTAAAGGCTTTCACTCCTGCCTCGTGACAAATGCTTTCCTTTAATCTTCAAAGAATTAACATGGGTGTGTGTAGAAACAATTTAAATGCAGCCCTATTAATGATGCTGCCGGTGTCACCAGAGAAGCTTTACTTTCCCGTGTAACGAATGCAGCCATAAGTACTTTGCAACCATATGGTGATTATGTTTAATAAAGGACATCTTCTGTAATTAAACAGTTTTATTAAGGCATTATTAGCCCTTTAAGTTGAAAAATAGCCGAACAGAGGTGTAATAAGGTGCTAGAATCTGTATTTGGTGAACAGATGGATGGGAAGCTCCACATTCTTGTGCCGAGCGCCTGGTCGCAGGGCTGGGAGCTGCGAAGTGCTGCCACGAGCAGAGACACGGGCTGCCTCGTGTGCTGGGTGCCAGGCAGTTCTGGCCGTGGTGGGGTTTGCTGAGCGCCAGCACCAGGGCTCAAGACCCTGCCACGTGCCCCAGGGTGCTGTGATTCTGGGGACACTCAGTGATGCGCAAGGGACAGCCAACTCTGCTGGCACCCTCTTTGCATCAGCACCAGGGCTCGCCCCAGCCAGGATGCTGCCACGCTGCCCGGATCCCTCTCCTGCTCCTCTTCCCCAGTGCTGATTTGAATAATTCAGTGTGGCCTCGTCTCGGGGGCACTGTTGTCTTCAGCAAAGGCAAATCAGCAGCCTGGACAGCCTGTTAAGAGGGCCCCAGCCTGCTGCCTCCATCTGTAAATCAGGATTAATGAGACGGTGGAGGAAACTCAGAGCCTGGTGCGGCTCTGCTGGCAGCTCACGCTTGCAAACGGTGGCTGCCTTCGAGTCCTCGGGCAGTGGTGATGCCAGGCAGCAGCGTGCCAGTAACTGGTGGTCCCTCCTCCCTGTTTCCCATTGCAGCCACAGGTTCTCTGCTGCCGGCAGGCCGAGCGCATCCTCGGTGGTACCAGATGGTTGGTGGTGCCAGCACATCCCATGGGGCTCAGGAGAGAGAAAGTGGTGTTTGTGGTGCTGAGCAAGGCACCGTGCCACCCAGGCTGGGCTGCAGGTGGGATCTTGCACAATCCAGATGCTGTTACCCAAGTGGCCAGGCTGGAGCACCCTCTTTGGAGAGCGGCTGTGCAGCATCCTCGGTCACTGTCACACCAGGAGGCTGTGCCAGGGTCCTTTAGCAATTACCCTGTCATTGCTCAGCTGTGGTCGTGCCAGATTCTGCAGCAGGGGTCTCCTTTCTGCTGCTCTTGCCCCATCATCATCCTCTCAGCCCTGAGACACCCCTAGGAGCAGGACAAGAAATGAGGAAGGAGCCCTGTGGGAAAGCTGCCTGTGCCACTGCCCTGTCCTGGCGAGCTGTGCTCTTGTGCTGGAGGAAGGTTGGATAAGAGGGTCTAGGAGGGATCCTGCATTACAGGCATCGCATTTGGTGCAGTTTTGTGGTCGTAAGGAGGTGCAGGGTTTGTGTCAGGTCCCTCCAGCTCCGGTGATGAGGAGCAATGGGCACAGCCAGCTGCTCGTGCAAGCACTGACCAGAGGGGAGAGAGGTGTTACGCTGCTAGTAATGTTTTTTTCTTCATCTGAATTTCTGCGGCCTGTCCTCTAATCATTTGTGTGTTATCCATCATCCTCTGCCTCCCCATCCCCGCTGTCGCACGGCTCCAGGCAATCTATCTTACAGTTAAAAAATTGTCTCCCTTACACAGGGGCTTTCAAACAAGACAAATAGAAAGAGTAAGATCTGGTATTGAGATGCTGTGTACAGGGTGTGATACATAAAACGGTGGGTAAAAGATCCCATCTGATTGTTGGGAGCAGATCTACAGTGCTGTCAGCGCGGTGCAGTCCCTCTGGAGGAGGACGAGAAGGATACGGCCCCTGCTGAGCAGCAGCATCTCCTCTCTGCCTCAGCCCCGGGGGCCCCAGCAGTCTGTCCGGCCCCAGAGTGGGCACCACATAGCCGAACCAGCCATCCTCAGTGGCTTTCCAGACACCTGAGGACAAATTCTGGCACAGAGCCTGGCACAGAGCCCTCCTGCACCATCAACTCTTGGTTCCCAGCCTGCTGGGACTGGCCCCATTGCTGTTGCTGCTGTTCTGCCTGTGAAATCATTCACGTCATGGGTGTTTTGAACTTTGTTGTCGGCTGGTCCAGGTTGTGTCAGGCAGGAGAAGCAGGGAGGGCAGGCAGCACCGCAGGCTGAGCCCGCAGCAGCTGCTCTGGGAGTCGGTTGGAAGTCGGAACACAGAGAACAGCTCAAACTTGACAGAAGGGGTAAAACTCTCTGTTTCTGGTACCTGGTGTGTATTAAACCCTACTCCTGCAGCAGCTAGGTGCTGCCTTCAGGGTTTTTCTTCTTTCTGCAATGAAGCTAATGTAATCCTTGGCTCTTCCTTTTCCCTGGGCAGAGCTCTCCGGGAGTGGTGGATGCCACGGGGAGCGATGTCCTCAGTCCTCCAGTGCTCATGTGTGTAAAGCTGATTGGTGCAAAGGCATGGGAGTGACTCAATTAGCTATAGCATTATTAAAATCTTGATGAGACCCTTCTCATGCCATGGAAGATGAGGGGGTGCCTGCTCAGCTCCCTGCCTCCCGCAAAGGTTTCCTGCTAAAACATACCTGCTTGGGAGATGAAGGATATGCTTAGAGCCTGTCAGGGTCTGAGCATGCCTAGAATAGCTGAAGAATTAGGATGAAATACTAAATGTTCCCCTTTCAGCCTCGTTCCTGGGGATGTGAGTGCCTGGGGAGCACAAGCTGACGGCAGGAGCCGTGCCAGTGCTGGGCTATGCGGGTGCCTCACCCCTGCAGGGGATACTGGGCTCTGTTGCAATGCAGAACCTTGCTTTTTCCTGACTTCCTAATCAGACGAAATAAATTTATGTGGTGTTGGATTCCTTCCCCTCCTTTCCCTCCTCTCGTGCTAAAGCAAAGGCAGCTTTGCACTAGTTTAGACAACCTCCGCTCTCGCCTGCGCCACGAAGCTCACAGGCTGCCTGCATTTTTATGAGCTGACTTGTTATATGGGGTGGAAGTATGCAAAATATGTCAAGCCCAAGCAGAGATTTGAATCGAAATGACTCTAATTACTTGTAATAATTTTTGCATTCCAACATAAAACAATGTTAAAAAAAATGCCATTACAATAGTTAAAAGACAAATCATTTAGCGACTCCCTTACTTTATTGCTTCATTAGATGATTTGCTTTGCAGCGTTTTGAACATGGGATTGGGTGATCACCCAGAGCGATTCCACTGGAAGCTGCATTAACAGAGTTCATCCCTTGTCATCAGTCAAGAAGTCCAACACCATCCCTGTAGGATCAATGGCCTGGTCAAATGAGCCACCTAATCATTCGGAGCTCATAGACGTGAGCAAACCCAGCCCAGGCATCTCCCCTGGCTCTGCCAGCCAGAGCAGCTGGTGTGGATGGTGGAGAGGTGCAAGATATTTGCTGCTGGTGAAATCTGTCCCTGGGCTTTGCATTCAAAGCCTCATACAGGCACCTGTTGAGCTGGAGATCACAGATTCAGGGAATTGTTAGAGTTGGAAGGCACCTTGTTAATTACTCAGTCCCACAGCCCCTGCCATGGGCAGGGAGACCTCCCATGAATCAGGTAGCTCCAAGCCTCATCCAACCTGGCCTTGGACACCTCCAGGGATGGGGCAGCCACCAGTTCTCTGGGCAACGTGGGCCAGTGCCTCAGAGCAGCTTTTGAATGCAAGTGGAACCGCAGGTGGCTCTACATGCACTGGAGACGGGGTAGGACCCTGCACATCACACACCTCTTGCACCCACAGCCGTGCAGGGACACCCTCCCTGTGGGCTGGCACCCACCCCGCACCCCGGGAGCTGCTCCAGCGTGTGCTCACAGCCCCCTCACTCCGAGCTGCAGCTGTGGGGTGGTGGGTAGGAAGCCGTTACACCTGGTGTGGGGGTTGGCCCCATCACCGAACGGCGCCGTGCGGACAAGCGCTGTCGTCGGGACGCGCTGCTGGTGATTTTGAGGAAAGGAGCGTCAAGCACGTGTCAGCGGCAGCCAACGCAGCCGTTCATTTAGACAGATTAAGCAAGTTGCTTATTGCCTGTGACATAATTTAGATGAATGGTGTGGGTAATCCATCAGGCAGACCCCTGCGCAGGTCCTGCGAGCAGCCGGTGGGGATCCCATTACCTTACATGTGTTAACAGCCAAACTCCTTTGTACAAACAACAAAGTGGCTTTCCTGAAAAGGCCGGTTTTCCCTCATTGTCTGGGAGAGGACGGCAGGTCGGCAGTGATGGATGGAGGCGGCTGGTAGGGTGGGATGTGGCCATGCTGCGGGTGAAGAGGGACACCGTGTGGGGATGCACCGATGCATCGCACTGTGCTGTGCTGAACCACCGCACTGCTGTGCACAGCAACGCTGCAACGCTGCATGGCTCCGTGATGCATCGCTGCACGGCTGCAGAGAGTTGTAGAATGGTTTGGGTTGGAGAGGATCTCACAGCCCATCCAGTCCATCCCCTTGCATGGGCAGGGACACCTCCCACTGGATCAGGGGCTCCAAGCCCCATCCAGCCTGGCCTTGAACACCTCCAGAGAGGAATGATTCAAGGCAACATAGCTGAGGAATGGTCTGAAGAACGAGTATTGTGAGGAGCTGAGGGACCTGGGGCTGTTCAGCCTGGAGAAGAGGAGGCTGAGGGGAGACCTCATCGCTCTCTGCAGCTCCTGGAAAGGAGGTTGGAGTGAGGTGGGTGCTGATCTCTTCTCTCAAGTAACAAGTGATAGGAAGAGAGGAAACGGCCTCAAGTTGCACCAGGGGAGGTTTAGATCGGATATTGAGAAAAATTTTTTTAATGAAGGAGTGGTGAAGCACTGGCAGAGGCTGCCCAGGGCAGTGGTGGAATCTGCATCCCTGGAGGGGCTCAAGAAAAACACAGGGATGGAAAGGCAGGGGATGAGCCACGGCCAGGGGAGCTGTTGGACATGTCCTCCAAGAGCCAGCGAGGCATTCCAGGTCACCCCTGCTTGCAGGCATCTGCTGGAGAGGCATCCCTGATCAAGCCAACCCACTTCCAGGAGCTGAGGTTTCTCTGGGGTCTTGAGGTGATGTGATGCCATGCTAGAGAGCCAATGAGACTTCCCTGTACCAAGCCCTCATCCCCCTCCACGTTGGAGAACCAGGACAGGGCCCCAGAGTGCACCCAGCAACTGAGCACTAAAGGTCTCCTCCATCAGCAGAGCCCCTGCCATGTTCCAGCCTTAAAACCAGCCACCAAAGTAATTTCTTGCTCCTCAACTCCCCACCAGGAACATTATCCCTTAATTGCTGCATTTATTCAGACTTATTCTGTATATCTAACAATAATGAGTATATTAGATATGTAATTATTACTGCCATAAACGTAATAGTGACAAAACAATAATTGAAATAGTGTCTATGAAGATAATTCACCATTGCAATTAATACTGCCCTGCTTAGTTAATATGTCACCATTTAAAATAAATGCTGTCATTACTCCATTACTAATACTGTGTTATAATAATTATTGCAGTGATAATTAAGTGTCTATAGTGATCATGGATTGCCATAGATTGGAATAAGAATCACTGTAAATAACGCAGGAGAAATCGCCATGGGAGGAAGAGGTGAGTTTTAGCAGGGAGCTTGACATGGGGATGCTCTTTGTCTGCACCACCACGATGAAATTCATGAGCAGCAGCTCTGCTCGCTGACCCCTGCCCGCCCCGGCGTGTCAACCGCCTCCCCGTGCTGCTCCGGCAATCCGGGCACAGCCCGGTGCCTGCCAGCATCAACCCCCAAAGCGCTCAACATCCTTGCGTAGGGAGACGGGGGGATTTGCTGTGCGGGGTGTGCATCCCCATGGGGCTGGGAGGCATGGATGGGAGGGGTGGGCTTGGGAGGGATGGGGTTGGTTGGGATGGGTGGGAGAGATGGGGTTGGGAGGGTTGAGGTTGGGGCTGGGTGGGAGGATGCACAGTACCTGCAGCATCTTTACTCTCCCAAGATGCCCAAAGGGGCTTCTGGATCCCCCTTGGGCATCGCGGGAAAGCATGAGCCATCCAGAGCTAACACCAACCTTTGCTAACTCCATCCAGTCCATGCTGAGTGTGATCCCTCTCCTCGGAGAGGCCATTCACAGCCAGATCTCTGCCACGTCCCTGCTGCTGCCAAAGCCTCTGGGATGGGCACATTCCTCCAGGGAAATACCACCCACGACAGCTCTTGTGCAGAGGAGGGCCCTGAACTGTGGCTGAGCCTGCGAATAAACCCTAATGCAAAAGACATGAGGATAAAAGACCACCAGTAACAGAAATAAAAAGGCAGATCGCCTAAGCACAGTCCAGCAGGAGCAAGGAGCAGCTCCCCGTGAATGCCTGCAGCCGAGACGCCTGCGAGCAGCAGCAAAACTCTATAGGAAAGAGCTGAGTGAGCCTGGAATAGCTGCCAGCCTGATGGGTTGCTCCGAGCACCTACGAGGAGGCTTTAAAAGCACCTGATGCTTGCTGGCATCATCAGTTGCTGCACTTCAGTGCTCCTCTTTGGTACAGAAACTTTCACAGTGCAAACTCTCCAGGCTGGTTTGCAGCAGGGCAGGGTTGCTGGAGCCCTGCAGCAGGGTCCCCTTCGCTGCTTTAGGCCCTTGCCCAGGTTTTCCTCCTGAGCCTTTGTCGGGTGCATTTTCTACCCAGTGCAGGTACTTCATGATAACTCAACTTTACTGGAGTTCAACTCAATTTTCTCAGATTAAATAAAATTTCAAGGTGTCACTCACTGGCAAACTATCAGTTGGAAGGTGGTTGATTTTTCTAACCCTATCTCTGGTCCAATTACAATTTTTAATCTATATGTAGATAATGGTGAACAAAACCCCTGTAGAAATGTCAGGAGTGAGGAGGTTATTAGCTTAGTTTTAATTACTGTCTATCATTCTTAGAAAACCACAGTAACCTGATAAATTAGGTGACAGCTCTGGTTGTAGGAGTTTAGGTAGGCTTTATAGGTAGATGATTTTTTTTAACCAGAGGTATTTGGGGGTGTTCTGTCCTTCCAGTGTTAACGTTCGCAGGTTTTGTTGGGTCTCCTGATATCTTCCCTTCCCAGGAGTGAGCACCCATCCCCGATGCCAGAAAATCCCCTGTGTCTTCAGCTGGGAAGGTACTGGCGAGGGGGTTTGTTTGTTCACACCATCGTTTGAGGTGGGTTTTGTTTCTAAACGAGCCAGGGACAGCACCCAGCGCTCATCTCATTGACATACCCCACGTCCATCGCTTTTAAGGAGACAGGCTGCCATCCCGCTCCCCTGAAAAGCACGTAACATGACAGGTGAAATGTCAGAAATGAGACTAAAGGCTTGGGGAAAACATTCTTCAGCTGTGAAGTATTCCCGCTAGGAATGTTAAACTGTAGATGAAACGTAAATGTCTCTAAAAGCCTGGAACGCAGCGTGTTTCAGCAGCAGCCCCCAACATGTGCGCACACACACACATCACCGTGTGCATGTGGAGCTGCTTGGAGCTGGACCCAACGCCTGCTCCCAGTGGCTCCACTGAGGGTGTCACGATGGATGGGGAAGCAGCATCAGCACGTGCCTCCACGCTCAGGGCAAGGACAGGGGTGATCTCCACCCTCACAGGCACAGCTCTGCCCCAGAGGTCTGTCCTTGAGGGTTTCCTGAGCCCTCACCTCCAAAGATGCTGCCCGACACGGCTTGGAGAGGGGCCAGGCTGTGGGATGCAGGCTCTGTGGGCTCGCAGGGCCGTGGGGATTGCCCTGTGTGACAGGGCTGTATCCATCAGCCAATAAACAGTTCATTGCGCTGAAAGAATTATCTTTGCTGGCATTAAGGTCGGCCGTAACACAGACATTATTACTAGCAGGAGGCATATAAGTAGAGCCTGTGGCAGATAGCAGCCTGTAACTCTTTATTATTTATACCAAAGCTCCTGGGAGGTGGAGGTGCAGGTCCTCAGAGCCCAGGAAAGGCTGCACTTGCCCCGTGCTTTACCTGGACACCCTGGGATGGGGCATGGCAAGCAGGGCACGTCCCGCGACAGCTCCTTCTGTGCGATGGGGTCCTGCCCCGGTGAGGTCTGTGCATCGCCCGGATGCTGCTTTAGCTGTGACGCAGAAGGAAATAAAGCCTGGAAGACAGTTTGGGACCTGGTGGGGTTTCAGCTGTGTGCTCAGCTGCACCAGCCACATGTGGGTTCTGCTTTGCCACAGCCCGCTGCCTGCACCGCTGCCGCACAGAGAAAAGCATCCCAGTGGCAAAGCAGTGTTCTGGCAGCCAGTGCAGGCGGCTCAGCTCAGGCTCAGTGAGCTGAGAGCCCTTCAGGAATTCACTAGCCACATCCTCCATGGCATTAAGCCCAGTATTTCTCTAAATCAAACACTAAGGAATGCGTGCATGCTTACCTGCAGCATCCTGCCTGGGCTCTGGCAGCTCCCACTGAGCCCCAGGGCAAAGTTAAATGCTCGTGTGGGTCAGAATCACAGAATCATGGATGATTTGGGTTGGAAGGGACATCAAAGCCCACACAGTCCCACCCCTGCCATGGGCAGGGACACCTCCCACTGCATCAGGGGCTCCAAGCCCCATCCAACCTGGCCTTGAACCCCTCCAGGGATGGGGCAGCCACCACTGCTCTGGGAAACCTGGGATAGGACCTCCCCACCCTCATTGTGTAGAATTTCTTCCTGATGTCTAATCTAAATCTTCCCCCTTCTAACTTAAAGCCATTCCCTCTTATCCTATCCCTGCACTGCCTCGCCAAGAGCCTCTCCCCAGCTTTCCTTCAGCTCCTTTCAGCACTGGAAGCTGCTCTAAGGTCTCCCCTTCTCTTCTCCGGGCTGAAAAACCCCAGCTCAGCCTGTCCTCGTAGCAGAGGTTCTGCAGCCCTCGGATCATCTCCGTGGCCTCCTCTGGATCCATTCCAACAGTTCCATATCTTTCTTCTGTTGGCAATTCCAGAACTGGACACAGGACTCCACATGGGGCCACCTGCAATTGTCATGGAAATCCTGATGCCTTTCTGCACTTCCTGAAATTAAAATGTGCCTCCACTATGAGTTGTTATCAAAAATAGAAGCATTTTATCTGTCTTTAGTACAGAACACAGATTGCAGGGAGACATTCAATTTGGAGTCAATTTAAATTTCAATTGTCTGTGAAATCTAAATCAATAGGCTATAGTTCAATGGCGCTTTAATAAAACAGGACATAACAGAGAAATCATTAGGGATTACATATGATAAGAGATTGAAAACAGTGCCTGTGTAGTGGTGGAGGAGCCATTAGAGAATTACCTCAAGCATTTGCAAGTAAACCAACAACCTCCTTCTCCTCCTGAGACTAACAAGAAGACTTAATTGTGCTGCAACGTCTAAAAATACATCTCTGTCAGCCTTTGGATGGGTAGATGATTTACAGGGACATAAAACCATCAGGGTGCTCCGTGGGTTGGATGGCTCCAGCCCTCAGCCACCTCTTGTCCCGCTGCTGCTGTCTCTTGTCCATCAGCATGTCTGCGATGCAGGAGATGCTCTGCATGGAGATGTAGCTCCTCTGCACATCCCCAACCACGTAATCACCACCCGCAGTTAACGAGATGGTGAGTGAGAGTCTGGGCAGCTCTGGACACACAGCCAGGTATTTGGAGGTGGTAACTACCTGCAGTGGTAGATTACCCCAGATGAAACCTCCCCCTGATTTATGTGGATGCTGTGACACAGAGCAGCTCTCAAACAGCATTATTTAACTTTTATTTGCATTTAATAATAATTCACTTTTCCTTAGCTCATTGCAAATTATCACAATCAGACTGGAGATGAGATTGGATTTCATCAGCCTTGGCTTCCCACTCCTCGATGAGAGAATCATCTGCATAGAAATGGCATTCCTGGAGTGAGAGGGGAGGACGGCGATTACTTATCTGCTGTGCGAGCAGCACTGCCTCTGACCTGGTTGTGCCAAGGTCCCCTGGGGAGGCTCAGGAGCCAGGATACCCACCCTGGTACCACATGGGTGGGTGATTAGATTAGATTAGACTAGACTAGACTACACAGCATAACATCACTTGGTCTGTTCAGCCTGGAGAAGAGGAGACTTGAGGGGACAGAACACAGAAAGCTCTGCCCGACTGGTTTTGTCTATTTTATATCAGCACAACTGGGAAAAACAGCCTAACTCCAAGATTAACAATTTCAATAACAAACCAAGTGAAGTTAGGGGCATTTGAAAAATGTTTTTACAACCTTTGGTTAACCTGCAGTAACAGCTGTTTGAGCGCGTGTAAATAAGACTATTCTGTGGAGGAGACAGGAAGAATTGCTTTTATTTTAAAGGACACTGTTTGGCTCCTGTGGTGCAGTGGCATCCAAGGAAATATTGTATAGTGGTGACTGCGAGTCATGTTTAATACTCAGAAATGCAGCCGCGGAGAGCAATACATTTGCTGGCTCCTGGCAGCTGGAAAGCTGGGGTGTATTTTAAAAGCAGCTTCCCTCTCAGAAGGAAAATTTTCAAAGGGATGCAGATGAAAAAAAAAGAAAACCTTCAAAATAGCCAGGATGTTTTCCAACCACCCTGCCCAGGGAGAAGGAGGTCGTGGCTTGGGGATGCTTGAGGAGCGTGGAGGAGCTTTGTGCCCCCGGCGCATCCTTCCAACCCACGTCCCAGCTCAGGATTGAGGCACCTCAGCCCTGGGTGCTGCCACCCACCCTCGCAGCACCGCAGGGACAGGGGCTGCCACTCGCCACGGCCTCGGGAAATACATCCCCTGGAATAACGGCCGTAAAATACAAATAATCCCCGATGGCCCTTTTGTTAGAAAAAATCATGGCCTGGCTTGGAACCAGAGCCATTCTTTTCTCCACCTGAAAATAAAAGTGTCACGCCGCCTGCCACTTCAAACCCTGCCAGAAAGGACTCGGGAGTCCACTAAAGAGCGAGACTTTAAGCCTCGCTGTTAAGAATTACAAGAGATCCACTGGGCAGCATGGAAATACAAGAAATACTACAATGCCAGCGCTAAAACCTAATGAGAAATGGAACAAGCTGAGACAGAAGCTTAACAAGAAATACTGGACAAGTCCCCCAAGAAAAACTACAGGCAGCAGCAGAGAGGAGCTGCCAGCTGGCTCTGCAGCCGTATTGATCAGGACCCGAGAAATAAGAGGAGGCCTTTGGAAAGTAGATAAACAGGGAGATATACAGTGGGAGAGGTCCGGAACTGATGAAAACAGGAGAAAATGCGGCTTAAATCAAAGGGCAAATACACAGAAAGAGAAAAGGTAATAGGATTTGTGTTTATGGCTAAAGAGGAGAGTTGTGGGGAGGTGATCGGACAGGGTGGTAATCGAAAAGAAATGGAAAATGGAGCTCCGTATAAATATTTTCCTGGAAGAAAGTGAGCTGAAAACTTGAAATAAGCCATTATTAATATCGATTCTGGGAAGGATATGCAGGGAGGGGAGAGGGAGTGGGGGTGTGGGCAGGGGATGGGGAGCGTTAGGGTGCAGAATGGCTTCTACCTGCCTGAGGTGGCCCATTTCTAAGCTGGGCCAGGGGCCAGGTGAGGGATAGCGTGGGGCAGGGATGGCGTGGGGCAGGGATGGCGTGGGGCAGGGATAGCATGGGGCAGGGATGGTGTGGGGCAGGGATGGTGTGCGGCAGGGATGGCGTGGGGCAGGGATGGCGTGGGGCAGGGATGACGTGGGGCAGAGCTGCAGGCTCCTCTGCTCACCCTGAGGCAGGAGATGGGCACACAGTGTGCCCCACGACCCCTCTGCTCATGCAGGGGGGCACAGTGTTAACCCCGAGGTCCCGTGGGTCCAGGGCTCAGGACCAAGCAGAGGGTCCATGCTCTCACAGCCTCAGAGTGAGGGGGACAGGACCCACGGAGTGGCCACGCTGAAGGCTGCTGCCTGCCTCCACCTCCCAGCCTCCAGTGCCATAAAGCAGGGAGCTGATACACAAATTCTCTGCCTCCTGCCTACTAAATCACGCCTGTCTCTGCCTTGCTGCAAGATGCACTCACCAGCATGTAGAAAATATGTGCTGGGTGCGGGAATTTGCAGCTGCCCTGCTCTCTCCATCAGCACCGGGCAAGGGTGGGATGATTCCGTGCAGGGAGGCTGTGGGGTGCAGGGCAGGGGGACGGGGGCTCAGCTTCCCACACGAGCACCTTGCACGCTGCAGGACTTCCCACGCTGATGTCCCTGGGGGATAAACCCCACTGCACGGCAGGGAGCTGGGGCTGGATCTCTGCCTCCCACCTGGCCGCAGCGGGTCTGGATACGTGCGTGGAGTCCCAAGCACCAGCTGGGCTGGGGACCAGAGAAGGTCTGGGTGTGCTGCTCATCCATTCCCCTGCCGGAGACAGGTTTTGGGGGAGGCTTTGTGGTCGCCCCATCCAGGGGGGCTGTTTAGAGGGAGGGATGCATCCTCCCGCTCCAGACCCCTCAGCCAGCAGCTCTCAAGCTGCTCTGCTGTGGTTGCCATGGCAATGAGAGAGGAAGGTTCCCTCTCGCCTCCCGACATGCTCCGCACCAGCATTCCTCCGCATGCCCATGGACACAACTGCTGGGCCGCTGCTGAAATATTAATCAGAGCTAATTGCCAGGAAGACACCCCCAGCCACCGTGCTGAGCGCAGCAGCTGCCGGCACAGCACCATCCCCAGCCCACCGCTCGCCCTCCGCGGCTCCATGTCACCCCTGGTGTCCCCAAACCCACCCCAGAGCAGGGCCAGCCATCCCCGCCATGGCACAGCATCACTGGGATGGTCCCTGCCGCTCCGAAACACCAACCCATCGCCTAAACACCATCAGATCTCCTCACGCTGCCAGAAAGCTGAGATATTTCCCACAACTAAAAAAAGTAATTAAACAGAAAGGTCATTTGTATTTAGTCTTTTGTTTCATAAGCCTTGAGCTATCAAGTAGTCTAATTAATGAAGTCTAATGAAGGCTTGGGGCTGGAGGCAGGGGCTGGGCAGATGCTGTGGAGACGCTTCCCAGGGTAAGGGGATGCAGGGAGCCGGCAGCCCCACAGCTCTCCCCAGCTGGGGGTTCGGCAGCTATGATGCTCGGGAATCATCATACTGCTGCTCAGAACAAAACTTATGTTTTATCAGGAGGCAGAAAAAGCAAAGCAGGGGCAGCAGGTGGGCTCCTGAGAATGCACGCATGATTTCAGAAAGCTATTTGTGTTGCAAAAGTACCCCAGTACTGGGGTGCAGCGCTGCAGCCTGATGCCGTACCCGTGCAAGAGCGCAATATTCGCAGGGGAAGGATTTTTTTTTGTTTAATAGGGCCCCATGGAGACATCAGAGCAATTTTCAAGGAGGTTTGAAGCCACCGGGAAGCTTATTAGATCTGTTCTGCAGAGTTAATTTGATGTTGGTAATCAGTGAGCAAGTTAAGCAGTTAAGGAGCTGGTGGCTGCTGAATGGTTTGGCTGTTTAGCCCGCTTGTAAGCAGTGGTTACTAATGAGTGGTTCATGAATATGAATGAGAGATGATTACAGTGTGGAAAGGGCAGTCAGCAAAGCATAAACTTAATTTTAATCTTTTTATTATCAAAGTCACGTTATTAATAATAGACTTTATATTAAGACCAAGCTTTATCAGCCAATTACTGCCCTCTCTTGCATCCCTCAGCAGCACTCGGGCTTCATGGGGGGGTGAGGGCTGAGCCCACCTCATTGTGATGTGCCCATCACCGAGGCATCCAGCCTCTTCCATCAGCACGGTCTGGACCACCAGTGACCCCCACTCAGCCCTCTTACCAGTGCTGATGGTTGTAGAGTGGTACAAGGAGCCACGCGACGAGAACACCCTGTCCCTCTCCTCCCCTGGCAGAACAAAAGCTCTGTCCCACCAACCGTGATCATCCTGGTCACCATCATCACAGGGGTGGCACATCCCAACTGAACAGTCCCCCACTCCCCATCAAAGGACAATCCTTTTGTCTCCATGTCTAATTAATTATAATAATTCTCTCATGGCGCTATCGATAAGGGCCGCTCATGTAACGAGGCAGCGGTGTGAAATGCTGAATGTAGAACATGCTAAAAAATATTAATCTACAAATGAAAATGATTTTAATTGGATTCTGCCTTTGGGGTCGGGTCACTGTTACGTTTTCCATCAGAGTTGTCCAGTCAGCAAAGCGGTTGCGCAGCCCTTTCAAATGGAAACGGCGAGTGGCTCGTAGAGGTTAATAGGAATGTTGGAAAATAAATAGGTTATTGATTGATAATAACAATAAGCTGACTCCAGTCCTACCTTGGTGACCTTCCCTCACCAACTTAGAGAAAACTCAGTTAGCATCTAATTATAGATCGCCTTGCAATCCCATGTATTAATGAGAGTGGTGTGGCAAGCGCAGGCAGCTGGAGCAGCCGCGGCCCCTCCTGAAGGCACCGTGACACAGGGGGAGAGCTCAGGAGACCCCACGGCAGGGCGAACCCAGCCTGTTCACCAGAAATGACCTGATGCCTTCCCCTCCCCAGCCCTCCTCACTCTGCCACTGCTGCTGCCACGGTCTCCTGTATCTGCTGGGCTGGTGGTGCTGGGGTTTGGGCTCACGGACTTCTTGCTCGGGAATCATCAGGCTGATCCGTCACCAGCGATGGTCCTGGCTGGCTGATTGAGAGGCTTTTCCTTTATCAAAGTATTGGAGTCCTGTATCCAGTTCTAGAATCCACAAGAAGCATATGGAACTGTTGGAACGGGTGCACAGGAGTCCATGGAGATGATCCAAAGGCTGGAGCACCTCTGCTAGGAGGACAGGATGAGAGAGCTGGGGTTGTTCAGCCTGGAGAAGAGAAGGCTGCGAGGAGACCTTGGAATAACGTCCAGTGCTGAAAGGGGCTCCAGGAAAGCTGGCAAAGGTCTTTTTACATGGGCCTGGAGTGACAGGATGAAGGGGAATGGCTTTAAATTGGAGGGGGAAAGATTTAGATTAGACATCAGGAAGAAATTCTTCACAATGAGGGTGGAGAGGCAGTGGCACAGGTTGCCCAGAGCAGTGGTGGCTTCCCCCTCCCTAGAAGTGTCCAAGACCAGGTTGGATGGGGCTTGGAGCCCCCGATCCAGTGGGAGGTGTCCCTGCCCATGGCAGGGGTGGGACTGGATGGGCTTTGAGGTCCCTTCCCACCCAACCCATTCTATGATTCTCTAATGCTTTATAAAGCATCCCCGCCTGCTTACCTGTGGTGCCGTAGCAGCCGTCGTGCGCTTTGCTCCAGGCAGGGCTTAAATATTTACCCTGGTTGCCAACCAAGCTGCAGGCGCTGCCTTGTTCTGCAAAGCTGGAAGAAGAAAGGGTGACGGCTTTGCACGCACAGAAGTTTGTAACTGATATTTTAATTGCTTCAAGATGTTCCAGGATCTCCTGTCTTGAGCTTCGGCTTTATTCATTACTCCACACGTGACTTTCAGCTCTGTTTGCTGCAAGATAGGAAACAGTCATAAACATCTGGGAAAGAAGCAGATTCCAAGCTTAAACCCTTTCCTATTGAATTGCATTGTCCCTTTCCTGCCTTCACCTGGTTTCCAGAGGTACTTCAGTGCAGAAAGAGCAGGCAGGGTGACCTGCTGGTCCCAGGCACAGCTCCCAGCAGCTCACGGCTCCTGCCAGCACAGGGGTCTCAACAGGGTTTGCTCCGAAACGGGGCTTGGCAACGCAGGAGGCAGAGCACTAGCTGATGCTGATGTGTTTCCCCAGCTGGCAGCAGCAGAGCCCTGAGTGTAAACGCCGTTAAAAGGCTCCCAGAAAATTTCTGAAACATTTTTTAATTTGCACTGCCCATCTCATTTTCAGAGTATTAACTCGGCGAAGCGCTAGTTGTGGAAACAAGAAGTGGCCAGAAATAAATTAAGCCAGGAAAGAAGCACAGTTTGGGACTTCATCATTTTAATTAGTATAACTTCCACCTTCCTAATGAGGTCAGGTTAAGAGGCCCCTAGTACAGCCACATTTCAACCCTCTCCAGGACACTGAGGCCAAAAGGAGTCGCACCACAGAATCCCTGCAAAGCACAGGGGAAGGCAAACATGTCGCATTTCCCAGGATGAAGCTCCAGTACCAGGGGAAAAATCTCCCCAAGGGTCAGCGTGCAGGGTGATTGCACAGTTACGACCCTGGCGTGAACACCTCCAGTGCCCACAGGGTGAAGGCAGCTTCCATTTGCTTCCCAGGGTGAAGGGAGGGAGGGGAAAAATGGAAAATCAGCAGTTTTTAAATGTAATTTTTGCAGATTTGGGAACAGAGGAACTGAACCTTCCCACTGTGCAGCTGGGCTTTGGGCAGACCTGCGGGCATCAGGATGTTTCACAGCTCCTGAACTACATCCACCTCCAGAGAGCATCCCGTGACCCTCCAGGCTCTTTGCACCCAGTCCTGACATTGGTGCCAACACAGGCAAAGCCAGGCAGTGTAAGAACCAGGAGAAGAGACCCAGAATCAGGGGCATCTGGTGAGACTGAGCCTCCCCTGCAGCAGGAGCAGTCTCCTCAAGGCTCCAGATGTGGTTGTTTTGGTCTGTGCTGCCGCAGCTCAACAGGCTGGCACCCTACCCACCTCCCCAAGTCCCTCAGCAGCTCCATGGCCAGCACTGGGGCCTTTCAGAGGTGCTTGGAGCTTTCTCAATTCCGCTGTCAAAGTCCTTCCTGCAGGGTCCCTGCCCAGCTCCCTGCCTGCAGTGCCAGAGGCACCCGCACCGCTCACAGCTGCTCTCAGCAATGTCACCCTTCAGTTCCACAGAATCGTGTTGCAATTTGATGCAAATGAACAACATTTCTCTTGCTTGTACAAATTTTCTGTCAACATGTGTTCGAGAGCCTTGCTGTGCTGCGTCAAAACGCTGTTTACTGGGGAGAAAATAAACACAGCGGCTTAGCTGCTGCCTCCCCACACCACTGCAATGCCAGGACTGGGGTCCCCTCTCCACAGCCGCAGCAGCTGATGGCTTTCCAGCCTCCCTCCCAGGAGAGGGACAAACAAACACCGCACCCCTGCACTGTGTGACCACCGTGCCCTGGGCTGGAGCTGCCACCCTGTCCAAAATGCCTCGTGCACAGCTGCAGTGTCTGTGTTCTTTACCCTGGGCAGTGCAGGATGCGGGATGCCCCTCTCCCAGCTCCAGCAGGTCCCTCCCATGCACCCCTTGCCCACTTTGGGGAGGATTGGACTGATCCTGACCCTGCTGGGAGCGAAGACAGGGACACGCCAGGCTCCAGCGCAGCTGGTTTGGGCTCCTGCATGGGGCAGGAGCCACCAGGAGCTGCTGGAAGCTGTGGGGAAGGAGCCACCAGGAGCTGCTGGAAGCTGCAGGGCAGCCAGGGTGCACAATGGGGTTGCTGGGGATGCTCTGCGGCACCCAGGCTTCAGCTGTACATCACCCAGGGCTGCCCTGCGGGACAGGGGGTTGCACTGGGTCCTCTGCCCTTCCTTCTGCCACCACCTCTGCCTTTGCTCCTGCCGTCAGCTGCTGCTGCAGGGCTGCAGGCAAGGCTACAGCCAAGCTGCAGGCAGGGCTGCAATCGAATTGTGCATAGGGCATCGCCAGGCTGCGGGCAAGGATGCGGGCAGCGCTTTCCTGGAGCTCGAGCTCCACCTGCCGCCGCCCCCCCAACCCCCCGAGCATCCCTCAGGGTCCGAGGGCTGTGCCCACTGCCCTGCACGCTGTCACCTCCCCGCTGCAGGGCTCCCCTCCGGCAGTGCCCGGGGAGGGGACACCCCTCCTGCGCCCTCCTTGCCCCAGGATGAAACCCCTTCCCCACACCGGCCACCCAGGGACCGCAGCATCTCTGTCCCCTCCTGCCCGGCCACCCTCCGGGGGCCCTGGCTGCTCAGTGGGATGCTTGGCCACGGTGAAAACCACCCATCGCGGTGTCCGCGTGCCCCACACGGTGCCCCAAGGCAGCTGGGGCACCCCCAGTCCACCCCCGCCTCCCAGCTCCCCCAAAAAGACACCAGACTGTGGGATGGTTGCACACTTGCCATGTTCACAGCAGACGTTACAGGCAGTAGGGACATCCTCGGGGCTGCGGGGACCCCCGGAGCTCCCACTTGCACTGGTCGAGGCAGCCCCAGCACCTCTTTTCCCCAGCGCATCCTCATCCCGTGCCGGCGCTCAGCCCCGCTCCTGCACCCAGCTGGGTGAGGGGCAGCAGTGGGGTCCCAGCAGGGCAGGGGCAGCCTTGGCCAGCTCCGGCTGAGCAGGATGGGGCACCCCAGGCCCGGGTACCATCCCCAGACCCCTGCCCACATCGCTGCCAGGGTGGCCTGGCCCCACGACCACCCTCGCTGCCCCACGACCACCCTTGCTGCCGCTGGTTAAGAGGGATCTGCACATCGCATCCTGCTTGTGCCACCACCACCCCTCTTCAGACAGCTCTGGGGGCACCAGCAAAGACAGACAGACAGCCTGACTCCTCTCCCAGCTGAGGGAAACAGGGAGAAGGGGCAGGGATTCCTGAAGTGGTAGGGCAAAGGAGCAAGCTGGCTGTTCCGTGAAGCCTCTCTTGTCCCTCAACCCCAAAGCTGTGGCTTTGCAGGGGGAAGGAGCCACGCAGTGGGTGCTGGTGGCCTGTCCGCAGCATGGAGCCCATGGGCAGCACTTGCTACCTGTGTGGGGTTGCACTCATCCTCTGGGTCACCTAGGTGACTTGTGGTCCCATTATGCCCTCTAGTGACCACGCTTTGGGTCCCCCACTAAGCAAGGAGCTGGCTGAAAGGCTGCTCTGGAGCTGAAAAGGGGGATCTGTGGGGATGGGTCCACACTTGAGTGGATGCTGACACCACCAGCCCAGTGTTCATGGAGATCTTGACCTGTGTGGGAGCCCTGAACCTGCCTAGCTCAGCTTGTCCTCCTGCTCCCATTCCTCTCCCCATGCCTCTGCTTGACTCTCTGCCCCCAGCCCGCAGCAGGGCCTCCCTCTTTAATCAAACACAGAAGCAGCAGCCCAAAAATCCACCCTGGTCCTAGCCGTGCAGAGGAAAGGAGGGCAAGTGGTTAGTGGGTTAAGGTGAAGGTCAGGCAGCCACGGAGCTGGGTGGAGATGGGAGCCCTGTCAGCCCATCAGGACACCAACTGAAGGAGCTGTGGTCGATGCAGAGCAGGGATGCCAGGAGGAGGTGGGCAATGACGTGGGATGAACCCAGGTGCCCAGGGAACCCCACTCAGCTCTGCCTGGCAGAAGCTGGTCAGCAGCACTAGGTTATCTGGGGAGGTCCTCACCGTGGGCTTAGTGAGCACAAGCCAAACCCACCGAGGACAAAGGAGTAGAAAGCAGCCAGAGCTGGATCCTGCTTGGATCCTTACACCTCTTGGACAGAACTGCCCTGAACTTTGGTTGAAGCAGCTCCTCCAAGTTCTGGGATGCCCTCCTGAGCCCTGGTCCCAGCCAGCAGCACGGGGCCACCATCCTCTCCTGACGTGCAGGGCTCAGTTCTGCCCTCCTGGGCGTCGCAGCACGGCTGATTGTCCAGCCAGCACCTAACGCTGATGCTGTCTCACCACGGATCACTACCCTGCATGCCAAACCCCTATGGATGAGCAGGATCCTGGAGCCTTAACCCTGGCAGCATCCCTGTAGAGGCAGGAGATGTTTATCTGACTGACAGACGGACAGAAAGCAAAGCACAGGCTGCACCCCCACGCTGGCAGCCCCCCTCCACCGCCTCCTCCTGCCCACTCAGCCCCTGGCCGGGGGCACCCTGCAAGTACCAACGCAGCGGTTAGACGCAGCCCTCGGCGCCGTGTGGTTAGTCAGGACCACGCTGCCAGCAGCGGCTTCCGCATGCATCAGAGTCACAAGAGAAACTGTGGAGAGACAAAGGGGGTGAAGAGAGGAGCACCCTGCAGCTGCCCACGTGTCGATGTGGGGAGCAGCACGAGACCATTCCCCATGACAGGTGAACTGGGGTCCCGGGGAGCCCCAAGCTCAGGCTCTGGTGGGGCTAACGGCAATAGCATCATTTTTCAGCAGAATCTCTCTGCAAACTGGGTTTGCTGGACCTTTATGGCAATCACCAATCATTGTTAATCGCCCTATTTCCACTCAGCCTCTTTTCCTCGTTCACCCATGTGAATTTTCTTGGAAAACAGAAGCCAATAGGGAAATTTTTGAAGCCCCTTCTCAACCTGAACATCTTCCTTTCCATCGCACCCGATGGAAGGAAAAGATGCTCAGCAGCGGGGCTGCTACAGGTTGAAAATCACAAGTGTAGGAGGAAGCCACTGTTCATTTGTCATGGTGAATAGCATCCAGGAGTTAAAGTGCAAAGAACGCTTGTTAGTAGCAATAGAGAAACAAGTTAGGAAGGATTAGTGCAGGCGGTTAGTAACAGAAGCGGGGCACGACGAGCCTGACTTAGAGGACGTACACACTGGAAGAGAAATGAAGAGAAAATCAGTACCGGTTAGTTTGTTTAATTCAGTTCAGGAATGTGTTAGTGGCGGAGATCTACCGGCTTAAAAAGGAACTGAAAAGCTTTCTGCTGATAAAACCATTTTAGGCTCCTAGTCAGCAGCAGGCTCCACAGGCACGGCGAGCGGGCGAGAACCCCTCTCCTGGTGCCGGCGAGGGCAGGGGGAGATGACCCCTCTCCTGCCCGCCCTGCCTGTGCAGCCCTGCCACCCCTGCAAAACCCTCAGCCCTTCCCAACGTACTTACCCAGCTTTTCCGTTCCCCTTTAAAGACAGCGCTGGCTGCCCGTGGTTAGTGGAAGGCGAGACAAGGCTGGTTAGTAGGGCATGCGCTGGAGCCGGTTAGTGGGTTAGTCCATGCGCCGGGGGCTTCAGCAGCCCCCGCAGAGGGGTCCCGGCGGGTTAGTAGGTTAATATTGCAGCACAGCGGCAGCATGCAGAGCCAGTCCCGGTTAACCCCCCCACCAACCAGGAGCGCTTCCCCAGGGATGGGTCTGCTTGGCGCTCAGGGAAGCAGCGGAGCTCCGGCTCACGAGAGCAGGAGGTGCTTTTTGGGCTTTGCCACTGGATTGAGGTTTGGGAAGGTGTTATCAGAGGGTTTAGCCTGCATGGTATAACCTGCTTTCTGAATTAAATGCTTTGCTGGGATCTGCTCCTGTTATCCGTGCTGTGAGGTACAAGATGCCCCAACCACTCTGTGCCCCAACACAACAAGTTTCCCAGCCCCGGTACCAGTGAAGACCAGAGATGAGCTGCATGGAGACAATCCCAGCATTGGATTGTGACTCAGCATTGCCAGGCTCCAACATAAAGGCTTTAAAGGAGCTGGAAGCAGAGGGAAGGGGTGAAATCATCGCTGGCAGTGCCTGAGGCAAGGCTAAGGGCTTGTGGCAAGACAGCGGTGGCTGCTCCAGGCAACCACTGGGTTCCTACTGCCCATGGAGGGAGGAGGAGGTCCAGCAGGAAAAACTATGATGTGAAGAAGGGGAAAGGTGCCTGATAGCTTATCCCCCCACATCAGAAGCTGCCTCTGTGAGGCAGAGCACCCACTGCCCTGTGTGTCACCTCCTCCTGCAGCACTGGGTCCCTCAGGTCCTCACAAGAATGCTTCTCCAATCTGGACTTCACGGGGATGGAACAAGTGCCGCAAGCCTGCTGTGAGCTGTGCCTGCCCTCAGCCCCCAGTCTCCAGGAGCACTGGGACGATGGTGATACCCACTTACGAGGCCATCGTTGGCCTCACTTGGCCCCATGGGCCTCATGCCCTGGGTGCCCCAAGAGGACAAGTGTCCCACGTCCCTCCCCATGCTCCAGGCCGCTCCGCAAAACAGGTGCTTTCTCAAAGCAGAGCAGAGGCAGGGCCTCACCGAGACATCACACTGGCAGAGCAGGGCAGTCCCAGAGCAGAAAGTACCAGGACTACCTGACAGAGCGAGGGACAGGCAGGATTAGTGGGGACGAACAGGGTCCCTCTGGGCTCTGGCCATTATGTCCCCTGGAGGAGCTGGCACAGCTCCGCTTGCATCCCCTTCCCCTTCTCCCTCCTCCTGCGTTGCATCCAGGGAAGGGGACAGGTCTCATCCTGCCCCTGCTCTGCCCATTGCTGGGGAGGGTGTGTGGAGAGACCCCTGAGCTGGGATGGAGCGACAGGAGGGGAGGGGACCCCAGCACCTTACAGGAAAATCACGCGCACGTGCAGACCCATGTCCTCAAATGTCACCACCGCTGTCTCTTCAGCCGTGTCCCCCGCAGCAGCCAGGCTCGTGGCTCCAGCCCATGGCAGCCAGCGTCAGGTCACTGTTCTGGGGCCAGCCCAGCTCTGACATCCACGTGTGGGTGGCACCGGTGGCTCCCTGAGCCCCAGCTCCCCTCTGGGCACAGCTGGTCTCTCCGGGCAGGAGCTGGGGCTGTGCTCCTGTGCTGGTGGCACTGGGGAGTAGAGATGCTGTGAGACCCTTTGCAGAGCAGAGGTTGCCCCCTCCCCACCACTGGGCACCCGTGGGGGACGCATCCCCTCGCGCAGGCAGCCCTGGGGATGCTGTGACCCCACAGACCCATCTGGATGGAGCCCAGGGCGAGCCCACGAGGGGATGGGACCCTGAGGAGCAAGGGCTTGTGAGAGGTGGGGAGAGCATGGGGTCCTACCTGTTGTCACCAGCTATGGGAGAGCCGTGCAATGTCCCCCTGTCCTGTCTGGCTGCTCCGCTGTGTGTGAACAGACCTCAGGTCAGTCATTTGCAGCTGCAAAAGAAAGCAACCAACGCAGCAAGGGAGAGCAACACGACACCTTGTCCCCTGGCAGAGCCGAGCCAGAGGGGGATGCATCGTGCTGCTGGGAGCTCGCAGGAAAGTAGGGCAGGAACGCGGGCAGAGCCTCCTTCAGGTTCCCCATCATCCCCACAGCTCCCTGCCCCTGCAAGGTGGTAACCCCAAGGCAGCATCCTCTGCTCTGAATCCCACCGCTGCTGGCACAGCTCCTGCTCTGTGCTGGATAGCTTGGTGCTGCCCAACGCTGAGAGAAAGGAAGGGCCAGATTCTGCTGGACAGGGATGTAAGACTCTGCCACCACCGCTGCTGACTTTGCCAGTGCCACTGTCGCTGCCAGTGCCTCTGCCACTGCCACTTCTTCTGCCTCTGCCACCACCCTGTGGTTCAACTGGGTCTCTCGGATCCTGCGCATCCCACGCTGTGATGGATGCTGCTCCATCCCTGCAGGACTGTGTGCCCGCAGCCAGCCTGTGCCCCTGTCCTCCCGCTGCCCTGCCCACCCGGACGAGCCACCACGGCAGCAGCTCCCGAGGCGCTGGGCTGGGATGACTCTGCGGTTCAGCTCTCGCTCCTCGCAGTTTATTGTTGCCGCACGTCGCAGGCGCTGCCTGCAGGACAGTCCCTCCCGTGGGGACAGCGTGTCCAGCAGCATTTGCGAAGCAGCTATTGCAGAGCAGGGAAAGTGGGAGCTGGGATCAGCCTTGCAGGCGGGGTGGGCACCGGAGATGCCATCGAGCATCTGGTCAATGGGTTCCCTGCCTGGATCCAAATGGATTCCCTGCCTAGATCCGAGAAGGAGGTGCCCGCGGTGGGTCAGGCGGGATGGCTGCATGGGGTGACGGCTGCACCATGGCCTCTATCCCCCTGTTCTGGGAGACAGGGGATGAAAAAACAATTCTGTGCAGGCAGAACTCAACAAACCGCTCGTCCTGTGCACGACAAGCGGTGATCGCTGGCCATGAGCTCAAGCTGCTCCTTGCTGCACAGGGCCAGTGAGCACCTCGGTGCATCATTCGGGTTAAATGGGGGCTAAAACCCCCCTCCAGCAAAGACAAAACTGGAGGGGAGCGCAAGCTCTGACCGCAAACAGGGTGCCGCAGGCACAGTGCTGTCTGCTCTGCTCACCCATCTGAGACATATCTGGGTATCCCTGACCCCCAGATCCTGCCATGGGGGACAACACCCCCCTGTCCTCAGCCCTGCCAGCTCTGCCTGCCCCTTTCTGACAAAACCAAGGCTCTGGTGCTGCCGCAGTGATGCCGGGCACTGCCGCCCTTTGTCTCCAGCTCTCAGGGCTGGAGAAGGTGAGGGAGAAAGGCTCCTACCCGAAAATTGGATTATTTCTGGGATCCTCCTGGTTACCCAGGGAAGGGGAAGATGTGCTCTCACACACAAAAGGCAGTGAGACAATGAGGCAGAGAAAATGGCTCCCCAGAGGAGCGCAGAGCATCTGTCGGGTTAACTCTTTGCAGGGGGAAGGGCTGTGCTGAAGGGCTGCTGCCCCCAGCCTCTCCTCTAACCCCCTACCAGGTTTAGGAGAAAATGGTGGCTTCAAAACAAAGAAATGAACCAGCATTTTTTGCTACATGGCCTTCCAGAAGCATTGAAAATCAGGCAAGAATCCATTTACCTGTCTCGAGCCCTATTCTTGATGAGGTTTCTGAAAAAAAATACAAACAAGTGGTGGATCAGTTAATACGGATTTTGGCACGGGGGCTGCAGGCAGCGTGCGGCTGCTCGGGTGCCTCGTCCGCACCAGGCATCGCTGGGACAGGTCTGCGGCCGGGATCTCGCTGCGGCTGCACTGCTGCTCCTGCCCCTAACGAAAGGAGCGGGGCCCAGGCTGTCCTCTTGGGAGAAGCTGGTGGCTCCTGCCGTCACGTATGGGTTCACATGGGAATTATTTATCACCAGGGAATAAGAATAGATTGGGAGGGGGCATTATTTTTGAAGACCGGTTGGAGCAGCCTCCCGGTTGCCACCCAGGAGCGATGCCCACAGGACCAGATGTATCAGAGGGCAGCATCTTTCCCTGCTCCTCTCCCTGCATCATGCCCCGAGGTGCAAGGCAGCCTCCAGGGCTCCGATTGACACCCTTATACACTCACACCCTCCCCCCCTTGCCTGGAGAGGAGCCCCATTTCCATCTGGAAAACAGCAGAGAGAAACATAAATGCGGCTTTACCTGCTTTCCAGGGGAGGATTAAGCTCGGGGACTGCCGCGCTCCGCACGTTCCAGGCTGCTGTGCAGTTTCTTTGTGCTGGAGCTTTCCAGAGAGCATCCCTGAGAAAGATATTGCCATGCAAACTCCTCCTCCGCGCAGCCCCCGCGGGGCCCTACCTACAGCGCAGGAGGATGCTGCAACTGCCATCAAACCTTCATGCTGGAAATGCAGCCGTGTCACCTTCCCTGCTCCTGCATCCCACCTGCCATGGTCCCTCACTGCTCACAGAGCCAAGGGATACCCACCCCTCTGCAGCCGGGCCACTGTGGCCACCGTTGTGGTGGCCACGGTTGCCCATCCTGCCAGAACACTGGTCCATGGTGGTGGCACGGGCTCCACGCAGCATTTTGGGGTGCCATGAGCACCCCACATCCATACTCAGGGGATGTGGGGCAGGGGATGCCGGGCAGACAAAACCACTTGGGGCCATGGTGCGCTGGGTGAGAAGGAAGGGATGGCAGAGAGACCAGCTCAGCATGGGGACACATCCATGGTCACCGTGCCAGCACACGCAGGGGACCGGGAGCACCACAGCCCTGAACATCCGCACCCAGCAGGGCTGGGGCCAGACCCCCATCCTGGGGCCAGAGGGCCGAGGCGGCCCCTCCGCAGCGCTGTGCAGCTGCTGGGCTGTCGCATTGTTCTCCGAGGAGCCCACGGGTCCTGCCACCATCTGCTCGCTGTGCCTGGCTGTGCGCTGGCCCCGCTCCCAGTCCCCCACATTCCCCGGGGTGCCGGGGCAGGCAGGATGGGGTGCCCACCACGGAGGGGCTGGCAAGCTCCTCTCCTCCAGGTCTCCGTGACTGGCAGCCCCAGACGAGTTAGCCCTGGGGTAGCAGGAGGGTTTCACTCAGCCCATCCCAAACCCTTTTGTTTCTTCTTCCAGTCTGTATTTTTAATTCTGATTTCCTGCAGAGAGGATCCTTTCCTAGGCAGCTTTGTCCGCGATGGTGGTCTTTCTGCTGGAAATGTCAGGAATGGGACATTTTTCATCACTTCAAACCTTTTCTCCAGAGCGCTTCAGAAAAAGAGGAATTTTTCCAAACCAGCCTTTCCCTGTCCCAGTTTCAGCTTCAGTTGACCGCTGCTTCCTCATGAGCTGAAGAAGATGGCTTATCACCTTCTTTGACTCAGTGACCGCCCAGGTCCAGGCAGCGAGGAGCTGGCTCCGCTGTGCCCGCTGCGCTGCTGGGGCAAACACAGAACTGTGAGCCCACAGAGTCTCCTCACTGCTCCAGGGCCAACACGGCTTGGTCTGGTCCCCTGCATCGCTGTGGGCAGAGGGGTCACCGGCCTCTGCTTGGGCTGCTCCTCTGCTCTGGGAGGTGCTGCGAGGCTGGTGGGTGCAGGGGTGTGTGTGTGAGGACACAGGGGTGCAGGGATGGTGCAGGGGTGTGTGCAGAGCGTGCATCTGCATCTTGCTGGATCCTGCAGCGCATTCCAGCTCCCGAGCAAGGCTAAGGCTCAGCAGCGGCCGCACGGTGTCCTCCTCAGCCTTGCTGGAGCTGCAGCATGATGGTGGGATGGATGGGGTCTGTGGGGTGGCAAGGATATGTGAGCCCTGCAGAGCCCCTGTGCCAGGCTGGACAGGAGCAGGACAGACATGGTGCTCACTGGTGGGTGTGCGGCGCCGTGCAAGGGCTGCACTGCTGCTCCTGCTAGCTCAGCACCTCAGCTTCTCACCCCTGCACTGGGCCTGAGCACTATGCCCTGATCCCTGCTCTGCAGCTCCCTGGAGGGCTGGCAGCGGGGCAGGCTGTGTCACCGCACTGCAGCTCCATATGTGAACCAGGCAGGAGCTTTCCCTCTTTGTGAGGGGGACGTGTAGATGCTGTGCTGGCTGCAGGGGTAGAAAACAATGGCAGCTCCCACCCACCCCATCCTTGCCCCTCGGGCACGTTACCAATCCCAGCTTCCTCCCACCCCATGGTGCCCCCTCTCCAAGTGCCAGCGTGCCACGTTGGACAACTGAGCCTTTATTGAGCTTTGCCCCCACTGCCCTGCAGGAGAGACGGTGCCCAGGGCACAGGGCTGGCAGGACAGTGGCTCTGGTGCTGTTGTCACTGCTGGACCCTACGGATGGACTGGACCTGCCCCGTCTGGGCATGGGAGCCCCACTCCCGCACGTGCTTGTACTCGCCCACGTGGCTGTCGCTCTCCAGGAGGTACTGGAAGCCCCGGTAGCCTGGGTACTGCGAGCAGACCCACCTGCAACAGAGCGGAGAGCAGAGGCGGCTCAGGGCTGGCAGCACCATGAAGCCCCCTGCGCGGTGGGTGCTGGGCGGCAGGCAAGGGGCCGTCAGCTGCCAGAGCATCCTCAGCCCCAGTTTGTGCCCCTGATGCTGGGTTCTGGTAGGGTGCAAGCCCCCAGGGTACTCACGCGCCAGAGTGGACAAGGAAGGAGCCCACGGAGCTGCTGCCCCAGCCCAGGGCGGGCAGCGAGGGGCAGTCGTCGCTCAGCTCCCCCCGCTTGCCCTGGAAGTTCTCCTCCTCAAAGAGCATCAGCCTGCTGTGCCCGCGGTCCTGCCGCCGAGAGGAGCGTGGCGTCGGCACGGCTGCTCTGCCTGGTGCCCCAGGGGGTGGTGGCTCTGGGGACCAGCCTGGCGGTGGGCATCAAGGGCCAGAGCCCTGGCAGGGAGCTGGGGCAGGGACACTCACGGCGCAGGCAATGGGGCGGAAGGAACACATCCTCTCCACGTGGTAGGCGTTGCTCCCGCTCCAGGACTCCCAGCATGGGTACTCGCCACGCTCCAGCACAAACTGCTGCCCCTGGAAGCCGCAGTGCTCAAAGCCTGCCCATCTGCAAGGGTGGGAACGGGGGTGAGACCCTGCAGACCCCTCCACCCTGCTCGCACTGGGGGCAGAGCCCGCTGCACCCCGTGGGGACGAGACCAATCCCTGGAGGAGGCAGCCCCATGGCTCAGGTGGCAAAAGGCACTGGAAATCTCCATCCTCCACCTCCTCTCCATCCATGGGGTCCCACAGCACCGCGGGGTGGCAGCCCTCTGTGTCCCCCACTCACGCCCCGCTCTCGATCTTGCAGGATCGGACGGTGCTGAAGCCGTGATCCTCGGTGCTGTAGCAGTCGGTGGTGAACTCGTGCCTCTTGCCCTGGAAGAAAGCTTCATCCCACACCACGATCTGGGGAGGATGGAGCAGGTCAGGGGCTCCACGTGTGCAGAGACCCCGAGCAGACACTTCACCCCCGTGACTGGGTGTTCACGGGGCTCAGGCTGCATCGTTGGTCCTTCCCGGGCTCCTGTACCTTCCAGAGACCAGAGGATCTCCTGCACCGGTGGGTCATGGTGGCTCTGCTGAGGCACAAGGGAATGAGATGGTTCAAGTCTGCCCTGGGGCTGGGGCATCACTGGTCTCTACGAGCCTCGCCAGACCCACCAGCCTTGCGCTGGGGGCTCAGCTCTTCCCTGGGACCCCCACGTCCTGGAATGGCATGGGCAGTGCAGGCAGACAAAGTTAGGAGCTTGCAGCCACCTGCTCTGCTCTGCAGGGCTCGCTCAGCCTCTGCTGGGACGAAGCTGCCACCAGGAGTCTGTGCGCCAGCGGCGTGGGAGGCAGCGATGATCCACGCCGGAGGAAGCACACGAGGCCAAGGCTCTCCCAGCCCACCCAGGGCTGCCACCCAGGCTGTGCAGAGCAGCAGGGCTGCATGGGGCTGCCCATGGAGAAGGAGACTCCTCCTGCAGGCAGATCCCGGAGCCAAAGCACCCATGCCCTGGCGCAGCAGCCCCATGCAGGTCCCCAGGGGTGCTCACCACGTGCAGGCAGGGCCAGCACCGGGGCTGCAGCCAGGGCAGCGCTGAACCTGGAGCACTGCAGCCACGGCCAGCGATGCTCCCTGCTCCCCCTGCCACCGCTCCCCTGCACCCAGATGTGTGACAGCAGGATGGTCCCACAGCCCATCCCTGGGGGCTGCTTTTCTCTCGTGCCCCAGCTGCAGGACCCTGCAGACCAAGGTCCAGCCTTGGCTCTCAGATCGTCCTCCTCGTGTTCCCCCCAACTGCTCTGCTCCCAGGATCCAGCCGTGCAGGGCAGGGGCAGCTGCCACCAGGCTCCTGTGCTTACCTGGGTTGAGGTGCTGGTGCCCAGGGAGGTGACATGTCCAGCAGCCCTCCAGCTGGGTTTTTATAGCCTCCAGATAGAGACAGAGCCCAGGAGAGCATTACTGAAACCCCTAACTCAGCACATGGCGGGGAGGAGGGACTGGGCAGAACAAAGGCGATGCTGCAGAGAAGCTGATGAGCCGGGACACCGCGGCTCTCACTCCCACAGCCCACGGGGCACGGACTGTGACCCCCGGCCTCGCAGCTCCAGAGCTGGGGCATCATCCCTGGGATCGGTGGGTGCTCCAGCCAACGCTCTACTCTGGTGTGTGATGGGGCTGGGACCATGTGCCCCAGCTCTGGCAGCACTGCCTGCTCCCTGCCTCAACTGGGAGCACTGGTTGGTTTTCTCGCTTGCATTTCTGGGAAGCAGACAGAAACACACGTCTCCACTTGCAGCGGCACCTGCTCTCCCTGCTAGGACAGAGCAGCTCAAAAGCTGGGGAAGCTCTTTTGCAGGTTGAGTGCACAGCAACCACAGAGCATCATGACAAGAGAGGACCAGGGGCTTGGGGAAGTTTGCACAGAGGGACTAAAGACGCAGTTCCAGACTTGCGGAGCGCTGCAGCAGCCCCCTGCCTCCCTGCACAGGGACCTGGAAAGAGCCCACTGCAACCACATCTTGGGTACCAAAATACCTTCAAGCTTTGGTCATGGTGATTCACCCATCAAATTGTTGTGCTGGGATCATGCAGGGCTCCAAGAGTTGGGCACCTTGCCGAGGCACCTGCTCTGTCTGTGGGAGTGGGGAGCAGTGGGACGGCAGAGAACGGAACCTGTTGGGCTGGGTGGCAAAATCTGTGCTCCCACTTGGTGCTGTGTTTTGGGACAATGTTTGCTGAGTAGCAGAGCTTGAGCATCCTCCTTTGTGCAGCCGCAGCCCTGGCAGCCCTGGGCACTGTGGGGGAGGCAGAGCACGGCAGACGAGGGGCTCACATGCATCCAGCTGCTTCTGGCTGCAGTGGGGATGCTCTGGCTGTTCCAAATATCCACACCTCCCAGAAAATGTGCGTATGGCACAGATTGCCCCCAGATTCTTGCTGTGGCCTGAGCTAAACTCGGCTTGCTTTCAGCCACCAGGCTTTCCAAAGCTCCTGCAGCCAGTGGTAGGGATGGCAGTGGGGAGGACAGAGATTTTGTGTCTGGGGGGGCTCAGGAACTGCCAAGGACAGATCCCTGCTGCCAGCCCTTCTGCAGCACCATCTCAGGGAATATCACTGGGCTGGTGAGTCCTCAAATTAATGGACAAAGCAGCACGGGGGAGCTGTCAGAAGCAGAGCTTGATCCCTCTGAGCTCGGTTTTCCAAAGGTGGTGGGAGCAGAGCCAGGAGTGGGCCAGCAGAGGCTGGCAGGGGGGTTAATGCCCAGGAGCCACAGGCAAGGCAGCACTTAAATAACCCACCCTGGCTCTAAGAGTAAGAGAATGCAGGATAGAATAGAAATCTGTCTAGCAGACGTGAAAATGAACACAAATTGAAAGCCATGGATCACAAAAGGCTTCTCATCATCGAGGTGAGGGACCAGCCTGTGTGGGAGTGCCCGAGGAAAACACACACCTGTGGGCATCGCAGGGGAAACAGGAAGGATCAGTAAATGCTTTTTGTTTGAGATTTTGGGCAATAGTCCAGAGGGCACAGCTGGGTCCCACCACTGCTGGCTGACACTTCAAACTTGAGGGGAATGAAAGATGACAGCAAAGCTGAGGGCTCTGAACTCTTTGAACATGCAGACTTGGGTGTTTTGCTGCTGCCAGTGACAAAGAGTGAGCCCAGGAGCGCTGGACGCTGCGGGAGGGGGAGGGTACTGGGAAGCACGGGCAAGAGAGAAGCGTGCAGGTATTTCCAACCAACAAGATCACAGCAGGCAAGCAGGGAGGGCAGCTGATCGGAGGCTCAGTGGGAGTCAGGGGAAGGTCCACCCAGCGCCACCCGCCGTGGAGAGCAGCCGGAGGGTGCAGGAGATGCAGTGCCACAGGCTGAGTCACCACAGGGACCTGTGCCCAGTGTGTCCCCAGCAGCCCCCCGCCACAACACTCCATCACTCAGCACTGATGTTCTGAGACCCCCAAGACGGATTTGGTACCGTGCAGGATGGAGGTAGAAGAGGATGGATGGTATAGAAGGAGCAGAGCACAGGTTAAATGGAGTGAAAACCAGCTAACATCCATGGCAGTGGACACAGTGAGCAGGAGAACACCACTTTCAGAGGCTGAGATGGTTTGGAAAGTGTCAGCTTGGACTACATGTCATTTGGGAAAAAGAACCAAACTCTTGAAGCATTTCAAACCATTTAGGTCTTGTGTCCTGGCACCTCGGGCGTTTGTGGGTATGGAGTGGTGTTTAAAGGCAGAGATTTGGTGTTTAAGGGAGAGAAATGAGCACAGCACAGCCGCGGGGCTGGACACCCATAGCCGTGGGGCTGGGCACGATGCAGCCATCGGGCTGGACACGATGCAGCCATCGGGCTGGGTACCACACAGCCATGGGGCTGAGGATGATGCACTATGGAGGTGAGGATGATGCACTACGGGGCTGGACACTCACAGCCATGGGTCTGGGGACGATGCAGCCATGGGGGCACTGGACTGGTGCCCCCTCCCTGGTGGCAGCGGTGCTGGAGCTGGGTGCCCACATGGATCCGGGTGCTGGGGGCTGAGGGCAGGGGAGGGCTGCGTGCCAGCGGCAGCGGGGCCGTGCGAGGGCTATATATGCGCTGTCGGAGTGGCCGCACGTGGGGCAGCGGGTGCTGCTGCACGCTGCAAAGTGGCACGGTCAGGTCTTCTGTTGTGCCATGGGCACAAAGGAAAGTGCTGGGTTCAGCAGCTGGGCATGGGGCTGGGAAGAGGCTTCCAGCTCGCCCAGCGCTTTGCAGGATGTGATGACTGGGCGGCTGCGCAGACACTGATGAGCCGGCAATTCCTTTGTGCACCCGCCCGGGAATCTGCCCTTGCCAGGCTATAAAGTGGGGGCCTCGCTGCGCCCCGAAACACAAGCCCGCTCACTCCAACAAGAAGCAGCAGCTGCCCAGGTAAGAGGACACAGTCTCCGGGCACCGGGCTGCAGCTGGACCCGAGGCAGGGAGAGGGAAACGCAGGGTCTCAGCCGTGACCATCACTGTGGTCATCATGTCTGGGAGCACCCCGGTGCTCAGCATCCCACCGCTTTGCACTCACCTGGCAGCTGCTGGTGACACTCACCTGTGGGGCCACCGGCACGGTGCCCACTGGAGGGCTTCACGCAAACTGGGCTGTCCCCTTCCCACACCCTCATATGCTGCCCCAGTACCCAGCTGGGCTCCCAGGAGCACCTCGTGCGGGACGGCTCCTGCACCCAGTGTAGTGGTCAGGCCCCAGCTGGGCCAGGGAGAGCGGGGAGCAGGTAGGCACCAGCGTTCAGGGCTGCCCTGGGCACCTCTGCAGTGGTGGGACCATGCTCAGGTCTCTCCTGGCCACAGAAGGAGAGTATGGACCTCCCACGATCCTCCTGGTGAAGGCAGGATCCTCCACCTCTCCACCTGTGATCGCTGGAGAACCTCCCAACAGCTCCTCTCCCAGCCCCAGCCACCCCATTGCCGAGCCCTCCGTCCCAGTACAACCATCCCCGGGGCAGAGCGAGGGTCCAGCCAAGTGGTGGGTGCCCATGACCATGCAACCACCCTAACCTGCTTCTGGCATCTGGTGCCCCATCCCAGACTTGAGCCCAACACCGCGATGTCTGAGACCACAAAACCCGCTGCTCCTGGCCAAGCTGTGGAGGAGAAGGAGAAGGCAGTGCCAGCTCCAGCTCCATCCCTCGACCCTGCTCCCGTCGCAAACAGCAAGGGTGAGGAACCCTCCACAGAAGCCTTCAGGGTAAGCCCTGCTGCTCCCCACATGCAGCGACGCGGTCTGGGGGTGAGGGATGGTGGCAGCATCTCTGGGGCAGGTAGCAGGAGATCCCAGACGTCCCACAGGGAAGGACCCTTCTCTGAGAGCAGAAGGAGAGCACAGATGATGCCCTCCCTCCCTGCTGTGTCCCTCCTGGGCAGCGGCTTTCTAGGTGCAGGATCTGGGCAGCCACTTGTGGGGCTGCTGCAGGAGGGATGTTCCATGTGCCTCTTGGCTGGGATGGGGACCACAGGCTTTGGAAATGTTCTCTCCTGGGTCATGGCATCAGGGCTGGGTGCTGCCATCTGCTCCCTTTCACTGTCCTGTGGGGTTGGGGGGTGGGTGGAGGAGGCTGTGGGTGGCAGGGCTGGCACAGAAACGCTGTTGTGGCACCGGGGCAGCGTGCCACCGATGTACCGCAGCAGGGCTGGGGACAAGGGGCTCCAGAGACACTTCTGCGTGTGCCAGGCAGAGAAAGCCACAGCATGGATGCAGCTCCTGGAAAAGCAGCTCCTGGCCTGGCTGGGGCCTGATTTGGGAGACGTGGCTTTGCAGCAGCAAAACTTGGAACAGGATGAGGCCATCTCAGAGCAGCAGTGGCTCTTGGGGAGACCGTTCTGTGCTCAGCCCGTGTCCAGACGAGGCAGCTCCTGCACAGAGCTCAGCTGGGCTGGGCTGGTCACCAAACCTGAAAAGCTGCAGGAAGGCTTGGAGATCCAAGCAGGACATGCAGGGTGGTGGGTTCATGCACGCAGGGTCCACACAGGGACACGGAGCATCCTGCTCCCTCTGAGCATGCCTGTCCCTGTCCGAGCCTTTTCCTCTGCCCCCAGATCGTCGTCTTTGATCAGGAGAACTTCCAGGGCAGGCAGATGGAGTTCACCACCGAGTGCCCAAACCTGGGGGACCGCGGCTTCGATCGGGTGCGCAGTGTCATCGTCATCTCTGGACCGTAAGTGACCCCAACCACAGAGGGGACCGTGTCCCTGGGGGTGCCCTGGGGAGGTGGGGACATAGTCCCATGGAGCAGCCTGTGGACACAGACTGATGTGTAGGGACATCTCCCTGCGACCCGGGCAGAAAGCGGAGCGGGGCCAGTGCGGGAGCAGAGCGTCCTTCGAGGAGGACAGGATGGCCTGGGCCGTCGGGAGGGACACCAGGGTCATTTGTAAACCAAAGGGCACTAGAGGCAAACTGCAGGCTGAGGAAAGGCATCTTTGCATCTGCTGCCTGAACTGTCCATGAGATGCAGGAGACCTGTAGATAAATTTTAGAGAAGCACAGGTGAAACGAGGCAGGTGCTGTGGGCCAAATGGGGGGGCAGGACCACCACAGGGACACCTGGAGCAGGTGGAGGAAGGCAGGCAGGCAGCCCCAGGCTGTGCCCAGGCAGCTCAGCAGTGATCAAGGGGCTGGGAAGGTCCAAAAGCCATGGGAACAGCCAACACAGGCAAGGACAAATACGATTGTCAATCTAGATGACTCCGGGTTGAAAGAGCATCTCGCCGTGGCCGTGCTGGCTGGGGAAGGCAGCCTGGTGGCAGTGGGACAGCAGAGGGAGGGTGGCAGTGCTACAGGGAGGATTCATGAGACACGATTTGCCTTGAGGGACTGGGCAAGGTGACTTGTGGTCACCTTGAATGACAACATGTAGCAGCAATGGTAACTTTTTTGTTAGGAATGCAGAATATCCAGCTCTTCTTGGAAGAAAAGAGGGATGGAGCAGCCCCAAAGGAGCTCAGGTGTGATGCCTGGGAAGCTGCACCAGACATAGAATGGGGAAAAATTGGAGAACAGGGTATTTAAGTGTTATTAGAGTCCTAAATCCTCAGTGTAACCAGTGAGACTGTGCCCAAAAGCTTACTAAAGGAAAGACAAAACCAAAACCAGCCAAGCTCAGCCTTAGAAGTCAGCACAGGGACCTGGGATAACAAGGACCAGTGTCTGGGGTGCAGCATGCAGGGTCCCTGGCTGCTTAGAGTGAGGTGGGTGCTGGTCTCTTCTCCCAAGTAGCAAGGGATAAGATGAGAGCAAATGGCCTCAAGTTGCGCCCGGGGAATTACATTGGATAATAGGACAAATTTCTTCACTGAAAGGGTTCTCAGGCACTGGAACAGCTGCCCAGGGCAGTGGTGGAGTCCCCATCCCTGGAGGGGTTTAAACGAGAGGCACATGAGCCTGTCACACGCAGACAGACAGACAGAGGCACACGCAGACACACAGACAAAGCTCTTCTCCAACCAAACGATTCTGTGATTCTATGGCAGCTGCCAGCCCCATGCACCCTGCAGCACCCGCTCTTTGAGAGAGGTGGGAGCGGGATGGTGGGTCCAGCCCTGAAACTGGCAGCCTTTTTGGTGCTGAGAGCCTGATGCCAGCGCCGCACAGGCTGGCAGAGCAGGAGAGGAGCTGCTGGGTGGCACCTGACACGCTGTCTTGTCCTCCCCCTCTCCCCAGCTGGGTGGCCTACGAGCAGGCCAACATGCGTGGGGAGATGTTCATCCTGGAGAAGGGCGAGTACCCTCGCTGGGACACCTGGTCTAGCAGCTACCGGAGCGACTGCTTCATGTCCATGCGTCCCATCAAAATGGTGAGTGGTCCAGGAGCCCAAAGCACCATCATTCTCTGGCCGGGGCTGCATCGATGCTGCGCGATGCCTCATTTCATCAAGCTCAGAGGCCTCAGCTGCACCTTCCCTCTGCTTTCCCCAGGAGGCTGAGGACCACAAAATCTCCCTGTACGAGTCTGCTGACTTCAAGGGCAACAAGATGGAAATCCAGGAGGATGATGTGCCCAGCCTCTGGGCTTACGGCTTCTGCGACCGTGTGGGCAGCGTGCAGGTGCCCAGTGGAACGTAAGCTGGGATGGGGTGGCAGCTGCTTTGTGCCAGGCTCCCCAACCTCCCCTGCGCCCCAAATCACTGCCCGCTGGTCCTGAGCACCCGCAGGGAGCTCTTGGGCAGCCAGAAAGCACCGCATGGCTGTTTTTTGCGGTGTAGCCCATCACCCGGGGAGTCCTACCCAGCACACGGGAGGCAGGGCACTGTGCGTTGGCCTCGGCATCGCTGCCTGTAGCGGCTGAACCTGCTCAGGCTCCCTCTGTTTGCTTCTCCTGCAGTTGGGTCGGGTACCAATACCCTGGCTACAGAGGCTACCAGTATCTCTTTGAGACCGGAGACTTCCGACACTGGAATGAGTGGTCTGCCTTCCAGCCCCAGATCCAGTCCATCCGCCGCATCCGGGACATGCAGTGGGACCAGAAGGGCACCTTCGTCACCCCCGACGCGCCCTCCGACTGAGCGCGCCGCCCGCTAGCTCGGCCCCGTGGGGCACCCCCGCCTCCCCCCGCGCTCGCCTGCTCAGCACTTTCCTTGTACATTGCACATTCCCTGGATGTATCCCACCTCGTGAGGCAAATTAAAAACCCCAGAAGACAAGAGCCGCTCGGGAGGTGCTGGTTCCTGAGCTCTGCTCTGCCATCCTGCTTGAGCCCCGTGTAGGATGCAGTGGAGAGGGGAGGGGGGTTTAGCCTGGAGAAAAGGAGGCTGAGGGGAGACCTCATCGCTCTCTACGACTACCTGAGAGGAGGTTGGAGTGAGGCGGGTGTTGGCCACCAAGGCGTAGGACAAGAGGAGACGGCCTCGAGTTGCTCCAGGGCAGGTTCAGGTTGGACAGCAGGAAAAATTTCTTCATGGAAAAGGTTCTCAGGCGCTGGCAGAGGCTGCCAGGGAGGTAGTGGAGCCCCCAGCCCTGGAGGGGTGGATGAGGTGCTCAGGGATCTGGTTTAGTGGTGGACGGGATGGTTGGACTTGATGATCTCAAAGCTCTTTTCCAACCAAACGATTCTGTGATTCAATGATTTTCCCACCAGAATCGCTCTCAGGCATGGACCCCCCAGCTCACACAGGGGCTGCAGTAGGGGCACTGGGGAACGCGGAGCAGCAAGGGGGAAGGGGGCGGCAGACAGACAGACGGACACGAGCACATGCAGACACACAGACGTGGGCATGTGCGGACAGACAGATACGCAGAGAGACAAGACACGGGCATGGACAGAATCACAGAATCATAGAATCACCAGGTTGGAAAAGACCCACTGGATCATCGAGTCCAACCATTCCTATCAAACACTAACCCATGTCCCTCAGCACCTCGTCCACCCGTCCCTTAAACCCCTCCAGGGAAGGTGACTCAACCCCCTCCCTGGGCAGCCTCGGACACTGCCCAGTGACCCTTTCCATGAAATACTTTTTCCTAATGTCCAGCCTGACCCTCCCCTGGTGGAGCTTGAGGCCGTTCCCTCTCGTCCTGTCCCCTGTCCCTTGGGAGAAGAGCCCAGCTCCCTCCTCTCCACAACCTCCCCTACAGACAGACAGACAGACATACAGACACGAGCACATGCAGACAGACAGATACGGGCATGTGCGGACAGACAGGTGCACAGAGAGACAGACACGGGCGTGGACAGACAGACGGACAGACACGGGAGCGGGCAGATAAGTTCGGCACACGATGACAGACAGACGGACGTGGGCACGCGCAGACACACAGACAGACAGACAGACAGACACGGCCAAGCGCAGGCGGATGTGGGCACGCGCAGACGGACGGACGGACACGGGCACGCGCAGACACACAGACACACGCGGCTACGCGCAGACGGACGGACACGCGCAGACGGACAGACGGACGCGGTCCCGCCCCCCCCGCGCCCCGCATGCGCGCTGGGGCGGTGTCGGGGATCCCGGCCCCCCCCGTGACGTCTCCGCGTCCCGCGCCGCTCGGGGGAGAAACAGGGGGGAGCGGCGGAACGGTGAGAGCGGGGGATGCTCGGTGCTCGGTGTGTGGAGGGTGCTTGGGGATGCAGAGTGCGCAGGGTGCGGGGGACGCTCGGGGGATGCGGGTGCTGGGTGCCCGGTGCTTTGGGGGATGCGGGGTGCTCGGTGTGTGGAGGGTGCTCGGGGATGCAGGGTGCTCAAGGTGCGGGGGACGCTCGGGGGATGCGGGGTGCTCGGTGCGTGGAGGGTGCTCGGGGATGCAGTGTGCGCAGGGTGCGGGGGACGCTCGGGGGATGCGGGGTGTTCGGTGCGTGGAAGGTGCTCGGGGATGCAGGGTGCGCAGGGTGCGGGGGGACGCTCGGGGGATGCGGGTGCTGGGTGCCCGGTGCTTTGGGGGATGCGGGGTGCTCGGTGCGTGGAGGATGCTTGGGGATGCGGGGTGCTCGGTGCGTGGAGGATGCTTGGGGATGCAGGGTGCTCAGGATGCAGGGGGACGCTCGGGGGATGCGGGTGCTGGGTGCGTGGAGGATGCTCGGGGCTCGGGAATCGGTGCTGGGTGCGTGCAGGGTTTGTGGGGGATGCTCGGGGGATACTCGGTTCGCGGGGGATGCTCGGTGCTTGGCTCGCGGTGCGTGGAGGATGCTCGGGGCTCCGGGGATGCTTCGGGCTGGGTGCTTGCGGGGCGCCTGGGGGATGCTCGGGGCTCGGTGCGCCGGGGATGCGGGGTGCGCGGCGCATGGAAGGTGCTCGGGAATCGGCGCTGGGTGCCTGCAGGGCTTGTGGGGTGCCTGGTGCGTTTGGGATGTTCGGGGCTCGGTGCGCAGGGGATGCGGGGCTGAGTGCGTGGAGGATGCTCGGGGGATGCTCGAGGCTGAGCGTGTGCAGGGCTTGCGGGGGATGCGGGATGCTAAGTGTGTGGAAGATGCTCAGGGCTCGGGAATCGGTGCTGGGTGCGTGCAGGGTTTGCGGGTTCCACCGGGGAGATGCGGGGTGCTCGGTTCTCTGTGTGTGAGGGATGCTCAGGGGATGCCTGGTGCGCAGGGGATGAGGGGTGCTCAGTGCATGAGGGATGCTCGGGGCTTGGGGGATTCTCAGTGCTGGGTACCCAGTGTAGGTGCCCTGCGGGGTGCCCGGTGCTTGAGGGGTACTCAGTGTGGGGTTCCTGGTGCGTAGGGGATGCTGGGTGCTCAGTGCTGGGTGCACAGGGAACGTGGTGTGCCCAGTGCACTGGGCAATGCAGGCTGCGCACACAGAGCACAGAGCTCAGGGCTTGGTGTGCAGCGCACAACGCGGGGTGCTCGCTGCAGAGTGCCCCATGGACCCTTTTTTCCCCTCTTTCCTGCTTTTCCAGCACGCTCCCCTCACCCCCGGCACCCCTTTGGGAGCCCAGCACCAGGCTGTGCCCTCCTTCACCCATGCATCATTGTACAGAGCAGTCGTGTGGTGGACACGCTGCCTGTCAGGAGGCACCCACAGACCAGGGCTGTCCGTCCATCCATCCATCCATCCATCCATCCAGGCCCCCGGGGCTTGGGGCAAGCGTGGCAGCCTGTGCCACCGTGGCCCGGGCAAGCAGTGCAGGGCTGTGCCTGTGGGTCTTGCTCAGTGTTAACCTCAACTTCTTAGGGCAGAAGGTTTTCGCAGCTGCAGCTCCCGTGGGGTGGCTGTGGAGCGCTTGTTTTGGGGCCGGGGGGCTGCAGGCAGGCTCCTGAGCAGCTGCATTGGTGCCAGCATGCCCAGAACACCAACATTCTCCCTGCTCTGCCTTGCTGTTCACCGCGCCGCTGCTCTGCACGTGGTAGGGGTGTGAGATCCATGCTATTTCTGTAGCAAGGTCAAGTTCCTTGGGACTTGTGGCTGGAGTTGCAGTCCCTGGCGCTGCTGCCGGCGTGGTCGTGCTGCTGGGCCACGGTCTTCCATGGGAAGGGTATGGTTTGCATCGTGCGCGCCTTTGTTCTGTCCCTCGCTGTGTTTATTTGTGTGCTCGGTCTGCGTCCAAAAAACATCTCACAGCTTGAAACCTCCTCACACATCTTCCTCTGCGAGTCAGAGCCCGGCCCCACCAGCTGCTGAGTCTGCGGGCGGTGAAGTCTCCCTCTGCACAGCTGTGCTGCTCGCTCAGGCTCGGGTACCGAGCAAGGGTGAGTGGAGAGATTCAAATGATTTGTGTGAGCAGGTTTCCAAATTTGACGTTGCTTTTCTGGGAATGCTGCTACACGTTCGTGGGGAGCTTGTCAAGCGCCAACGCAAGGTTCAAATGTTTCCTCCGAGCGGGGTTTTGTAACAGCTCATGCTCGGCAGCTGCGTGGATGTGGCACCCAGCTGGGAACAGGGATGCTGCGCTGCCCGCAGAGAGAGCCAAGGGGCTGCAGGGCGCTCACGCAGCAAAGGCAGCCCATGAAATTAGGGGGTGATTTCCAGCACTGACCTCTGTAAACACCCCAAGGTCCGTGCATGAACCTGCAGGGGTGGAGTTTGAGGAAGCGACTCATGGATCTTGCTGATGTGTGGATGAACACCCTCCCAGCAGCCTGGTGTTTTGGTCCAGAGCACTGAGCTTTCTCCGTTCCTACGAGTTGCTTTTTGTGCCTGTGTTCATGCTCAGAGGACTGTGCTGCTCCTGCAGCTCTGTTTCCCAGAAGACTGGAGTGTTGCTGCTAGAACCCAGCTGTGAGAGCCAATTTCCATGCCTTGAGGTTTGGTGGCAAACCAGCTGAGATGGGGCAGCCGCATACATGCTCTGGGTCCCCTTTGCTGAGCTGGAAACCCCTCTCCTCAGGCGAGAAGCACCGTGTTCCATGGTGGCAGCTGAGCTGGTCACGGTGCCACGTGGGTTCTTCTTGGCATCTCCTGGACATCGCGCTACAGGGGGATACAGGCTGGATTCTTCCCTCCACACTGGCACTGTTGAGATGTCCCAGGCTGGGGGCACAGAGGCAGGAGCTGCTGTAGGGTCTCTTCAGGATGCAATTTGCTGGTGGGCTCAGCAGAAGGAGGAGCCAAGCTCGTGCTGCTGCTGCTTTCTGCCTGTGGGTTTTAAAAACTGTATTAGTAATTTGTGTCGCTATTTTAGGAAGATGCTTCCAGAGGCGGTTTGCATTACAGATATGCTGTGCCTGCAGGGGCCGTGCAGGATGGCAGGAGCATCATGAGCTGCAGAGACTGTCAAGAACAGTTCTGGAGGGAGAAAACAAACACCCAGCAGGTGGTTTCGTTTGGCATCATACAGATGCATCTCCTGACCAAGTTGTGATGCATTTAGGAAGCCTCAGCCTCAGCAGAGTGAGTTTCTCTTTGGATTTTGCAGCCCAGCAAGTGTGCAGGCCAGTGGGAGAAGCGTTCCTTGTTGTCCTCTTCCTGCTTTATTTCACACCATTTTGCAAGCCTTTAGTGTGCACCGTTCTCCTAAACCCCTGTCTGCTCCCAGTATCGCAGGGATTCTCCTCAAGTAAACCCTCTGTAGAGGTGGACAATGCTTTCCACCCTTCAATTTTCATCCCCAGTCTATCCATTCGTGCTGGCCTCGCAGTGTGGATGCAGGTAGGGCTGCAGACTGGGTGATGTGCCCGTAGAAGTGGTGCAGGGTGCAGGTTGTCCCACCGCAGAGCCGCCCCTTGGCCCCTCGCAGGGTCTGCAAACAAGAACCGCTGAGAGCAGCAGCGGGTTGCTCAATCCTCAGCGCTCGGAAGTGAAGCAAGCAGCTGGTTCTCATTGCGTGTTCCCGAATGAGTGAATGCAAACCGTGACCTGGGAATCCACAAGTGGCTACGGCGTCGAGGTGCTTCTCCGTGAAGGAACGACTGCTGTGTAGTCGGTTCTGGAGCTGCTGCAATCTACAGGCTGCTGTAGTGGGACAGGGAGAAGCAGCTGGGGTTTCTCCAGTGCTCCTGGTTCCTTCTTGATGTTGGAGGTGGATCCTGCAGTGTCAGTGACCGTGTCTGGCAGTGGCTGCGCCTGGACACGCTCCAGGAGGGGTGGGAGAGCACCCAGCCACCCTGCTCTCCAGGGCAGCTGTGCTCACAGCTGGCTGCAGGTCATTGTGGCGGGGTGGCACGCAGAGGAAGGGATGGCACGCAGAGGAAGGGATGGCACGCAGAGGGAGGGATGGCACGCAGAGGGAAAGGATGGCACGCAGAGGGAGGGATGGCACGCAGAGGGAGGGATGGCACGCAGAGGAAAGGGATGGCACGCAGAGGAAAGGGATGGCACGCAGAGGAAGGGATGGCACGCAGAGGAAAGGGATGGCACACAGAGGAAGGGATGGCACGCAGAGGAAGGGATGGCACACAGAGGAAGGGATGGCACGCAGAGGGAGGGGGGGCACGCAGAGGAAAGGAGAGCATGCAGAGGAAAGGAGGGCATGAAGGGTGTGGAAGACATGCAGTGGCAGCCCTCAGTAGCCCAGGATTTGCAGATATAAATGGCAGCAGGGGATCTAGAGATCATAGCTGGGTTTCTGAAGACGGGAACCAAGCCGTGAAGCACTCGGATGTTCTGTTCAGGGTGATTTGTCTTACAGATCAGCCGTGCAGTGCATAGAGCTGCACAGCTGGGAAGGATGCCATTCCTTTTCTTCCATCTATGGTTTCACAAGAAGAGCTTCTCCCACACTGGGGCTTGGTGGGAAGTCGTTGCGCGTCCTCACTGAGGCTGTGCAGGTGCATGGGGTTTGTGTCCTGTTGAGCGGAAGGCCACATATTCACACTCTGTGCCCTTCCCCAAACTACTGGCTTTGTGAAAATGCCAAACGCTTGGCCTTGTGGCAGCTGAGTCCGGCTGGGTCGTGGTGGATAACCAGGTACCACAGGGTGAGGCTGTGCCAGGAGCCGCAGGAGACGAGGTGGGGATGTGCAGCGAGGGCTGTGGGAGACGGGGTGCAGCAGTGTTTCTTCCTCACCTCGCTGCCCTCAGGGTGTGCAGATCACCCTCCTGTCCACATTACCCTCTCCTCAGCCCCTGCGGATGCCTGGTGTTGCTGCAGGAGGAAATAAAATATTTTGATTTTGTTTCATAAGCAAATCTGAGGTTTTGGGGTTTCTCTTGCAGAACCAACCTTTTATTTGCAAGTCGCGATCTTTGTGCGTACAGGAATGGAGCTCGTTGAGACTTAGGACTTGGCACATGGGTCTGGAAAGTATTTTTTTGAAGATATTTAGTGTTTTTCCTAGCAGTTCCTCTGCCTTCTGCTTCTCCCTCTTGTATGGAGGGCTCTGATCTGCCAGATTCACGTGGGGAGTCTTTGTTCAGTTTGGGGAAGGAAGAGTTGTGTTTGCACCGAGCATTGCGAGTGAAAACAGAGGCTGCAAACTCTGACTCCCTGTGCCCCTCTCCAGTGGGGTTCCCCGGGACCTACCCTGGGCCAGGGGTGGGAGTTGGAGAGACCCTGAGGTGGAAGAACAGCTCCTTGCATCCCAAAAGCCCACTCATCCAGTGCTGTGGAGGGAGCGGAATGATGGAGCCACTGGTCAGGGTGCAAGCGTGGGAATGTGTCTGTCAGTCACCTCTGCGCTGGCTTTGCCTTAGTCTTTGTCCCCATGAGGCAGCGAGTGCAGAGTAATTAAGATAAGGTAAAGCTCTGTGAATTGAAGCTGCAGGTTGATTAATAGTCAGGAGGATCCCTTCAAAGCACAGAGCTCCTGTCCTGTTTTGGCACAAGCGCTTCCAGAGCAAAGACCGAGCTGATCTTAGGATATTAGAAAAAACTTCTTTGCCAAATCAGTGGTGAAGCACTGGCAGAGGTTGTCCAGAGCAGTGGGGGATTCTCCAGCCCTGGAGGGGTTCAAAAACCATGTAGATGAGGCGCTTTGGGACATGGTTTTATAGGCACAGTGGGGTTGGGCTGACGGTTGGAGTGGATGAGCTTCGAAGTCTTTTCCAACCTTAATGATCTGATGATTCGGTGTGTCCCTTCCCTCCTGGCTTTACCAGAGCTTTGCTGGGGTTGCTGGCTTGTGCCACGTCACTGGGGTGGCCGCCTCTATTGCCACCTTCTGCCAGCAGCTTTCACTTTGGGTGTTTCATAATTAATAAACCAGCTTGAGGGGAATGCTGTCGTCTCTCGGAGAAGTTGGCAGAAGTGGATACCCTGGTTCCCGTCACTGGATGCTAAAATGCCATTGCTGGGCTTGGAACCAGAGGCCAGTGGAGTGGAGATGCTGTGAATTGGTGGGATTTTTGTTATTTGGGGGACGTTGTAGCATTGAACAGGATAATAAAATGGTTTTCTAATCATAACAGCCTCGAGGCGATAAACAAACAGTACGTTTGTGCTGTGAGACGTCTGTCAATTCTTTGTTGATGTGATTTAGACCCTGCTGAAGCAGGCTGGCATGCTCTGCCTGCATCCCTGGCCAGGCTTTCTGGGGATGCTGTGCCTGGGTGCTCGGCTGGGGACGCGCTTTGTAGGTCAGAGCCTTCTTCACAGGCTTTTCTGGGCGAGAAAGGTGGTATTTGGAGCTGGTGTGTGCTGCCTTAATCCCCGAGACATCAGATTCTGCTTGCTTGTTTTTCTAGATACTCAGCAGGGAAAATAAATTCCCCCATGTGCTCCCCAAGGAGGAGTTCGTGTTTTGGGAGAGAAATGGTCTATTATGACCACCTCTCGCCCCTGCAGGTCCAAGGCAGCGACCTCTGGGCTGCAGGAGTGGGTGCTTGAGGTGATGTTGGGGAGCAGGAGCTGCACGTAGTGGGGGGGCTGTGCCGTGGGAGCATCGTGCCGAGCTGCTGGGGTGGCTTCAGCATGTGAGCCGAGCTGCAGTGGGAGGTGAAGAGGGGATGTTTGGGAGCCAGCATCATGTCAGCCGCTCTGGCTGGTGCGTCGTGTTGGGTGCGCTCAGCTGAAAGGCAGTGGGGCAGGACCTGTGAGCCCTGCAGCTGCCGTGGAGGTGAGTCGAGCCCGCTGGGCGCGAAGATGCAAGCTTCAACACCCTCCTTGTGGTCTGGGCGCTGAGATGTGTGCCTGAACACCTGCTCGTGCAGCCTTTTAACTATTTCTTCCCATTTCACTCGGGATGATGTCAGCGGTGCAAATGCAAACCGCAGTGCTGTTCTCTGGGGGGATGTTCAAAGGGACACAACCCTGAATTGTACTGAAGTGAATGTATTTTTACTGGCTTTGGCTCCTGATTCCTGTACGTATGCCTGGGTTTGTGGCCTGAAGTGCATCTTTAGCTTTAATAAGCAATAACTGTTCTGCTGTTATGTTGCTGTTTGTGACACTTAGGGGCCTGAAAGCAGCTTTTTCTTGGTTTTGAGTGCTGTAGGTGCTGTCTTACGGTTTGATTTCATTGCACGGAGAAGTGGCCTCTACTTTCACCACCCAGAGCCTCAAGCTGTCGCTCACTTCCAGCAGCGGTTTCCTGAAAGCTCCTGCTCTGTGAGCAGCTGCAGTATCGATTGCAAACGGCAGCGTAGGTTGGACCCTGCTCCTGCAGGTTGGCCATCCCCACGGGGGCTGATCCAGGTGAGCACCAGCTGTGGGTTGTGCAGTGGGGCTGACGCTGTGCTTGGACAAACCTCAACCTCTTCCATCGCCTCGGCTGCCCCCACGGGCACGCAGCCGCGGGCAGAGGTTGGTGCTGGCTCCATGCTCACCCACCTCGTGGGAAATGTTTTAAAATGCGTTGTTCAGCTTTCTCTCTGGCTGCTTTGAAACCGAGATGGAGAAACACCCCGTGAGTCTGTGTGCCAGCAGCCCATCCCTTCCTGCTCCTCAGCCCCAACTGGCTCTTCCCAGTTTTCCTCTCCTGGGGCTCATTTGACCCCTCTGCTGTTGGCTGCTGCCTCCTCGGGTCTGGAGCATCTCTGTTCTGCTAAGAGAGGTGCTTTGGAGTCCTTGGGGGTTTTTAAACACACACTGAGAGCACGTCTGCCTTTGGCTGTAGCAGGGCTTTGCCTGAGCTCAGGTTGGTTTGGCAGCAGCCGCCCTCAAGCAAGCTGTGTTTATTTTTATGTTGCGTGCCGCGTGTGAATTGACTGGAGACTGTCAATTAGGTGATTACATTTTGCTGATTTGTAAAGCTGCGAGCTTGATATGTTGGAATATTTTTTGCTGACCACAGCTTCTGCTGCTGTTTCACCGCAATGACAACTGCAGTTCCTCATCCTTTTATTCAGCAGCAACGATTTGAGCTAAAATTTTCCAGGCCACACCTCTGACTTTTGAGGAAGTTGCTGTTAATAACCATAATTTCTGGGACTGATTTAAAGAAAAATGGGGTTATTTTGATGATATTGAGCTCCTTGTAGCAACTGGGTTCATTGTTTGCTTGTAACACTTTGCTGCTGTTAAATAATGGGCTTGAGGCATTGCTTCATCACTGCAGATTGTGCATGGCTCCTTCGCTCCAGCAGCCCCCACACCGCGCTGAGCTGCTCTCTGGCAGTGGTGGTGGCTTCCCCGTTTCACAGCCATGGTTGAAGATGGTTGTGGAGGCTGCAGTTGGTTGGTTGGTGCTCGCTGTTGGTGCTCGGTCAGCCGTGGAGTCCACCTGGCTGGTGCAGCAGCCGCGTGTTTGCCCACGATGGCCCCACACCGCGGCGGGGAGGCGTCAGGAAGGAAGTTTGCAAGCATGTGTGTGTGTGTGTCTGTCTGTCTGTGTGTGCACAGGCAAGAGCGGGAGCCGTTTCCGGAGCAGGGTATCTCGGGGCCAAGCTGTTAAACCACCACCGCTCTGTGCATCGTGTCAGTCGTGACGCTGCAGAAGCGCATTCGGGGATGAAGCTGCTGCTGCTGCACCAACCTGCAGCCTCATCCGTCTCATGGTCGATGGAGGCCAGGCCAGGGTCAAGCAGAAAGCCTCGCAGGGAAGGAAGGCGATGTGTGCACTGGGGATAAGCACTTGCGAAGTTAGTGCTGGGTGGAGTTTCCCTCTGGTTTCTCATTAGTGCTAAAGTAGAGGGGCTGCGTGACGTTGGATGGCAGGAGAGGAGGAGACTCTTGGGTGGCTGGAATAACAATTAGTGTCTGTACTTGAAATGTTCTCAAAAACATCCTCTGAGCCTGAGATGCTGTTGTGCACCAAGGAGGAGCCAACTGCGGGAAGGACCCGGCTGCAGCAGCCCCACACCAAGCCCGTAGTGCTGCACACACGCTGTGAGGCTCGGAGTGAGGTGCCATCCACCTGCCCACTGGGTCCTGTCCCCTCTGGGTGCTCCGCTGGCCCCAGACAGGAGCTTTGCTTGGAAACGTGCTTGGATGGGTGCCCTCCTGTGCCTGGAGGAGGGTGTCGTGCAGGGACACGGCTGCTGCACCGCTGGTAGGATACGGGCAGGACCCCTGCACTGGTGCGGTCACTGGGATGCTCTGTGCTTGCAGGACAGGTTCAGTGTGGGCTCCTCAGGACGGGTGCCGTCCTTGGACGTGCAGGGATTGTGTCATTGTGGGAAACCAGACATCCAGACCGATGTTTTTGGGGGTATTTGGTTCCCTGTGTTGTAGGGGGCTGGTGCCACTGCCTTGGCAGCTAGTGAGGCTGGAGACAGCTTGGTTCCTTGGGTTGGAGCCAGAGAGGTCCTGGTGACATAGGCATCTCCTGGTTCAGAGGATGGCATCCCTGTGACCGCGCCTGGATGCGCCAGCGTGACCTGCGGACCTGGGAACGCCCCATCTCCTCTTGCTGTTACTGGTTTGGGGACAGTGACCATAGTCTGATTCTTGCCTGATTTCAGCTTTTGCACCAGCGCCTGCGGCGAGTGTGTCTGGAGCAGCTTCCTCTGGGACGGGCTCTTGCACCGGTTGCTTGTGTGCGGTGGAAGCGTGCCACGTTCAGACCGCCATCCCTTGGGGTTTAAGCATCCCAGCTGCTCCAGTCCCCCTGAGGCTTCTCCCTTCCAAGAAGCTTCATTTCCTAAAAGAGCAGCCGCCTTCCTGCTTCCCTCGGTTTCTCCTTGTGCTTCAGCCCTGGGAACCCTGGTGGAGCGATGCTGATGGCCAGGCTGCAGGCATCTGGCTGCCAGCGCCCACCGTGAGCTGCAATCACCTTTTTCCCTGGGCTTGGAGAGAGGCTGTGGGCAGGAGGGCTGCGCGTGGCCAAGGAGGAGAGCATCTCGTCACCCCTCACAGATGTCTGTGATAAATAAACAAATCAACACCACGGCTTTTCTTCCCCATTAGGTATTTTTGCGGCCACCTGCGTTGCAGCATGAGGCTCTGCTAGCAGCAAAATGAATGTACCGGGGGAAGGTAAGTGCATAAGGATGGAGGCACCAGAGCGATCGGTTCCCCTGTGATGCCGGTGAACATTTCATACGCCTGAGCACACCACCACCGTTGCCCCGTTAATGCTGGGTTGCCTTCACAAGCTGACAAGAAACGGTTTAAGCCTTGTTTACACTAATGTGTGATCAGCATGCAAAATAAGGAAGGCTTCTGCCTGTAGCACCTCTTGTGTCCTTGTTTGTCACTGCTCTGCTGTCACTTCCCCACCAGCTCCTGTCCTCCCCCACGCTCTCTGCTTGGTGCCCTGATCGCAGCTGGGGATGGAGTCGCTGCTTGTGGGTCACAGCCGGTCCCCGTCCTGCAGTGTCCGAGGTGCATTTGGGGGCTTCTGCACAGGGTTGGCTGCTGCTGCTTTGATCCCTACTCCCTGTCATCAGCTGCAGTGGTTTCAGTCCCTGCCATGATGTCGGAGAAGCCCCTGAGAGCCCCCTAATTCCTGCTGGTGTGGGAAGCTCCCAGAGCCAACTTGGGCATCTGAAGGACTCGAAGGTCGTCTCTGATCAGACAGCTGTGCTGCCTGATTATGCCATGGTATTTTCCTGTGGAGGGAATTATCCACCCCTGCTCTCTCGTAGACTAATTAGCCCCAGTATTGGAAGGGGCTCCAAGGAAAGCTGGGGAGGGGCTGTTGATCAGGGAGGGCAGGGATAGGATGAGGGGGAATGGGTTTGAGCTGCAAGAGGAGAGATTGATAGGAATGGTTGGACTTGATGATCCGGTGGGTCTTTGCCAACCTGGTGATTCTATGATTCTATGATTGAGATGAGATCTCAGGACGAAATGTTTTGCTGTGAGGGTGGGGAGGCCCTGGTCCAGGTTGCCCAGAGCAGTGGTGGCTGCCCCATCCCTGGAGGGGTTCAAGGCCAGGTTGGATGGGGCTTGGAGCCCCTGATCCAGTGGGAGGTGTCCCTGCCCATGGCAGGGGTGGGACTGGATGGGCTTTGAGGTCCTTTCCAACCATTTCCTGATTTCCAAACATTCCCTGATTCCCAACCATTCCCTGATTCTCTGATCCTGGCGGGGCTGGTGCCGGTACCACCAGCTCCCCCAGCCTCCTGCTTTGCCCAATGAACTGAGTGAGTCCCTTTGTTCCTCTCTGGAGGCACTTGGACAGGAGCTGCTGGGAGCATCTGGGTGGGAAATGCTCACTGTAAGCCGTTTTTGCAAAGAACAGAGCACTTCTGTGCTCCCAGCCTCCTTTTTAAACTGCAGATCTTTCCTGCTAATTAGCCTGTCTTGGTCTGCATAGCCCTAATTATTCCTGTTGGCCTTAAATCCTGACTGCTCCAGCTACAAGGCTTTCAAATGGGTCTTGTGGCATTTGCAATTATTTTTAGGGTGAACATTTGAATATATTTACATGACTAAACCAGATGAAGATAGCAGGAAGGAGCAGATGAGCCCTTTTCTTTTAAGTGCTGAAAAAAATGCCCGAGCTGTTTGTTGTTCCCTCTGATTTACATCTAAACGGAGGGCCAGCATTTGACTTTTTGACTTGTCTGTGGTATGTGGGCATGCAGCTGGTTGGCCAGGATGTTAACCCTGGTGCTAAATTGGCACAGAAGTATTTTTGGTGGTGATGTTCCTTTGCTGCTGGGATGGGAGATGCCTGGGGGAGCAGAGGCGCTGCCTTGGTGTCCCAGCAATCTGATGGTTTGAGCACGAGTGGATGGTGAGCAGGTGACCTGGTGAGCAGGTGACCACCTCACCATTCCAGGTAGGTGGAGTGGGATGTCAGGGGTTGGAAGGGGAACTGAGCGAGCCCTCCAGCACCTGGTTGCTTGCAGGGCTGGCTGTGGTGGCAGGTAAGGCAGGGAGGCAAAGGGGCTTTGCACCACCCGCTGCTGAATCTCCTCTTTCACGGAGAGATTCGAGAGGAGAAAACGTTTTTCTGAAGCAGTTCTTTGGACTGTCAGCGAAACAAAACGCATGGACGCCCCGTTCCTTCCACTTTATTCAGCTCCCGCCCCAGCCACATAATCACAAAGGACTTGAAATCCCTGGGTGAGCCCAGGGAAGGGATTGCAAAACCTGTGCTCACAAATGGAGCAGAAAGGGGGAGGGTTTGGGAAGCGGTGCCAGCGTTCCCAGGAGTCCCTCCCAGGCAGGCAGCAGAGCAGGGGACTTGCAGAAACTGCTGCCTTCCTGCTGGGTAGCCTCGTGAGAGGCAGAAGCCCCAAAAAGCCTTAATGCCAGATGAAGACATCAAGGATTTTTGCATAAGGTCAGTCACGCTGACTCTGTGTGTTGCTGTAAGCCTTCAGATGGTTTAATATCTCAAAGTGTTCCATTCGAACGGGTAACTGCTTCTCCTGACTCAAATCCTGGAAATTTGCATGAGGTGCTTTTTGTTTTTCTCTTCGTTCAGCTTTTCCCCCTCCCCTGTAACTGAAAATACAGGGAGGTGGCAGGTGGCTGAGAGAAGCGAGAGGACGGTGGTGTGCTGAGCTTGGTTCTGGAAGGGAGAAGAACTGCAGGAAGGGTTTAAGCTTCATCTGAGATGGAAGAGACTCTCAGTAAAGATTTCTTTAAGGATGGACTTGAGCACGCGTGGTCCCCCTCTCTGAAACATTCCTGGGGCTTTATTCCAGCTGTAAACCTGTGTTTCTGTGTATGCAAACAGTACAGAAATAATCTCTTTGGGTGTGCTCTGTGATAGATTGTAATTACCTCCTGAGCAGAAGGCACCTACTGCACAACTAGAAGTTGCTGATAAGTGAAAGAGATGATGAAAGCCTAGAAATGTTGTCAGCATCCTGAAAGACAAAGAAGCCAGGCTGGGTGCTGAGGTGTTGCAGGAGCTGGGCTGGATTGTGGATCCCGCTCCTCTAACCATGCTGTGTTTCTCTTGCAGATGCCTGTTGGGCTGAGCACATACTAGCTGAAAGCTGAAGCGTGGTCACCAGCCTGTGCGGAGGAGAACAGAATGCGGGTCACCATGAGGAGGGTGTTACTCGTAGTGGGCTCGGTGGTCGCCCTGATGGTGACTCTGCACCTTGGCCAGCAGGTCCTGGAGTGCCAGCAGGTCCTGAGCGAGAGGAGGCACAGGCTGATGAGACCCGAAAACGAGGAGCTGGTCATGATGGACTCGAACCACGTCGAGTACCGTTACAGCAAGGAGATGCCCCTGATCTTCATTGGCGGGGTCCCTCGGAGCGGCACGACGCTGATGAGGGCTATGCTCGATGCCCACCCTGAGGTGCGCTGCGGAGAGGAGACCCGCATCATCCCCCGCGTGCTGGCGATGCGGCAGGCCTGGTCCAAATCGGGGCGAGAGAAGATGCGCCTGGACGAAGCGGGGGTGACGGACCAAGTTTTGGATGCCGCTATGCAGGCCTTTATACTAGAAGTGATCGCCAAGCACGGCGAGCCAGCCAGGTATTTGTGTAACAAGGACCCCTTCACGCTGAAGTCCTCTGTCTACCTGTCCAGGCTGTTCCCCAATTCCAAATTCCTCCTGATGGTTCGAGACGGCCGAGCTTCGGTTCACTCTATGATCACGCGGAAAGTGACGATCGCGGGCTTCGACCTGAACAGCTACCGAGACTGCTTGACCAAGTGGAACAAAGCCATCGAGGTGATGTACTCGCAGTGCCTGGAGATTGGGAGGTCCCGGTGCCTGCCTGTCTACTACGAGCAGCTGGTGCTGCACCCCGAGCAGTCCATGCAGGCCATCATGAAGTTCCTGGACATCTCCTGGAGCGACACGGTGCTGCACCACGAGGAGCTCATAGGGAAGCCTGGCGGGGTGTCGCTTTCCAAGTGAGTGTCTCGGCTCTTGCCTTGGCTTTTCGAGCAGCATTTTCATTCCTCGAAGCAGGCAGGGCTAAAACTGGGGGCAAAGACGCATTCCCTGTGGTTATGTGCGCTTTTTCGGGGGCAGAGGTAGCAGCACATTCAGTTTTGCTGCATTAGGTCTCGTGTTTCTAAGTAGAAGATGGCTTGAATACTATCAATCTGTTGTACCGAACAGAGCAGCTTGTCAGGCGAGGATTTTAGGAGCAGGTGACTACTTTATTCATCTGTCTTGACAGCGCAGAAATTGTTTTGGTCTCCAATTTGAACGGAACTCCTTGCTCTCAAATGAGAGCTCTTTAATGCCTCTCTTCTCCACCTGTCTTCAAATACCTCCTTACTGCGAGTAGTTTTGCTTGAATGGCTTTAGGCAGTGAGCAGCAATTCTTGCTGGGTTTGGTGCTGGTATTGCAGAATAAGAGAAATAATACCTGCTTGGTGGAGACACACCCCAGCGCTCCCTCCTTGCTGGCTGTATCTGAGTGCCAGGAGGATGCTTGCCTTCTCCCACCTTCTTCTTCTCTTTTAATGCTCATTATTTCCTAAAAGGAGGCTTAAGTCTAACATAGCAGTGGTGTAAGGAAACCCTACAAGCGCTCTGTATAAAGTGCTCATGCCTGAGTGGTGAAGGAGGCTGTGGACCCGCAGCTGCTCTCTCCAGGGTGGCTGCAGGTGTGTGGCTGGGCTCTGCTTCCCTCTGTGTGAGACATTTCTGGATGTGGCTGTGCCGCTTTGCCTGTGTCGTAGCCGTCGGTAACTGGAACGCTTTCGCAAGGCTCAGGCTCTGTGCACGTTTGTCCCTCGTAGGACGCTGCGAGCCATGCAGAGTGTGCTTTACTTTGGCTGGAGTCGAGCAGGAGGTTGCTCACCCCAGGCCAGCGTCCCACGAGCACAGGGTGCCGAGGAGGGGCTGCACCTGCGAGGGGCTCGCTCCTCAGGGCCAGGAGGGCAGGGAGTGAGGCTGGCAGGGAGCACATCCCGATGCCTGTACCCCAGGCAGACCAGGCTGGCAGCTGTGTTGTGGTTTAGAGGTGTGGGCACCTTTGATGGCTGAAGCAATGATTTCCCCAGGGCTTTCAGCACTATTTGCTCAGCAAAAACCTTGCCAAGGTTGCGTAAACAGAGGAGGGTTTGGACTTTCAGTGGAGTTGTGTGGTCTGTCTGTGCTACAGACCACGTGTCTTTCATTATTTCCCTGTAATAAGCAGAGATGTCCTGATAATGCCCCAGCCCCTGTGCAGGATGGATCTGCTCATACTGGGGCACTCAGCCTCTGAGGCTGTGGAAACCCCTCCAGGATCTGCTTCCCCAGAGCAGGGCTGTGAGTGGGAAGGGGCTGTCCCACTGTGCCTTGCACCAGCTCTGCCTCGGGGGGGCATGGTTTAATATTTGGTAGGAATGGTTGGACTCGATGATTCGGTGGGTCTTTAACAACCTGGTGATTCTGTGATTCTAGGGAGACTCAGAGGGCACTGAGCGTTTGCACCACATGCATGTCCAGGGCATTGGGAGCAAAATGTTGAGCTGGCAATGAACCCAGCTGCGGGCTGCTCTGTCTCAGCCCAGTATGGCTGTGAAATCCAACTTTTGTGTCTTGGTTTATTTTTTTTCTTCATTATTTTTCCCCAGGATAGAAAGATCAACAGACCAGGTTATCAAGCCGGTGAACATGGAGGCGTTATCTAAATGGATCGGGCATATCCCAGGGGATGTGCTGCAGGACATGGCCCACATCGCACCGATGCTCTCCAGGCTCGGCTACGATCCCTATGCCAACCCGCCCAACTACGGCCACCCTGACCCCTTAGTCATCAACAACACGCACAGAGTGAGTGTCGCAGCCACGGGGAGGGAACGGTGCTGTGGGTCTCTGCACCCCCATTGCCCTCTGGAGCAGAAGAGACTGCTGAACCGAATCGGAAAAGAGCAGGGGAGCAACAAAATGCTGTCTTCCTTTTAGGAGACTGTGAAGAACATATGTGCTGTTACACCGAGTTGATTTCCAAGTGGTAGATTAAGTCTGGCGTGGCTCAAACTGGTGCTGTTCCCTGTGATTTTGTGGTGGTGTTCGTTTCTGCTGTTGTGGCAGATACAGACTTGTCCCTCCCTGACCCAGCCCTGCTCTCCAGCCGAGGCGTGGGAGTTCCTCGGGTGTGCTGATGTTCTGGATAACATCACAGCTGTAGGCACTAGATACGCCGGTCTGGTCCCAGGAGAGCACACAGAGCATGCTGTGTCCGTGTCGCTGCTCACCAGCCACTCCCATGGTCCCACGAGGACTGTGAGTGGAGGCGCGTAATGCATTTGGGCAAAACCAGAAGATATTTTTTTTTTTAGAATATTGACTCATGTTCCCAGAGCTTAGCTGGAAGGAAGAAGCAGCAGAGCCACAGACGGCAGTTACTAAACACAGGGATTTTCTTATGCTTTGGGACAGACCCTGCAGCCACCTCAGCTTTGCCTGTGCTGCCCCTTGGGTGAGGTGTCCCTTGTCATGCTGCGGGTGTGACTGGTCCCCGTGCAGATCATGAGCAGGCAGGCAAGTAGCAGCACTGACCTAGGAGGCTGGAAGAGCTTCCCTGGAGCTGGTCGAGTGTTCTGGTCTCTTGCAGCTCCTCCTTGCTTTCTCTGCTTGCTGAGATCTGGTCTAGAACATGGATGATTTAGGTGAGCACCTGCCCTGGGCAGGGTTAGAGACTCTAATTCTCTGCTATGAGCCTTTCACTGCTTCTTGGGATGAATTTGAAGAAATGGCATGATGATAAAGACTGAAACACTCTCCCCGCCCAGGCTAAGAGGAAGATCCATAGAACTGCTTGTGCTGGTTCCCTGTCCCAGCAGGATGCTGCTCCCTCTCTTTGCTTACAGTCAAGAAGGAGGAAACCTTCTTTTGCCCTAGTATAGCACCACGATGTAGAACAAACACCCATCAGGCTATTTCATTTGGTTCAGGGGTACTGGGACACAGGACACAGGCAATGAGGTGGACTTCATAGAACCGCTACCCAGACGGGTCACTCTGCTTTTCTCTTTTCCATAGGTTTTAAAGGGGGATTATAAAACGCCAGCTAATTTGAAAGGTCATCTGCAGGTAAGAGTCTGATGTCCCTGTGAGCAGTTTGCCCTGTTTGGTTAATCCTGGGTGCCAGGTCCCTTGCTCCCTCTTATGGGCATTTGCAAGCTGGGCAGCCAACTGTGGGAGATGTCCCTGCTCCCTTGCCTCGATCCATGGGGACAATGTGCCTGTTGTTCCTGCTGTGCGCCACGCTCCTGCTCCCGTGCTTTCAGGTTTGATATTCTGAGTATTCTGTGCTCCCCAGACCCTGCTCATTCACCTCTGCCACCTCCTTCCTGGTCTGTTCATGTGTATGGTGTCATGCTGTGGAGTTCTGTGTTCACTCTTGGGTTCTTCATTCTCTTACTTCCCACTTCGCTGTCTGTTCCAAAGCCCTTCAAGCTTCCCTGGTCTTGCCTGCCTTTAGGGAAGTGTAGCGTACCTGATTAACAGGTTACAGATAGGTCTTCCAGTTCTTGTACAACTAATAACCCCCTTTTGTAATGCAGAGCAGTCTCCAACAGCCATTGCACATACAGTTTGAAGAAGAAAAACAACTTGGCTCTCCAGAAAGCTCTGTCTACTCAGTATGGAGACACAGTAGATTGGTTTTGATCAAAGGTGCCAGGTTTTACCTGCTCACCATAAGGTCTCCTAATGAAAGAAAAGGGATTGAGCTGTATTTCCAGTGTCAAGTGAGATAACACAGAGCCCAGGCCCAGACTAAGGAAGCTGGGCTGCTGGTGACGTGGCTTTCAGAGCTAGAGGAGTCACTGGTGGTTCCCAGAGGGTTGCCCAGGGTGGTTAGCGTTGAGCAAATGGTAGCAAAGCAAGAGCTGCAGTCTCGTGGCCGCAGCTCCTGGCTGCTGGTTCTCTGCCCTGCTTTCTGTGTCCTAACCATTTCCTTTTCTTGCTGCTGGGAGCACAGCGGGAGTGTTTTGAATTGCAGATGGTGGCTTAAAGCTGACCCTTTTGTGTCTGGGTTTTTCTAGGTGACTCAGAACACATCATCTTCTCACTAAGAAAATTAATGATTTCCAGGTAAGACCTTGTACTTAATTTTGGGACTCGGGCAAATCCGCTTGCGTTGCTCCCGGGTTAGCATTTCGCTTGTGTAATTTCTTGTGCCTGTGGATTAGCTGGGCTGCTCATTAGGCAAATGATCTCCTTCACAGTCGCTTTAGTTTTTCAGAACAATACTGTTACGTGAGATGATTTGTCAGAAATTCTTTTTCTGAGCTCTGGAAACAGGCTGGCTCTGGCAAAATCGAAATCAGCCACTTGGGAGAGTTCTTACTGACTGTTCCCCTGGGGAGCACAGAAATGGGATGTGGAAATGTGTAGATGAGCTGAGCTGCTGCCCAGCTGTGTGCTAGGACGTGCTATGGACCCGTGGCAGGGAAGATAAAGCAGTTGCATCTGCTGTCAGTTTGGAAAAACAGAGCTGCTACCCTGGGTTTCTGCTCCAGATACAACTGTTGATATGTGGGATGTTTTTCTGTCTCTCTTTTTAGCTGGCCTTTACACTAAAGAAGAAAATGACATTTTTCTTGCTAAAAATGACCCTGTAAAAACTAATTTAGTAAAGCCTTTTTACCCCAAGAGTACACATCCCGGTGAAAATATCCATGAGAGCCCTTTTTTCCCTGCTGCCCCACACTGCTCCCCAGCAGTCCTTGTCACACAGTCTGTAAGATACTTTGTGTAGCCGAAGGGATCCTGCAGAGGATGAGGTAGACAGTTCCTGCTGCAAGTACCTATTGGAATAAAAATGACTCAAGATCAGAGCTGGATCAGAACACCTAATTTACTGGATGCACGCAGGGTCTCTGCTTTGAGCATCCCTGAAAGTGCTCAAGGCCAGGTTGGATGGGGGTTGGAGCCCCTGATCCAGTGGGAGGTGTCCCTGCCCATGGCAGGGGTGGGACTGGATGGCCTTTGACGTCCCTTGCAATCCAACCCGTTCCATGATTCTATGCAATTCTGTAATTCCTATATAAAGGCAGTATATTGTGCTAAAAAAAGTAAATATCAGAAGTATTGAGTAAGAATAGAAGTTGTGTGCCCATATTCCAGGAGCTCGCACTCCACAGCTTCCTCGCAAGGGGAGGAGGAGGAGCAGGTGCTGAGCTCTTCTCTCTGGACCGGAGGGAATGGCAGGAAGATGGCAGGGGAGGGTTAGGTTGGATGTTAGGAAGAGGTTCTTCCCAGAGGGTGGTGGAGCACTGGAACAGCTCCCCTAGGAAGCAGTCACAGCAACAAGCCTGACAGTGACACTATTCCTGCAGCACCCCATGGTGTGAATGCTGGGGTTGTGGTGAGCAGGGACAGGAGTTGGAAGGGGCACACAGGGATCATTGAGTCCTACTCAGGGCATTCCATGATACTATGATCCTGCTCCTGAGTCTCTTTCTCTCTTCCAGAATGCTGCAAATGGCCTTTTGTTGTCCAACAAAGAAGAGTTTGCAATGGCACCAGTGGAAATCGGTTATCCAAGCATATTGCTTGCTAATACTATTGCCAAAATGACTGCTCCACGAGGAATGTATTTGCATTTATTTGCAAAGGCCAAACATTTGATAGGCTGGACTCCCGTTGTCCGCCGTCTCCGAGCGCTCCGTGGTGGAAGCACCTGTGGGAATCCGCACCGGCCGGGGGTGTCGGCGTGCAGCCAGAGGAGATGCCGTGTGCCGTAGCCAGAGGAGATGCCGTGTGCCGTGGCCAGAGGACTCATTAGGTCGCGTGTCGATGTCCATGACGCCGTTCTCTCATGGCAGGGTCAGCGATCGCTGCCCTGGCCCTGTCGAGCCTGTGTCGTGCGAGTGACCCCCTCCCCGTCCCAGCCCTTCACTGTGACTTACAGAGGCTATTGCAGAGTTAATATATGAGCCCGGCCCCCCTCCCTGCCTCCTTCCTTTGTTGCACATCATTAAACTATTGTTTTAATATTGTTTTAATTGGAACAGGCTACCCAGGAAATGGTTGAGTCGCCATCCCTGGAGGGGTTTAAAAGGCAAGTAGATGTTGTACTTGAGGACATGGTCTGGTGGCAGACTTAGCGGGGTTGGATTGATGGTTGGACTCAATGATCTTGAAGGTCTTTTCCAACCGAAACCGTTCTGTGATTCCATGGTTTCAGTACAGGATGGGGGGTGATGTGATTGAGAGGAGCCCTGCAGAGAAGATTTTGGGGTGCGGGTGGTAGAGAAGCTCGGTATGAGCCGGCAATGTGCGCTCGTGGCACAGAAAGCCAACCGTGTCCTGGGCTGCATCCAGAGCAGCAGGACCAGCAGGCAGGGAGGGGATTCTGCCCCTCTTCTCCACTCTGTGAGTCCCCACCTGGAGCCCTGGGTCCAGTTCTGGAGTTCTTAGCATAAGAAGGACATGGAACTGTTGGAATGGGTCCAGAGGAGGCCACAGAGATGCTCAGCCCAGCACTGAGGCTCGCCCCCCACCACCAGCTCACAGTTGCTGGGTGTCTTCAGACCTTCAGGCACAAAGAGAGAGGAGGGTCAGGCAGTGCTCCAAGCTGCTGCTGAGAGGTTGCTTCCCTCCAGAGAGCAGCAGCAGCTGCAGACGCTGCACTGATCTCAGTGCCTGGCAGAGTCTGGGGTCAAAGCGTGCACAAAGCTGGCGATGCGTTTGCAAGCTGAACTCTGACCGAGGGCTGGAGCACCTCCCGTACCAGGACAGGCTGAGAGAGTTGGGGTTGTTCAGCCCGGAGAAGGCTCTGGGGAGACCTTAGAGCAGCTTCCAGCACTGAAAGGGGCTCCAGGAAAGCTGGGGAGGGGCTCTGGATCAGGGAGTGCAGGGAGAGGATGAGGAGGAACAGTTTTGAGCTGCAAGAGGGCAGATTGAGATGATATCTTAGGCAGAAATGTTTTGCTGTGAGGGCGGGGAGGCCCTGGCCCAGGTTGCCCAGAGCAGGGGTGGCTGCCCCATCCCTGGAGGGGTTCAAGGCCAGGTTGGATGGGGCTTGGAGCCCCTGATCCATGGGAGGTGTCCCTGCCCTTGGCAGGGGGGGAACTGGATGGGCTGTGAGGTCCCTTCCAGCCCACTCTGTGATTCTGTGGCTCCGCCCACCTGTCGCCTCCACACCTCCCACCCCACCGCCGAACCATAGAGAGGCGGCTGCCAGCGAGGCCCCGCTGCGGCCGCTCCCGCCTGCTCTATGGTTCATGGGCGGGGTTTAAGTGGCGCCTGACCGGAAGAAGGGGGTTCATTTCCGGGCGGCGGCGCAGGCAGGAGCGCTCTGGGCCGGTGGAGCGGGATTCCCGCAGGAGCAGGGTTTGTGTCGGGGCCGAGGGGGAGGGGCACAGGCTCGAGAGTGCCCGTGTGTGAGCCAGGGGGTCCCCGCAGGGCCGGGGGAGGCCCCGAAGGGCCCAGGAGGCCCGCAAGGCCGAGGGTCCCCGTGTGTGGGCCAAGGAGTGCCCGCCGGGCCGGGGGCTACTTGCAGGACCAAGGGGTGTCTGCGGAGTCGGGGGGAGGGGAGGGTCGCACAGGGCCAAGGGGTCCGCGCAGGTCCAGGGGTCTGTGGGTGAGCCTAGGGGTGCCCGCGGGACCAGGGGAGCCAAGCGGTGCCTGCAGGGCCAGGGGTCTCTGTGGGTAAGCTAAGGAGCTCCCGCAGGTTCAGGGGGTGCCCGCAGGGACGAGGGTCTCTGTGCGTGAACTAAGGAGTACTTGCAGGTCCAGGGTGTCCCCACAGAAGCAGGGGAGTCCCACGTGTGGGCTGGGGGCTTCTCGCAGGGATGAGGGGTTCCTGCAGGACCAGAGGGTGCCTGCGGAGCTAAGGGGGTCCTTCTGGGGTGCTTTTGCCCACAGGAACAGAGGATTCCTGCAGGGCCGAAGGTTGCCTGCAGCCACCATGTCGATGTCACACCTGTATGGCACTGATGGGGATGATGGCGTGGAGATGGAGAACTTCGAGGTGTCGGACTGGGACCTGCAGAACGAATTCAACCCCCACCGGCAGCGCCACCGACAAAGCAAGGAGGAGGCCACCTACGGCATCTGGGCCGAGCGGGACTCGGATGAGGAGCGGCCCAGCTTTGGCGGCAAGCGGTACAGACTGGAACTCAGTTGGGGGAAGGGGTGGATGGACCAAGCTGGGTCTTCCCACCCAGGACTGTGCATCATGTGGCCCCCAAGGGTACCCTGCCTGGCAGGGACCACAGGGCACTGGTGGCAGCTCCATTTCACAGGAGTTTTCAGGCTGTAAAGGTCCTCAGAATGGCTGAACTGCCTGTGGGGACTTTGCTGATGCAAGTGTGTCCCAGGAGAAAGGAATGCCTGTTTTAGGGGCACGAAGATGATCTGAGAGGCAGAGCACCTTCCGTGCAAGAAAAGACTGAGAAAATTGGGTTTGTTCAGTCTGGGGAGACTGGTTCACTGAAACAGAATTCACACACAGGTCTTGTTTTGATGTAGTTCTAGGGATTACTCGGCCCCTGTGAACTTCATCAGCGCCGGGCTGAAAAAGTCAGCAGCTGAGGATATGTCAGAAGAAGATTCTGATGAAGATGAAAAGCCTGTTAAGCAGGAAGAAATCCCTAAAGAGTTTGTGCCGAAGAAATTAAAAACAGTGAGTTATCCCAGAATTGTGTCTGAAGTGTTTATGAAACTTTGGTTGTAGTTAATAAACAATGATAGAGCACTAAAGAAAGGAAGAAATAATTAGAACTAGAGAACCACGTGTGGCAGCATGCCCATTATGGGAGAGGTTTTCTCTGTCTTTTGTATCTGTTCCCATGTATTATGGGGACTATCAGTCCTTTTAGGTCCTTTTATCTTTCTTAATAGTCCCTTTGGTCAATTGAGATTAAATAAAAGAATGCCCATGGTTTATTGCCTTTCAAAGACTTCTTTTTTTTCAGTCTCACAAAACACAATTCTAGGTGCGTTGTAGGTTAAAAATCAAACTCTTCTTTTCAGTTACCAGGCATAGAAAGAATCAAGAATCATTTTTCACCTGAAGTCAGTGGTGGAGCTTAGTAGATGTCAGCTTGTCAGTCTAGGCTTATCAGGATGTTCTTTTTCCATCTGAAAAAGAAGACTCTAATGGCAAGCAGCTTACACAGATGCACAAGCAGCTCTCTGACACAATGAGCTGTGCAGTGTGGTGACGAATAAATCCCTTCTGGGAATAACATTATTTTTGATAAAAATTATAGAGAGCTTGTATATTATGATGCCTTAAAAAGGTCGTGTGGGGTTTTTCTTTGTTTTGTTTTAACAGGGTGGTAATTTCAAGCCAAGTCAGAAAGGTTTTGTAGGAGGGACAAAATCTTTCGTGGATTTTGGAAGCTGGGAGAGACACACGAAAGGAATTGGGCAGAAGCTTCTCCAGAAGATGGGTTACGTCCCTGGGAGAGGTCTTGGGAAAAATGCTCAAGGTAGTGTAATTGTCTGGTTCGTTGCTTATTGTTAACTAGTAATTTGGAGAAGAGATTGAGTTCTATAAAGAACTGCCTTGCAACTTCGTTCCTGCTTTCTGGAGTCTCTTGCAAGTGATCTGGGTCCTCCTGATAAGATTCAATTGTGTTTATATTACGAGAGGCCAATCTTATGCTCTTGTTATTTTGCAAGAGCAAAAGACAAAAAAGAAAGGGAGACAAATTCCAAAGGCAGTCATCTCACAGGAAGAGATGTTATTGTATGTGATAGAATAAAAAAGCAATTAAATACTGCAGATGTGAATAATAGTGTGCTTCAGTTTTTTTGGTGTGTGCTGGAATGTAATGATTCTATAGCCAATAAGAAATGATTGAAGTGGTAGAAGACTCCATAGTGATAGGAGTGGAATAGAGGGCTGGATGTATTGGTGTAACTCAGGGTACTGTAAGAAAAGCACTCGCTATTCTCCCTCGGTAAAGCAACTGTTCTTTCTGATCTAACTATTGTCCTCTTAGGTATCATCAATCCAATTGAGGCCAAACAGAGAAAAGGCAAAGGAGCTGTTGGGGCATATGGCTCAGAAAGAACCACACAGTCTTTGCAAGACTTCCCTGTTGTGGACTCAGAAGAAGAAGCTGAAGAGGTATTTATATTATTCTTGGTATATCTGCTTCCCTCATGTCTTGTGTGTACAAAATTCAGTTCAAATATCAGCTTCTATGTCAGAGGAAACTTTGAGCTCATTTTAGATAAGAAGCTAAAGACATAGCACATGAACATTTAAGCATGTTCTTGTGACTGTAATGTTTTTTTGTTGTTTCTGGCTCACTTGCTCCAGTAGTCTTGCTAGAATTTTATCTTCAAACAAGCCCCCCAGGTAAATAGCCTTTGTTTTTTGTTTAGGAATTTCAGAAAGAGCTCAGTCAGTGGCGGAAAGATCCGAATGGAGGCAAGAAAAAGCCCAAATACAGCTATAAGACAGTAGAAGAACTGAAAGCCAAGGGTAGGATCAACAAGCAGCTCTCAACCCCTCAGAAGGAGATATCTCAAGTCAAGGTAAGGTTGATAACCCAAGAGGCAGCATTTCTGGGAAACAGTTTGTCCTTTTTGGTATTGTGGGTGCTTTTTAATCATCAGTAACCTTAATAGAAGCCTGTTCCAAGAACTGCCTGTCTGTAGCATCATGAAAATCTTGGGCTCATCACTGAATCATGTACAATACTGCTGTGTCACCTAGGACATTGGATTTGGTCTTAAGCAACTTCCTTGGCCTTGGGAGAACGCAAATTAGCTTAAATATGGGTTTTTTTTAATTGCAAATTGCATTTAATTGTTTCATATTTGTCATAAGTAAAATGCTTATCTCCTTCTGAAAGCATAGTTGTCCTTGGGATTATGCAACTCAGCATATAGTTTGAACCATCCTCTACCTAAGAGGGCCAGTAAGGGATTTGTATTTTATACACTTAATAAAATTATTCATCTAAAATTAACATGTCTTTAAAAAAGTACCAAAGACTTCCATGCAGTAATGACTAGTATATGACTTGCATCATAACCACTTGTAGAATTACTCAGTGAAATGATAGAACCAGTATCAGGAGAGGAAACTCCTCCTACTCCGATTCCAAATTGTTTCTTATTCATTCTAACTCACTGTGTCTGGAGCAGGCCTTTTGAGAGGCAATCCCCAGCTGCCTCATTCAGAATACCAGTGGATATTAGTAGCCTGCAGCAGTAATTGAAGTACTTGGAAATCTCCAGTTTTCATTCAAAGTCAGGGATTTCCTTCTTTTTTAAACATGACATGCAATTTATTTTCTAAGACACGTTTGTTCTTGTTTGTTGGAAGGTTATAGACATGACGGGCCGGGAACAAAAGGTTTATTACAGCTACAGTCAAATTAGCCATAAGCACAATATCCCGGATAACAATCCTCAGCAGCCGCTGGGCAAAGACTCCAAGCCCCAGGGCTTTGCCTTGCCTGAGTTGGAGCACAACCTGCAACTTCTCATCAGCATCACAGAGCAGGAGATCATCCAGAGCGACCGGCAGCTGCAGTACGAGAGAGACATGGTTGTCAACCTGACCCATGAGATACAGAAGATGTCTGAAGTTCTCTCACATGAGGAGAAGGCAATTAGCAATCTCAGCAAGGTGCTGGAGATGGTGGAAGAGTGCGAGAGACGGATGCAGCCCGGCTGTGAAAACCCCTTAACCTTGGATGAGTGTGCGAAGATTTTTGAAACGCTTCAGGACAAGTACTATGAAGAGTACAGAATGTCTGATCGGGTAGACCTGGCAGTAGCGATCGTCTATCCTCTTATGAAAGATTACTTCAAGAACTGGGATCCCCTCAAGGTGTGTGTTAGTTTGATTTATTTCCTTGACTTCCCCCTACACCTCATCCCAAATTCCTGGTCAGTCTGGAGAGGAAGAAACAAAACAACCCAAAACCCAACTCTGCACCCACTCTGAGACTTTTGTTATGACTGAAGGCTACCAATCTGCAAAGTGGTTAGCAGTTTAGGAGCTTATAGTGTTAAAATCAATACGTTTTGTGGGTGTTGTGAAGAAAAAGTAGATGGAACCTTTTTGTTAGCAAAAGCAGGAGAGCTCTGTCTTTTATGTAGTCAGATAGGTGCTGTCTGTTCGTAATGCCATGTAGGCTGTGATAGGCAGGAGTCTGAATTCTCTCTGTACACCTGAAAAATTTCGGACTATTCTAGTTCCCCTCTCAGAGGTATGTTAAATCCAGAAAGTGGAATTTTCCTTTTGTGGGACTTGACTTTTCATGGCTGCAAGCACCCAGCTTGCCCTTTGGGTGGGTGGGAAGGCTGCCTGTAGCCATCACGCTGCTCTTTGTAGATACCAGTTGAAGTTAACAAAAAGGGATAAAGGCCACTCATGCCTTTCATTTCCAGGACTGCACGTATGGCACAGAGATCATAGCCAAGTGGAAGAGCCTTTTGGAAAATGATCAGCTGTTATCACACGGTGGGCAAGACCTGTCTACAGATGCTTTTCACAGGTAAAGAGGACATGAGTTGTACTTTGTGCAGCATCTTCAAGTGCTGCTTCCTCAGGGATGGAAAAGAACAGCTACAAGTGTGTTTTCCAGATGATTCTCTTGATGTGTCTTGTTAAAAATCCATCCGTCAGCTCTATAAAAAGAAGTAGCTTTTAAATAACAGTTGTCATTTGGTTTATTTAGGCCTGGGGCTATGGCTTTAAGCTTAAACTTTGATTTATTTATGGGGTTGTTTTTTTTTCCAGACTGATGTGGGAAATCTGGATGCCATATGTCAGAAACATAGTGGCGCAGTGGCAGCCGAGGAACTGTGGATCCATGGTGGATTTCTTGGATGGCTGGGTAAATGTTGTTCCTGTCTGGATACTGGAAAACATTCTAGATCAGCTCATCTTCCCCAAACTACAGAAAGAGGTAAGACGAGAGGGCTGCGTTAGTTAGGGGGTTGCATCATGGCTCTTCTTGTGTCTGGCAAACTGCTAACGGATGGACTTATTTTAACCTTTTCTGTCTTGCCTCAAGGTTGAAAGCTGGAATCCGCTGACAGACACAGTCCCAATCCATTCATGGATCCATCCCTGGCTTCCCCTGATGCAGGCCCGATTGGAGCCGCTGTATTCTCCCATCCGAAACAAGCTGGCGAACGCACTGCAGAAGTGGCATCCCAGTGACTCCTCTGCCAAACTTATCCTTCAGCCCTGGAAAGATGTGTTCACCCCTGGGTCGTGGGAGGCTTTCATGGTCAAAAACATCGTGCCTAAACTAGGTGAGACAAGCCAAACTATGCTGATTTTCTGGAACCTGCTGGTTGCTGCCTTTCCCCTTACACCTAGGAAAGAGAACGGGTTAACATAGTTGCCAGTGTTACTTTAAAGAACATTATTAGCAAGTAAGTTTCTCAGTTTTAGCAGCAAATTGTAATGGCTGGAAATGGAAGCCCACTCTTTTGGTGGCAGGAATAGCCAAACAGTTTAAAGATCCCAAATGTCTCTTGGAGTAATATGCAGTGGAAGTGCTCCTTGAATCATGTGTATTGCTAATGAAATAGCTTGGTGCATTGATAAAACTGTGAATCAAGTTCTTTTCTAACTCTTCTTTCCCTTTCCCCAGGGATGTGTTTGAATGAACTCATCATAAACCCCCACCAGCAGCATATGGATGCCTTCTACTGGGTGATTGACTGGGAGGGGATGATTTCTGTCTCCAGTCTTGTTGGCCTGCTGGAGAAGCACTTCTTCCCAAAGTGGCTGCAGGTAAACTATTAAGGCTGAGTAAAGAGGCTTGATTCACTGGGAAATGTTTTAGGGAGTGCTGCCTGGAAGTCACTGCCCCAGCGCTGAAATGGTCTTACTGCCAAATGGGGTGATTTCCACTCAGCTCCATACACATCAGAACAGACTGGTTCCTAATACTGTCACAATCCTGTTTTTTACTGAAAGCTCGGTTATGAACAAGTTAAATAATAAGGACTCTTCTCCATAAATATACCTGTCCTCATGCATGTGATCTGTCCTATTTTGCAGGTGCTGTGCTCGTGGCTTAGCAACAGCCCCAACTATGAAGAGATTACCAAGTGGTACTTGGGTTGGAAATCCATGTTCTCAGACCAAGTGTTAGCGCATCCATCCATCAAAGACAAATTTAATGAAGCTCTTGATATCATGAACCGGGCTGTCTCTTCCAGTGTTGGTACGTGGCTTATGGTGATGGCTTCGCTTGCTGTGATGGCAGCACAGCAATGCTTGGTTCTTGTGAGTCTACACTTAGGCATGGCCCTGCTAATTGGCTTTGGAGCAGTGAAACTCAAAGTGGTTTGCCTTGCTGTGTCCATAAATAACACCTGCAAGGTAATGCCTAATAATTGTCTGTGCTTCACTGAAGCAGAAACAGTTTTTTGGTGACTGGCTGCTTATGCCATTAAGAAACTCATTCTCTTACAGCCTTGCCTGATCAGAGCGTACAAGGTCTGACAAAAAAATGAGGCTGCCTGTAGCTTTTCATTTAACAAATTAAGAAAATCAACCGTGATCCCCTTCAGAACAGCTCCCTGTTGTGAACTAAAAATAGCTCCACAGACTGACGGCTGTGGGCTGGCGCGTTGTCTTGATGTGAACTCCCTGTTCACTCTTCCACACTGACATTTTCTGACTAAGGGTAAGAAAATGTCTCGATGTGAACACATGTCCACTTGTACTGAGTGAAGCGATTGAGCCGAGGCCTGTCCCAGTGTCACAGGTCAGCACATATTCTAGAACCTTCTTTTTGTTTCTCCCCTCCCACTCTTGGTTCCCAAGCTACAGGGTCAATCTCTGGTTTTTGTGTTGGACCTTGTATTTTATGCCAATCAGTGAGACACCATTGTTTAAATATGTTTATTTCCATCATGGGGTGGTTTTGTTCTTTATGGTGAGATGCTGGTGGTTCTCTCTAGCTTACAGCAGTGCCCTTTCCTTCTGTGTGACTCTCCCTGTCACCTAAAGGGGTGGCTAGGGATTGATTATGAATTAAACTGTTTAAAAGAGGTGGCTGTGCCTGCGTGAGGGAGCAGCACCTGAAATTTGCGCTGCTCCTTTCCTGTCTTCCTCTTGCCTCATTGCTGTACATTGTGATGGAGAATCTGCATCGGAAACACGGGGGGATTCCTTGAGGCCCATTCTAAGGGTTATGTTTATTTCTAGGGTAAAATGATACAACTACAGGCAAGTGTTACAGAAAGACGAGTTGAGAAATTTGTGGCATGAATAGTTATGCAGCCAAGAAGTGAATTGGGGGCTGACAGTGAAAGCAGTTCTGATGCAATGCTGCTTCTTGCGGAAAGGTGCTGCTCCATCCTTAGCATGATTTTGCAATAGTTGCTGTTCGTAACCCAGCACTGGCGTGTGGACACGACAGGCTGGGTTTCTGCTTTGAGGAATACTTCGTTGCTGCTCTTTTTCTTGTTCATTTTTTCCCTTTGCCAGTAGCAGTGCAGCATCCTCCTCTCCTGTGTGTGCTCAGATAAATTGGGGATTGTATAAAATCCTGTTGCTGTTCTTAAATTCACCTCACTAGTCTATGTTGTATTATCATTAACAGCATAAAACCTAATCAATTAGAATGGGTAAAGACGATTCGGAAAATTACAAGTTTATTTTATTGTGTCCTTGACTGGTGTTTACTCAAACCTTCCACCAGAAATGAGTTGGGACCTTGTTTTCACACGTTGTGTGTCTCCCAAACAGGTGGCTACATGCAGCCGGGCGCTCGAGAGAACATCGCCTACCTTACTCACACGGAGCGGAGGAAAGACTTCCAGTACGAAGCCATGCAGGAGCGCCGGGAGGCTGAGAACATGGCCCAGCGCGGCATCGGCATGGCCGCCAGCTCCGTGCCCATGAACTTTAAGGACCTAATTCAGACGAAAGCAGAGGAACACAATATTGTTTTCATGCCTGTGATTGGAAAGCGGCACGAAGGGAAACAGTTGTATACGTTTGGACGGATCGTCATTTACATTGACAGAGGGGTTGTGTTTGTGCAAGGAGAAAAGACCTGGGTGCCAACCTCTCTCCAGAGTCTCATTGACATGGCAAAGTGAGGCTTCCAACTGGGCAGACCATCTCGCTAAAGTTGTAAGTGTAACTGTCTTAGAATAAAGAAGTTACAGATTTGTAAATAGAGTGAAACTGGAGCTCTATGCCAGGATTTCTTCCTTAGAAGACCTATTCAGGCCCTGTCAAGAGATGAAATTACCCGAGAAAGTCTGTTAAAGGAAGATTGAGCAGAGCAGTTTTGATGGTTTTGCACTTGCTGCCTGTGGCAGAGGTTTATCAATTCACTAGAAGGGACTGTTGCGAATGAGTTTTATATAACTCTTATTTGGATAGAAGTGTGACTTTGTTAAGAACAGAGCTTGATGATAAGGTCCTGCTCTTCCTACGTGGAGGAAACATGTAGGAAGAATCAGGTTTTAATTTAAGTGTTTTGCACAGGGGCTGGGGAATTCAGTAAGGTAAGAGAGGCCCTTAGATATAGCATGGAGCCCCTTGCTTCCCAAACTCCTTCTCCAGGAGGACTCTGGGGGCGGCTGGATGCAATCCTAGTCCTAGACTTAGTCAGCAGTTTATGGCCAAGGGATACAGAGAGCAAGGATTACATGTGCACACCCAATTCTCTCTCTCACTTAGCTTGGATTTCAGAGTTTTATTGTGCTTCACTCTCCTTTTCTCTGGGTGTCACATCCTGCCGGCTGCTGCCAGCTCTCAGCTTGCTCCAAAGTCTGAATCTGAGGCAGGCTTTAATTAAATTAGTTCAATGTAGTGAAATGAGTACAAGTCAAAGCGCAGCCTTACCTTTTATTAAATAATAAAGATACAAAAATATCCCATCACACTCAGTGTTCAGGTGCTACCGTTTTTGGCAGAGAATGATGACACAGTTGGTGCTTGAGCTTCACCTCGGATGCACAGAGGCTGCTGTGGGAAGACTCAGCCCCATGGTCCCCCTGCCTCCACAGAGAGCGTTCAAGACTCCACGGCCGTAGGACTGAACCCACCAGCTCTGTCCTCCTTCCTGATGATCTCCACATCGTCACAGTCTGGGTACATTGGCTCCTCCACAAAGTTCCAGACCTCAGGAGAGAGTTCCTTCAGTTTTTGCAAGGGAAACCAGTGGACGGAGGTGTCGTTAAACGTGTCCAGGTACCGAGGGTGGTCAGGCAGCGCCACCTCCTCCGTCCCTTTCAAGACCTACGGAGCATTTGGGGAAAAATGTTATGTATGATGCAAACTTTTCTGCAAATAAGAGTCGGTGACAATGAGGGTAGCATCGTTAACCCCAACCTGCTGTGTTTAGCATGTTCTGCAGCTCATGCAGAATGAGCCTAAAGTGATCTGTTTTGTACTGTTCAGGTAACAAGGTTTTAAAAATAACCCCCCTCTCTTTTTCCCTTTGCAATTTATTTCCTTTCTTATCAAAAGGAGCATCATCAAAACAGTGTTAAAAACTAGTGACGTGTACCTTTGCTATGTAAGAGTAATCTCTCTCCAGTATTCGTGGCAAGAGTCTGGAATAACACAAGGGAACCAGCTTTAGACACAAAATTCTTTGAACTCAAGACAACTTTTTTGAGCGAGCATGGGGGACAGAAAAGGCAGGAGGTGGCTGATGACAGCAAACAGGACAGCAAGTGCCCAGGGAGGGTTAGGTTGAATATAGGGAAAAGTTCTTCCCCCAGAGGGTGGTGGAGCACTGAAACAGCTCCCAGGGAAGCAGCATTTGGCTAACACCCTCAGCCACATGGTGTGAATGTTGGGGTTGTGCTGTGTGCAGGGACAGGAGTTGGACTCGATAATCCTTTTGCGTCCCTTCCAACTCAGGACATTCTATGATTTTAAACTTAAAATAAGCAAAATGTGGAAATCCTGGCCAGAAACAACACAAAAAAAGAAGTAAAGGAAGCAAGGAGAGGAAAACACTGTTGGAGGCACCAGAACCTCCACGTGGGGGCTGCACACACCTTTCCTCTGTTCCTTTAAAGCTGTTCCCGATGATGACCATTTTAGACAGTGCCTCTGCAGACCAGTTCCTCCAGAGGAGGTTGTTGTACAGAGCTTTCCCGCAGTGCACCATGTAAAACAGGGTGGCTGATTCCTCCACGCCGTGTTTCCCCTCCTGCACGTAAACATTTCCCATTACAGCTGGATTGTGCCTCCCCCAGTCCTGAGCCAGATTGGCCTCAGGAGCCCCTGCAGCACCAGAGATGGGGTCTGGACCCGGAGAGCCTTGAAGATGGGATCTGGTCCCTAGGGAGCCCCCTCACCTCATTGTCTGGGAGCAGCTGCAGCCCCAGCTGCCCCAGCACAGCTACCTCCTGGGCTGAGAAGACTGGGTCGAACAGGGCACACTGCCCAGGGGGCACCTGCAGGGAGAATCGTGACCGTGGGTGGGGGCCAGGGCCATGGGGATCCCCGGTTGTTCCCCCCTCTGGCGCTCACCCGCAGCTCCTCCAGCAGCAGCAGCAGGAAGGCGAGCTGGTCCCGAGCAGCAGGGCTTGTGCTGAACCGACCCAGCCCGTAGCAGACACAGCGGGCGGGGGGCTCTGCGCTGCCGTCCAGCGGGGCCCGAACGGCTCCTGCAGGCACGGAGAGAGTCAGGGCTGGAGGTGGAGAAGGGGGAGAAGACAGGGCAAAGACAGAGAAGGGGGGGTGAAGAAGGAAAAAGGGAACAAAGGTGATGAAAGAAGGTGGGTGAGAAGGGATGTCAGGGAAGGATAAGGGGGAATGAAAGGGGGATGAAGGGGAGAAGAGGGTGAAAATGGGGCAAAGGAGAAGGAAAAAGGGACTAAGGGGGAGAAGATGGGGCAGAAGAGGAGTAGAAGGAAAAGAGGACTGGGGGGACAAAGGTGATGGAAGAAGACACGGGTGAGAAGGGATGTAAGGGAAGGATAAGGGGGAATGAAAGAGGAAGAAGGTGATGAAGGGGGACGAAGGGGAGAAGAGGGTGAAAATGGGGCGAAGAAGAAAAACGGACTAAGGGGGAAAGGGCAGGGGGGCAGGGGCCGCCCCGCACACACCGGCGCTCGCCTCCCAGAAGCCGCAGTTCAGCAGATCGTCCCTGCGGGGAGAGGGCGGCGTGAGCGGCACGGCCCGGTAGCGCCGCGGCGGGGACAGGCGGGGCGGCACCGGGCACTCACCGCGCTTCCCGGAGCCGCCGCACGATCCTGCTGCTCTCTACCTCTTCCTCGCCTTCCTCCCTCCCCGCCCGGCGCCGCCGCCGCCGCCTCCCGCTTGCCGCCCGCCACCCTCCCTCCTCCTCCGCCGCCGCCGCCATGTGCAGCGCCATGGGGCACGGTCATGTGACCCCCCGGTCATATGACCACAGTCACGTGACGCACCGTGTACGCTCACGTGATCGGGTCAAATGACCGCACCCCCCGCCCCTTCTGCGGCGGCCGCCGCAGAAGGGGCGGGGGGTGCGGTCATTTGACCCGATCACGTGAGCGAAAGCCCGCGCCTATCAGGGAGCGCCCCCTGCGTCATGTGACCGGGTCATGTGACCGGCGCACCCGGAAGTGGCGGCGGCCTCGCGGCCATGGCCCGGCCCGCCGCGCCGGATCCCGCCTCAGCGCCTTGGTGAGACCCCGACCCCCCCCCCCCCCCGGCCCTGTCTCTGCGCGTCTAGAGCCCCAGAGTGGCTTGGGAGGAAAGGAAAGGACCTCACAGCCCAGCCTGGCCCACCCCTGTCACGGGCAGGGACACCTCCCATGGATCAGGGGCTCCAGCCCCATCCAACCTGGCCTTGAACCCCTCCAGGGATGGGGCAGCCACCACTGCTCTGGGCAGCCTGGGCCAGGGCCTCCCCTCCCTTACAGAAAAACATTTTTTCCCAAAGTCTCATTTAAATCTCCCCTCTTTCAGCTCAAAACCGTTCCCCCTCATCCTATCCCTGCCTTCCCTGATCCAGAGCCCCTCCCCAGCTTTCCTGGAGCCCCTTTCTGCTCTAAGGTCTCCCCAGAGCTTTCTCTTCTCTGGGCTGAACAACCCCAAATCTCTCCACCTGTCCTTGTGTAGGAGGAGCTCCAGCCCTTAGGTCCTCTCCATGGCCTCCTCTAGACCCATTCCAACAGTCCTTCTTATCCAGGCGATTCCACAACTGGACACAGGACTCCAGGTGGGGTGCTGGTTCTGGCAAGGCAATGCCTCCTCTCCCCTCCTGGGAGGGAGCCTAGAGGCAGGGAGTGGAGCCCAGAGCAGGACCTGCACCACCTGGAAGCCAATGCTGGGGCTGTTTGGTCCCGTCTCTCCCCAGTGGATTGGTGCAGGGATGGAGTGAGCCCGTCCAAGGTGGAATTCGGCTTCATACATTACCACATAGGCGTTTATGCTCTTCAGTTTCACCTCCTGAGTGGCCTTGTTCCTTGTTTCAAACTTTGTAGTGAAAGGATGAAGGAAAAGAGTGCTAAGCTGAAAGAAGGATGATTTAAATGGGATCTTGGGAGTAAATTTTGTCCTGTGAGCGTGGGGAGGCCCAGATTCCCCAGGGAAGTGGTGACTGCCCCATCCCTGGAGGGGTTCAAGGCCAGGTTGGATGGGGCTTGGAGCCCCTGATCCAGTGGGGGGTGTCCCTGTCCATGGCAGGGGATGGAACTGGTTGGGCTTCGAGGTCCCTTCCAACCCAAACTATTTCATGACTCTACGACTTCTCTTTCTGCTGGAAACATCTTGTGTGGAAAGTTTGTAACGAGCCCCTTCCCAGAAGGAGCAGATGAAAAGAATTATATCTGCACACATCCTTGACAGGAAGGGCTGAATAACACTGCAGTGTGGGCCATCTCCTGAAGGAAGCCTCCCTCTTGCGCTCCCTGAGGTCTGTGGTCTGCGGGCAGCGATGGAATTAAAGCAGCCGGTCACGGGAGTGGCTCATATTTCCTGTGGATCGTGCTTACTGTTAATTATTCCATCTGCTCAGGACAGGAAAATGTCTCGCAAGTCTGATCCTTTGTCCTTGTGTCTTTGCTAAAGGGTTATAGAATCTACCCAAACCCACTAAATTGGTCATATTTAATAGCATAGGACACTTCTAGCGCTGCTTTCGTGTCTAAACTCAGTGTGATTGTGTAGAACAACATCTCTCTTCCTTTGCAATAACCTCTTTATTGCTCTGCCTGAAATAATAGAAAGGAGAGGGAGAAGCATAACAGTTTTTGAACATGCAATCATTTCTGCCTGCTTTTTTTAGGTGGAATTACTTTTTCCTTTATGATGGTTCAAAGGTTAAGGAAGAAGGAGATCCTACAAGTGCTGGGATTTGTTACTTTTATCCTTCTCAGGTAACATCTGACTTTATTTTGGTCCCTGTAGAGGAGTCAATGCTGATAATTCTGGTTCAAGGCTGGCCGGGCTTCCTGGTGGGTCAATTCCTGTTTAGTATTCACCAAGGTTTTGAGAGAACTAATGCAGCTAAATTTGTCTGTGCTACTGCATTTCATTGAGGTTGGAAAAGACCTTTAAGCTCATCCAGTCCCAACTGTCAGGCCATCCCCACTGTGCCTACTAAATCGTGTCCTAAAGTGCCACATCTACATATGTTTTGAAACTCTCCAGGGATGGAGACTCCACCACTGCCCTGGGCAGCCTCTGCCAGTGCTTCACCAATTTTTGGTGAAAAATTTTTTTCTAATACCCAGTATAAACCTGCCCTGGTACAACTTGAGGCCGTTTCTTCTCTTCCTAGCCCTTGTTACTTGGGAGAAGAGCTCAGCACCACAACCTCCTTTCCAGGAGCTGCAGAGAGCAATGAGGTCTCCCCTCAGCATCCTCTTTTCCAGGCTAAATAACCTAGGGCCCCTCAGCTGCTCCCAGAACCCCTGGGCTCCAGCCGCTTCCCCAGCTCCATTGCCGTCCTTTGGACACACTCCAGCCCCTCAATGTCCTCCTTGTACTGAGGGGCCCCAAACTGAGGACACTTGATTTATAATTGAATTGAACTTAAAATTAGTTTTTATTTATACCTGGATACGGTAGTGATTGGCTTTCCTCGACAGACTCTCCCCGACCAGCAGGAGCTGCTGTGTGGACAGATTGCCGGAGTGGTACACTGCCTGACTGACATTTCTGGAGTTCCTCCAAGTCTCATTCGCCTGAGGAAGCTCAAGTTTGCTGTTGTAGTGGATGGAGACTACCTGTGGGTGAGTTCAGGAGGTCTGGAAGCAGTTGCACAGCAGAAACAAGGAGGGAGTTTGAGCTGTATCCAACAAAGCAGGCAGCTTTTTTTAATGGCGTGGGTTGCACACAGTTAGACCCGGGGAGAGTGAGGGCGGGAGCTTATGCACAACTTTTCATTACAAGGTGACTTAAATTTTGTTTGTGGCAGCCTACACAGTGTGTCGTGCAGCGCTCCAGCCTTGGGGAAGAGCGGCTGGAAAGCTGCCTGGCAGAGAAGGACCTGGGGGTGTTGGTTGGCAGCGACTGAACATGAGGCAGCAGTGGCCCAGGTGGCCAAGAAGGCCAACAGCGTCCTAGCTTGGATCAGAAACATGGTGGCCAGCAGGACCAGGGAAGGGATTGTGCCCCTCTGCTCGACATTGATGAGCCTGCACCTCAAATCCTGGGTTTAGTGTTGGGCCCCTTGTTACAAGAAGGGCACTGAGGGGCTGGAGCACGTCCTGAGAAGCAGAACAGAGCTGGGCAAGGAGCTGGTGCCCAGGGGTTATGAGGAGCAGCTGAGGGATCTGGAGTTGTTTAGCCTGGAGAAAAGGAGGCTGTGGGGAGATCTCATCACTGTCTACAGCTCCCGGAAAGGAGGTTGGAGTGAGGTGGGTACTGGTCTCTTCTCCCAAGTAACAAGGGATGGGATAAGAGTAAATGGCTTAAAGTTGCACCAGGGCAGGTTCAGATTGGATGTCAAGAAAAATTTCGTCACCAAAAGGGTTCTGAGGCCCTGGCAGAGGCTGCCACGGCAGTTGTGGAGTCCCCATCCCTGGAGAGATTTAAAAGATGGGTGGATAAGGCACTCAGGGATCTGGCTTAGTAGTGGACTGGTACGGTTGGAGTTGATGATCTCAAAGGTCTTTTCCAGCTGAAAGGCAGGCACTTCAGCCATTCTGTAAAATGGTTCCCATCCCTCATTTGTGTGTTCACAGCCAACCATGTGCCTGGCAATGGCTGTAAAGCATTGAGCTCTGCTGTGTGTATCCATGGGTCAGTGGCAGTGACTGGAAACAGGATTCTGTGTGCTGCAGTTCATAAGGACTTGGTCTCACCATTCTTTCCTTCTAACCCTTGATATTTCCTACTTTCAATAGATGTGTAGAATAGAGAGAAGGGTGTGACAAAAATGCCCTAAACCATCCCCTGGTAACTGGGCTGAGACCAGTCAGACCTGTTTAATTAGCAGTGCTGTTCAGGCTCCCCAAGCTCTCTCTGAGGCAGAAGGCCCGGTGCTTCTGTTTCCCTTAGCAACTAGAAAACTGAATGAAGCATCTTTATCACTGTGAATAACAAGTTAATTAGAGTATCCTTAAGTACTTAGTTTCAGGAAACCATTCCTAGCTATTAGAGCAACGAGCTAGGTCATGTAACGTGGGAAGTGAGTGTATCTAAAGCGCTGGGTTTCTGATATAATTTATTTATACTGTCTGTGCCAGGGTTCTTCTTTGTGTGTTTCTGAATTTCCTTTTCATCTGACTTGTGAATCCGGGGGTTGCTTCCTGCCACAGAGCTGCTTGCACGCCTTTGACACTCATCTGAAAGCGATAAGAGTTGTTCTCACCTGCTGTGCCTGGGTTTTCTCAGTAAATATTCTTCATTCATGTCTTTCCGTATCACAGGTTCTGGGCTGCACGGTTGAGCTCCCTGATGTCAGCTGTCAACGCTTTTTGGAGCAGCTGATCGGCCTCTTCACCTTCTACAATGGACCCGTGCACCGTGCATACATGGTAATTAAAAACCAGCAGCTGGGATGTTTCTGTGTGGGAGGAGATCTTAAACACTTCCCAGACTGGCCGAGTTCTGCCCAGGCTCACACGTACTGGCGCATTCCTTTACACTCTCTTCCTGCTTGCAAAGGCTCACAGCAAGCTCAGAGAACAAAGAATCGGGACCTGGGAAAGTGTACAGGCCCATCATAGAGCCATTAAGGTTGGAAAAGACCTCTAAGGTCATCCAGTCATCAGCCCAACCCCACCGTGCCTGCTAAACCATCCTTCTTATTGCACCGAGGTGGTGTGGGTGTCTGCTGGAAGATCCCTAGATGTTCAGTGTAAAGCAGTGCACTCTCAATATCCTCTTCCTCCTTCTCCTTCCAAGGTTTGCTGCTTCCGGGTACTGTCCCAGATCGGTTGCATCCAACCATCCTGAATGCTTTAAGGACTGTGCAGTGACAGCCGTGTCCAATTTTGTTGTCTGCAGGCGTTTTCTCAGGAGGAACTGAGCAGGCAGTGGGACAAATATATTGAACACATCCAAAAAAACACAAGTGACCTGCACAAGATTTTCAATTCTCTCTGGAATATGGACAAAACCAAGGTAAAAGGCTTTTCTCTGCAATATCTAGACATGCCTTAGTACCAATGCTTTTGTGTTTGATTGGTGCTGTCAGCATTTCCCAGAGTTCTCTGACGTAGCTTGTGGTTCTCCTTGCTTAGGTGGACCCTCTGCTTTTACTGAAAGCAGCTCTCATCTTGCAGACTTGCCAGCGGTCCCCCTATGTCTTGGCAGGCTGCATCCTCTACAAAGGCTTGTAAGTAACCAAGTGTTACCCAAAGGGTTAATCTGCCCCTTCCCAGGGCTGTGATCCCAAAGCAAATCCAGGAGCTGTGCACTAAGGGTTTGGTTTTGGCAGGAAAGTTAATGCTCAGGCAAGGTACCCAAGAAACAAAGAAAACAAGTCGTGATGGTCCCTCAGTTTGTGTTCTTGTTTTGTGTGGGATGTTAGCTCCAGCCCATATCTGGGGCTGGCAGGACTGGGAGAGGTGGGTGTGGTGGAACCCGAGAGACTGCCCCAGAGATGGCCCAGCTGTGAACTGGGGCCCTGCTGGCTCTGTCTGTCCTGGTGCACAGAGCGATGTGAGTCTCTGAGCATCAGGAAACAGTGCTCTGCTCATGGATGACTTTGTTTTGTCCCTTTAGCATTGTGAGCACCCAGCTGCCACCTCCTCTCACTGCCAAAGTTCTCCTCCAAGGCAATGAGTCTCCAGGCCAGGTATGTTAACCACGTTCCCTGCATGCAGATCACCCCTTGTAAGACTGCAGTCTGGAAGCTCTTGTTACGGAGATCTTCCATGCGCTACTGTTGGGAAGGACAAATACTGATGCTAGAAGTTTTTACTAGCTATGATTGAGTAAAGTTTCAAGACCTCTGTGCTAGGGATTAGCTTTTTATTTGGTCTTTAAGTTACTGAATTCACGAGTTCCAATCCATGCGATGTGTCAATTAGCTTTTTACCCAAGTTTAGGTATATAGTGCTAAATATGCAAAGTAAATGTCTGAAAGGAACAGAGACATCAATTCCCATTGCCATTAAAACCTGTCAAAGTAATTATTTTTGTGGTGCAAGGTCTTCTACAAAAAAAGCCACTGAGATCCAGATGTGAAGAAGGCCTCTGCTGTTAACTGTGATTCTGAATCAAGCTCTTGGGGCCTGGGCAGGCAGGAATGGCCAGTTGTGGCATCTGTCCTTGCTTTCAGGTGTATTTTGGTTCTTGGGACATCCTCTTGACTTTGAGGACTACCTAAGGAACAAATCACCGCCCAGTGTGGTGAACCAGCCACAGCAACTGCTGAAGGGGATGGTCTGGGGTCTGCCGTAGCCACAGGGAGGCTGAGGGGGCTGGAAGAGCTGTCCTGGTGGCACTGATGGCAAGTGTTGAGTCACGCCACAGAGCTGATTCTTGGCTTTTCTTTCAGAGGGAGCCTGGAGGTGAGGAGCAGCGGGAGCCTGGTGAGCATCCAGCTGCAGAGTACGGGTTGCCAAGTGCACAGCAGCAGCATATGAGCAACCATCTGGAGTTGCATCCTCTGCAGTGAGAGCATGAGCTGGTTCTCTGGGAAACACGTCAGAGCTCTTGCTGGATGCAGGAGTTTATCCCTCAGGGTGTTCCTGCCACTAGTCAGCATGTGCCAGTGGGTGTTGTGTCATCAGAACTAGTTCCTTCCTGTTGGCTAAGCAAAAGAGTTTGCTCTTTTGGATTTAATTGTCAGTTCTGCAGATTCCCAACGTGCCTGCTTTCATTCCAGTTACCCATGTGCCTTCTTGGCCACTGAATGAGCCCTGGAAACAGATGGCTGATGCTTTCAGTCCAAACCTTCAGTTATCGTTTTTAAGCATTGATTTATAGATAGTCTGCCAGGATGGGTAGAAAAAAAGCACTTAAAAGAGAATTTAACTGTGTGAGGCATTAAGTGTAGGAGGAAGATAGGAAAATAGTGCCTAGTCAGACATGGTCGGTTTGTGATTGCCCAGGATACAGGATGATAGCTTGTCTTCTCCTTCTTTGGGCTGATGGAGTCTGTCTTCTCTTCTTTATGCTGGGTAGTGTTAATTTAATTATCAAATCTCTATTGCTCTTGCAGATTCTCCCTTGCCAGAGGGTGTCCGTGTCATCCCTGTATTCCTAACAGAAGATGAAGTCTCAGTGCTCCGAGACTTCCCAGTGGAGTGGATGACTAGGTAAGAGAGGCTTTTGCAGCGAGGGAGCTAACCCATGGCACTGCATCCTCGCTGGCGGTTGTTACTGCTCTCTCTGATACTCACTCAGACTCTGTCATCTTGGCTTTTCAAGCTACCTGAGGTCCTTCAGGCTGGATTGAATTTATGCTGTCCGTATCTCTGTTGTGAGGCAGCCCAAGGCAGGAGTGTTTCCCAAGACCAACTGTGTCCTTCTGCTGTTTCTCAACTCACAGCGCTGCTTAAATCTTTTGTGCTTTGTGAATAAGGATGTGACGCTCCCAGGAGCCTGCAGTGTGAGAGGCCCGTGCATTTCATCTGTGTTAGACTTTAACCCATCCTTTTGTGAGGTCGATGTTCTTTGTAGCAGAGAATAGATCATCTATTGAATGCTACCAGGAGGTGGTAGTGTTATTAGGTAAGTAATAGCTCAAAATAGGTCCTAGTTTAATCAATTTTTTGTCTCCTGCCAGGTCATCCATGTCCCCGGCAAGCCCTAGAGTAGATAAGAACACGCTCTACTCCCAGGTAGTTTCAGAATCAACAGGAGTTCAGGAAAACCAAGACCTGAATATCATCTCTGAGCAGGAAATCCCTCAGCAAGCTTCAAGCACAGCTGCATCAGAAGATTCTGTGCAATTGGACAGCCTTGCAAACACAGATCCTTTGAAGGGCTTCCCTGAAACAGAAGCCAGTACGAAGAATTCTCCAACTGCAAAATTGAGCAGCCAACACAGCAAAAGCTCAGAGCTCAGTAGAAATGCATTCTTCCTATCAGAGGGAGACATGAAGCAGCTGCCAAGTCCATCCACACTCCATGCGGCTGAAGATGCTCAAACTACAGGTCTGTATCTGGAAGGCTTTTGCTTTCCAAACCCTTACGCCTGCGAGCAGGAGAGTCGAAGCATGGGGAAATTCCTTGTGGACGCAGATGTTGAGGAGCACAGTTTCCGGAGTTATGTGGCCAATGGCATTCCAGCTATTTGCTCTCCTATCCAGGAGTTGAGCAGAAGGAAGGCAAGTGAACAAGGGACTCTTAGCCAAAATAGTGTTTCTGGAGAAAGCAATGGTGCAGCTGGTGGCACTGTGCAGGGTTTGGATTGTTCGGCCTCTGCTGTACAGTCAGAGCTCCAAAGCAGGAGTCAGCTGCCAGCTGGAGAGGTCCAGAAGAGTCTGCCCAGTGACCCAGCAGAGAACACACACTGTCCCAGGAGCACAGAGAGCGGCTGGCTGCCTCAGGAGGACAGTCTGGGAGCCCGGGAGTCAGGCAGCCAGTGCAAACCAGTTAAGATGTGCTTGTACGTTCACTGCATTAAGGGGCTCGTGCTGTCCCTGCTGGCTGAAGATTCCCTCCGAGAGAACCGGAGCTCCATTGAGGATGTGGTAAGTAGGAAAGCTCTTCCACGCCTGTAGATGTGGTCACTGCTGGGTGGGGATGACAGGGGTTGCAACTGAAGAGCAGGTATTTTATTGCACTTCCCATCTCTACCTCACCTCTTCTGTGTTGTGGAAGGCAAAGCCATTTGGCTGCAGGTTCATCGCCACAACCAAAGCTACGTGGGAGATTGTTTGCAAACATCAGGCAGTGAACCTGAGAGGTGAGAGCGTTGTGTCACAGACGACTCCTGTTTCCTGTTGTCTGTCGGTGCCAGCAGTGGAGCAGAATGTGTAGGTGTGACCATCAGACAGCCCCGCACGCTGCCAAAGGCTGGGGCTGCATTTGGGATTTGTGGGAAACACAAACAGTTTTGTAGTGATTTTGGTGAGCGAGGTTTGTTCTCTGTTTAACCTCTGCTTTTCCTCACTCTGGAAGCTCAGAGAGACGTGTCTGGCAGCGAATCCCTGAGGTGTCTCCTTTCTAGGTGAAAGTCTGGCTGTCTGCGCCCCCAGCCTGCTCTCCCTGGCGCTGTGCTCCAGGGCTGGAGGCAAGGAGAGCCATTTGGGTGCTCCGAATAGGTGCTGTCCCAGAGCCTTCCCAAATGAGGCTGCTGCGAGACTTGCTTCGGTGCACAGACAGCCCTGCTAAGCGTTGTGGTGTCACTAATGGGGCTGCGGGGGAAGGATGTGCTGGCCTCCGGCGTTTCTCGGTGAAGCATTAGTCTGCAGAGCTGCTGCCTGGCCTCTGCCTCCCTACCAGGGAGCTGAGTCAAAGCTGCAGAGGCCTCTTTGATATTCCCGTTGTCATAGGAACAACCTAATTCCTTTAACCGTCAGACTGGAAGGTGCAGGGAAGCTCAGACTGATGCTGGCTCCCAGCATTTGCAGAGCCTCAAGGTTACTCCTTTTCCTTCTAAGCTCTGGGATGTGGAGGTTGTGTCCGTGACCACCTTGATGCCACCTCCATTCAGCACAGGAGGACTGACGTGCTCAGGAAGGGGTTGCTGCAAAGACAGTGGAGGCCAGGAGTTGCAGCCCTGGCCTTTTGCACCAGATGTGGCTGATTGCTCAGTCCCTTTTTTGCTCGTTTTCAACAGGTAGCTGTACAACACCTCCTGTTCTACCACATCTTCTCCATCAAGGGGGAAAGGGAGTGATACAGACAGGTAGGAACTGGCGGTCTAGAGAGCTGAAGGTTATCTGTATTGCATAGGTACTCCCAGCTTCTCTGGTTTCCCTCTGGATGTTGCTCTAGTCTGGCCAGCTGGCAGTTCTGCTCAGCTTGGAGATGGTGTGGTTCCAAAAAGCCTGTGTGGCACCTGGGGCTGGAAACCAGCCTCTGCTCTGCTTCCTGTCCAACTTGCCATGAGGGGGAACATCTGAGGGTGTAGCTGGCATGAGAAATGCCTTGTTGGGGGGATTCGCTCTGCTAGTGACACGTTGCACATCCTCCTCCCATCAAATACCAGGGCAAGGTCAGCCGTGGGCCCAGTCTGGCTCAATTTGTCCTTCATTTCCTTCAGTCTCAAGATTTCAGTCAGTTTTCCTTTATGTCTCAACAGAGCCCTTTCCATTCAGGTTCCTCTTTTCCCAAATGTGCCACATCCATCTCACAGGCTCTTGCTTTGGGTCTCATTTTAGCAAAACTGTACTTTCACACAGTTTGGGTTTTGGCTGCGATTGGGATCCTCTGACTGCACCCTTCCTCTGGGTGCAGTGTGTGTTACCTCTTAGGAGAGATGCCCTGCATGTCCCATCATCCCAGGAGGAAGAGCACGGTTCGAGGAGGCTCTGCTGCTGGCGTCATGGTGGATTTGAGGCGTAACCTCAGCCTGTCTGTTCCTTTGTTTATCTGCCGATTAAAAACGACCCTCAGCTCTCAGGGATGTCAAAGCTAAGTTGTAATTAATGTTTCTTGAATGCTTTGAGGCCCCTGAATGACACCAAAGAAGGGTAAAATATGCTACTTGTGCAGCTGAGAGCATCAGGCAGTCCCACTCATCCCTCTGGGAGGGTGGTTTCCAATCCAGGGTTTTCCTGCAGAGCAGAAGGGTTTGGAGGCTTTTGGGCTCGCTTCCTGCTGCTCTTTAGTTCTTATCTCTTCATTTCCCTGTGCAGAAAAGAAAATCTGTTCTGTGACCAAGGGGGTCAAGGGTAGGGCAGGCTGTGCCATCCTGCTGAGTGAGGGCTTGATCCTCTCTGTGGCGGAGGAAAGCACACGGCAGGCTGGAGGATTAGGGAGTTAATCTTCCCAGCAGTGCCAGAGGGCCCCTCAGCCCTGCCTGAGCCCTGCCTGCTGCCTGGGAGCCTCAGTGTGGCCAGAGCTGCTGGGCTGCTCACAGTCCAGTCAGGAAAGCAGCCTGGCTTTCATAGATTCATAGAATCGCTTGGTTGGAAAAGACCTTTGAGATCATCAAGTCCCACCGTACCTGTCCACTGCTAAACCAGATCCCTGACCACCTCATCCAACCCTCTTTTAAACCCCCCTAGGAGTGGGGTCTCCACCACCTCCCTGGCAGCCTCTGCCAGGGCCTCAGAGCCCTTTTGGTGAAGAAGTTTTTCCTGGTGTCTAATCTGAACCTGCCATGGTGCAATTTTGGGACCATTTCCTGTCATCCTATCACCTGTCACTTGGGAGAAGAGCCCAGCACCCACCTCTCTCCAACCTCTTTTCAGGGAATTGTAGAAGATTTACTCGTGTGTTAAGAAGTGCTGCGGGAAACAGCAGGAAGTTAAATCCAGCCCAAGCGTGTAAAGCTGCATCCTGGGCTGTACTGCCTGCCTGCTCTAATAAGGGCTAGTAAGCGAAGGAATATTCCTTGCTGTGGCTGAAAGCCATGGTCAGGATGTGAAAATGAGCCCTGGAGAGTAACGTTTGATGGTAAATTAATGGAGTCTTGCATTTTCCTGTAATTAATAGCATCAAGTGGTTTAATGGCTTATTTTTGGTTTGGAGTGCCCTTACTGGGTCCCTGTCTCACTGACTTGTGAGCTGAAACTCATCTGCTTTCCTCTGTGCCTGAATTTCCCAGCTGTTCCTGGACGGGAGCCTGGGCAGCAGAGCATGGAGGGGTCCAGTCCCTTTGGCATCGACCTCGGTCACCCAGGCTCCTTCCACTCCTTCCTTTGAAGTCCAGGCAGAGCTGGGCATCGACTCTCACACTTGCCGGTTTTGCCCTGTCTGCAGTACCACAGCAGTCTGGCTTCTCTGAATGGCCTCGAGGTTCATTTGAGGGAGACGCTGCCCAAAGACTCCTCTTCTTCAGCCAAGACAACCTACAGCTTCACTCATTATGACAGCGTTCAGAACGTACTCACAGGTAAGCCTTCATCTTCTGGAACAGCAGCCACATCAGAGGTGGGAATAAGGAGGAGAACAGGGTTTATGGTAACCCTTTCTCATGTTTCAGACAGATTCTCAGAAGCACTGCTTGCTATAACTCTTACAAAAGAGCCTGGGTATAAGGCCCTGTTGAGGAAGCTTTGCTTTTGTGAGTTTATAATCTGCTGAAGGCTTGTTGATTGCTTTATTTGGATGAGAATCAGAGGCTGCTGGGAGATGGAGCAGTTGCCAAGGTTGTTTTGCTCAGAAGGGTGTTGCTTGAGGTTCTGTTAAGGGCTAGGTCTGGGGACAGGGCTTGACATCCTCTTCAAACCTGCCTTCCCTCCCCCTGACTTCATTCACCCTGCTGTGATGTCTTTTGTCCTGCAGTACAGCAGTGTTTGTCAGTCTTTTCTGGCTGTGAGAGGCAGGAGATGGGAACAGGTAGTACCCAGCAGTTTGGAGGCTGCCGCCCTGGGTGGACCATCGACATGCAGAAAGCCCCATGTATTGCTCCAATTCATCGTGCTATTCCTTTTCCTGGCAGCCTCACAGGCAGTGTCCCGTCTCTTTCCCAGCTTAGAAGTGCTTTAGGGAAAGAGAGAAACCCCAGTGATTTAGGTAAGCCATAACTTAGGCCTTCCTGTCACCCCTCTGATGTGTGTGCACCAGGCTTGTAGCTGAGCACGCTGCGAGCTGCTGACTAATTTAATTGAGGTCGCACTGGGGTTTAGGGTGTCTCTGTTCTGCAGATACCCAGTGTCTGTGGGAGAGGTCCACAGCCTTTTCCTGCTCAGCAAAAAGGGGGCACGCTCCTCTACAGAGCAGACTTTTTAACCCACACCCCGTACTTCTGTCCTGCAGCCAACCTGCCTCACACCCCTGGCCCTCTGGATCGGCACTTCCTGAGAGCCGCTACGCTGATCCACTCCGACTTCAGCCACCTTCCGACTGCTTCAGAAATCATAATCAGGTAAGATGTGCTTAGATCTCCCTCCTCTTCCAGGCACAGGAGTGCTGTGGGGTGCACAGAACAGGCAGAAGGTGGGATCCCCTTTTCTAGGGCTGGCTGAGGTTTGGCAGGGTTTTAATTACACTGAGGTCATTAACCAAGGGTCAGTCGTGTCTCCTTATTCCTTGACGTCTGCTCTTTAGGGGTGAGCTACTTCATATTCTCCCTATAGTGCGATCTGGGCGTTGAGAGGCTAGAATGGAACCAAGGCGAGTGAATGAAGATGCAATGCTAAAATATTGCCAGTTCCTGGCACCATAAGGTTCTAAGACACAGTTTTAAATATAGCTGTTCCTAATAAATTTGTGTCTCGGCTGGGAGCCAAAAGCACCCAGAATTGGCAACCTAGATTTTGTTTTCTTGCATCGCTTATTGAGTTGGAAACACACTGTAATGTGCGTGACAAACTCAATTGTAATGCGCCAAGCGAGATGGTCTTATCACAGCCACGGCTAAAGCTGATCCTCCCCCTGTTCCTGGAGCTGATCTTGGGGAGGATGGTTTTGTTGTGAGTGTGCAGAGATTCTGCTTGCCTGGCTGTGCTTGTTTGTCCAAAACATGATGAAATAAAGATGCTCCTGGGATTACACTGTTTCACTTCGCTGACACAGCTTGCCAAGGGAATGTGAATCATACACTTCAGTGCTGAAGAATTCCTTGTTTAGCATTAGTTGGACTGGCTCCTTAAATCCTGTACCGGCTAAGCTGGTGTAGTCTGTGCTGCCCCCAAAAAAGCAACTGCATGTGTGAATCAGACTGAGTAACAAGATGACTAAAACTGCTTTCTTTTATGGAAAGTTGTCACGGGAGGGTGTCAGCAAACATATCAGTTGCTGCTTTCCTCTGTCAGGGAGGAATGTAGAGCCCTTTGCTTTGCTCCCTGCCAGCCCTCTCGCGGGTAAATACGAGTGGTGGCTTTTAATCAACAACTTGAGCCTTAACGGTTACAATATGTGACTGGTGTCTGAGCTGTGTCACATACAGCCTCGTGTGGTTCCTGCTGCGAGGATGCTGTGCTGGGATTTGAAGCAGTGCACCCCTAGAAGGGGTGTTAGGAGTATTTAACTACCAGCTCTTGATACAATGGGCTGGTCTGCCAGCAAGGGAAATACTCGGAGGACGGCCATGTGCACAGGTGTTAATGCTGTTGAGCAGGTCCCTGAGGATAAGACATATGATGCTTTCCCTTTTAGGATGCCAGAACCCTTAAGAAGGAGGGTCTGGTTGCCCGTGGCCTTCTGGCCATACATTAGAGGGTTTTGGTGCCCATTTTAGCTCTATGTTCCCTTGCTCTGCTGAGAGAGACCTGAAAGCCACTCTGTTGAGCTGGATGCTGCAGGCATCCAATGCCCAGCCTGGTGAATTGAAGGGGATCTTGCACAAAGCTGTAAATCCTGACCACCGCCTTCTCTCCTGCCCTGCTAGGAATGCCTCCACAGCCGTGTACGCCTGTCGGAACCCCGTCCAAGAAACCTACTTCCAGCAGCTGGGTGCTCCGCTTCGCAACTCGGGTGTTCCCAACCCTCATGACAGTGCGTTCAGCTTGCCAAGCAAGGCCAAGCAAAAGCTGCTGAAGCATGGAGTGAACCTGCTTTGAACAGATGCATGGAGGCAACATCCATTCTGAGAGTTAGTTCCTCTCCAATCAGTGATATCTCAAAGCCATTTATTCCATCAGAGGCAGGAGGCTCTGTGCTGAGCCTCTGTGGTCTCCAGCCTGTCTTGCCCTGAGGACGGGGCGCTCTTACTGCCCTGTTCCTGCAGCACATTTTGTTGATGTTAGCACTTACCAAAGACTGTAGAGAGAAAATAGGTGTGTTGGGGTGCTTGGTTTACATTGTCTGTGGAACTATTCATGATGCTCTGCCACCACAGGCAGAGTCTCCTCAAGTGCCTTGACCTAAAGTAAAATATATTCTTGCTCTAAGCTACACAGCCATCAGGCTGCTGGGCAGTACTGGCATTCAGAGGTGTCAGTCAGACACTGCATCTGCCTGGAGTTCTGTGCCTACACTTGCCCTGGTCAGACTTGGGCTTTATTTATACCTCTTAATCTATACAAACGATCCCCTGCTGCGATGTAATGCTTTACCTTGATTAGCAGAGCTTGCACAGTCTCAGACTAACTGGAATAGAACAAGTGCTGCAAAACTCATAATCCTCCTTCAGGAGCTGTCAGGACGGTTTTGTACTGAACCTGCAAGATCCTTGTCTCCCCACGCATGTCTGACTGGGGATTGTGCAGCACAATGTTGCCTTCCCTGCTGGCCCCCAGCACCACCGTGCCCTGCAGCCTCTCCCAGGGGCTGTGGAGGTGGGGGCATGGATGCACTGCACGTCCTACCAGCTCCTGGGCTTCTGCTTCCTCCCCTCCCTCCTGTTTCAGGACCTTGTTTCGACTCCTTGGTCTTGCTGCTCAATTTGGTTTTGCTCCAGACAGAAAAGGCAAGTGGGAGCCTCTTAAGCTAATGGGACCAAAGAGGCTTTGTAGGCCCTGGGTAGTTCTTCCCTTTCTGCTTGGACAGATGCCGTGTCCCGTCTCAGCGCTGGTTGGGGGCTTGGTGGTGATGGCAGCTTAGACCTGAGTGGGAAACACCTGCATCTGACCATGCTGTAGGTTTCAAAGCTGCTGCTGTTATGCACACATCACTGTGACAATAAAAGAGCCTCCAAGGCTCACCCAAACACTCTGTGTCAGCAGCCAGAGGCCACAACGTGCTGCTTGGTTGTCTCGTTTGTGATTCGTGCTGTGAGAGTTTGGGGTTGGATGACCGGTTTCCCCTAATTAGCTCCATGCCAAGGTTGAGTTCCTGCACTGGTGGGACTGGACAGGGAGTGGCTGTTGCTTTGATCACTCCTGCAAAGTAGCTGCTTGTTGGGGTCTTAGGAGATGGCCAAGGTTGATGCGTTACTGGCTTTGCTGTGAATGGTGAGCAGGCTTGTCTCAGGGTTAGCAGGGCAGCCCCAGGAGTGTCACCCTTGTCACAGCTTCTTGTTCCACTCTGAGAGCAGACGAGGCCCAAGGTGGCTCTGCTGTTGCGAGGCTCCTCTGCAGACCTTGGCTGGGAAATTCAGTGCAGTCCAGAGGAAGAGCCAGCTGTTTGCTCAGGTGGTGGCTGCGCATGGATTGCTGTCTGGCTTCAAGCTCTGGCAGCTGAGGAGGTGTTTCAGCAGCAGGAGAGCTGTGTGGTGCAGCTCTTGGGGCCTGTAGTGAAACTGCTCTGCACTGAAGTGCTCTCTGTTAGCTGGTGGCTGGGCAAATGTGAAACCTCAATGGAAAGCCTGACCTCCAGCCATCCAGGAGAGCTCCTGCGTCAGTGATACCCGTGTGGAATGGGAAGATTAAGGCATCCTTTGCCTGAGTTATGGGCAAGGTGCTCTGATTCTGGAGCACAGCACAGAGAGGCACAGTGTAGGTGAGGGATGAAGTGGTGGGAGAAGGCAGGAGGAAGGATGGTTGGTTGTTCTAGCCGTCTTGCGATGCTCTGGGTTCCTCTGACATGCTGAGCTCGCTCTGTTAGATGCTGCTCTGCCTGTCTGCTCTCTGCATGCTCAGCAGCCCTGCTCCAGGTTCCCTCTGCAATGCTCGGGAGGCAAGGAAGCCTTGGACTGCCAGAAACGCAGCGAGACAGTAGGCAGGGCTGCGAGGCAGCTCCAGACTGCTCGCTCCCCCAGGGGAAATCCTGCTGTCTCCTTGCTGGGTGTTTAGGGAAGCGGTTGTGCTCTATCAGGAAACATGAAGTAGTTGAAGAAAAAGCCTGAGAGGGACAGGAGGGAGTTTTGGCACAGCAGCAAAGCACAAAATAGATGCTTTTGCCTGCTGTTGTCGGAATTCTTCCGCTACAATCTGCTGTGCCGTCTGTCCGCAGTAGAACAGCTGGGGTGGCTTCATTCCCTGTTGCTTCTTGGCCTGCAGCTGGCCACCAAGACCTATTTCTGTCCTTTGATCATTAAGAGGAAACTTGTCTTTAGGGTAGCACAGCAGAGAGCTCCAGACCCTTGACTTAATGGCTGTATTGTAGAGAAGATATTTAAAAACTGGTCATTTCAAGGGTAAGAAGATGAGGAGCAGCTGCTGCCCACGCTGTGTCCTGTGTGAGTGTGAGAGTGCTGCTAACGAGGGCCTCATGCTGAGCGATTTCTGTGCTCGGGGTGATGTCGGGCACTGGCTTTTAGGGAATTGGGCTGGAATTGAGTGGCAGCCCAGCATCCTCTGCCCTAGAGCTGCTCCTGATGAAGCTGCGTGTGATGTGTCAGTGCAGGCAGCTGGAAGCATCTTCCAGAATGGTTTGTTTGAAGACTCCCAGCAGCTGGTGGCCCTGCTGCAGAGCCTGGAGAGGATGTGGGGCTAGGGAACAGGCAGGGCTGTGGCTCTTTCTGTTGCTGACGGGTGATGGTCTCCACAGCCCTGGCCCTGGGCAGTGCTGCTGGAACCCACGGGCTGCAGAGAGTGCAGAAATAGGACAAGGGGAAACGGTTTTGAGCTAAAAGAGAGGAGAGTGAGATGAGATCTTAGGAAGAAATGGTTTGCTGTGAGGGTGGGGCTTTGAGGTCCCTTCCAACCTAAACCATTCCATGATTCCCTCCTCCCACTCTGGAGCTCCTGCTCTTCCAGCGTGTTTCTCTCCACCAGCAGCTGGCTGAGCTGCTGGGGTAAGCAGGACACAACCCCTGTTCTGCTTGGTCCTGGGTTAGTCACACCAGCAGCAGAGCCCGTTCTGTTTTCAGCACAACTGTTTATTGATAATCTTTGCTTATCCACTGTATGAATGTTACCAAACTGTAAGACAGTTACCAAGCCAGCCTGCTTCCTCAGGGTCTCTGTCCAGGTAGTCAAGGCGTGTAGAAATCATGCACTTCAGATATTCTGTAACAAGACAGGTGTAAAAAATATCTCGGATGTATTTGAAATCGTTGCCTTATCTTGCAATCCGATCGCTGAAAAACCTGTAAAGAACTCGTAAGGGAACGAGGGCTGCGTTCCCTCCTGGGCAGGGCACGAAGGTCCCCAGAGCCGTGCTAAGACCTCGGAGCCCGCACAGCCGCTTCCCAACCAGAGGCACAAGGACAGCAGTGAGCATCCACAACATGCTGTGCTTCACAGGCAGCATGTACAGTAGCTCTGTACCCCCAGATCACCAGACAAACCCTGGATGCTGGGCAGCTTTGGGAAAAGCGTGGGGGCTGCTGGGCGGGCAGGACTCGCGGGGAGTGGAGAACCCCTTCCTTGGGCAGCAAAACCAAACACTCCTGCCCTTGGAAACCTTTCCTCTGGTGTCAGGTATGCGTGAGCTGCCTCTCTCTACCCTGCTTCCAGGAAAAGAGAAGGAACAGCCTGAGCAACTTTCTTCCCTGGCCCTTGTCTGCAGACAAGCAGAGGCCCTGATCCAGACTCATAAACAGTCCCTGCTCCTGCAGGAGCTTCCTGGCTTGAGCTGTGAAAACCAAAGGTTGCAAATAAAGCAAGGAGGGGATTTAGGCAATTGATAACGCAAGGCAATTGGTAGTTGTGATAACCTTGGTCAGATTAAAGAGCAGGGCTGGATGCGTGCTGCACCCTTGATAGGGTGTACGGTGGGGCTTGCTGGGGGCCACCTGCAGCTGAAAGGGCAGCCCCGGAGCTGGCATCGTGCTCTTCTCCCTGCCCGTGTGGCAAGAAGGTTTCTCAAGGCAGGAGGGTTTTGGGATCCCTGCTGGCATACGAGGGAGGAAGCGGGAGCTCCTGGGCTCGTGGTGCAAGAGCTCTCAGCCCAGCCTGAGCAGCCCCTGCCTGGGGGGTGCATTTCATCCACTTGCAGCCCCCAGCGTCCATCCGTCTGTCCATCCACCTGGGGACTGCAGCCAGGGGCAGGCTGAGCACAGTGCTGGGCTGTGGGGCTGGTTTTTGGTGTGTGTTGTTGGTTGGTTTGATGACCACGAGAAGGTTTACATTATTACATTCAAACGAACACCCTTGGTTTGGTTACTCTACTTCTGAACACCGCAAAACACACTAGCAACATAACACGGATGAGGGTGGCGCTGCAGCTAAACCACAGAGGAGAAGGCGATGTGCTGTCGTGGCGGAAAATAACCCCAATGATGGAAGGAAGGAGATGGGCGTTGATACGCGTTGCAGTTTCCATTTACAAGAGCCTCTGGGAAGGAGGACCCCGAGGCCGTGTGCTGGGAGGAAGCTTCCCGTGCGGCAGGCGTCCACATGCGGCGCTGGACCCGCCGCCCGCCCGCCGGCTGCCCTCGAACTCCTGACACCGGGCAGCACCGTCATCGTCCCGGGGCGAAGATGAAGTCGAGGGCTTGGCGCTCGGCGGCAGCAACGTTGGGGTGCCACAGGTCCACCATGAAGACCACGCGGGGACCCTCCTCCGGGGGACCTGCGTGGGATGCAAGCACGGAGTGAGGTTGTGCCCCCGCAGAGAGGACAGTGCTTGCCCCAGCACGTGGGGGGCTGCTGCCTGCACCCCAGAGTGTGCAGCCGCTGGCAGGGCCAGCCTGCACTGCAGTGCAACACTAGTGAATCCCTAAACTGCTGCTTACTGGGAGCCCAGTGCCTCCAGGAGCCGGTGCGAGGTGTAGTGCTTGCTGCTAGAGCTCTGGGTTTACTTTAGGCAATCAGACCCAAAGGTTTCCCATCACAGGGCAGCAGGCACACTGTGGAGCTCGCCCTCCTTGCAGCTGCATCTCGGAGCCGTGCAGGGAGCTGCTGCCGTGCTCTTCCAGCCTTCCCAGCTCCACAGCTCTGCACTGAGCTTCCCAATTCCACAGCAGGGTTGGTGTGGGAGCAACAGCTTTTGTTCTCCCACTCTCTTTGTATGCTCCCTGCGTAAAACAGCTCTGCTCGACGCTTTTATGCCACCGGCGACTAATGCTGCTTGATGCAGGAGAGCTGAAGTGGAACAGCCTCCATCAGTGATGGAGAGAGGCAACCAAACAGGCTGGTGTGAAGCTTTTCTCCTTGCATGGGAGACAAAGGCGCTGCTAGCACGTCAGCTTTGAGCTGCTGCCTTGCACAGGGCCAGAGCAGCTGGCAGCACGGCTGTGAGCGAGGGTGAGAGGATGCTGAGGCTGCCAGGACTGAAGCCTGGGCCACCCCACAAGGCTCTGGACAATGGGGAAAGCCTTTCCATGCTGGCTGCCAGGGCAGCGAGAGGATCCCTGGGCTGGACTGGCAGCGCTGCAGGGCTGCAAGCGAGGACCAGAGCCCTGGGACGGGCTGAGGAGGGTCTCTGTGGGACAAGGGGCGCTGGGATGCTCCACCAGCCTGAAACAGAGGGATGGGCGAGCCACACCGCGCCAGGAACACGGCTACTGGCCTCCCAGAGCCTCCCAGTGCTGGTGTCAGTGCGAGATGAGGATGTGAGGCCCATGCTGTGCTTACCTTCATGAAACGCCGTGTGCAGGAAGGAGTCGTCGAAGAGCAGACAGCGTCCCTCAGCCCAGCACTGAGGCTCGCCCCCCACCACCAGCTCACAGTTGCTGGGCGTCTTCAGACCTTCAGGCACAAAGAGAGAGGAGGGTCAGGCAGTGCTCCAAGCTGCTGCTGAGAGGTTGCTTCCCTCCAGAGAGCAGCAATAGCTGCAGACGCTGCACTGATCTCAGTGCCTGGCAGAGTCTGGGGTCAAAGCGTGCACAAAGCTGGCGATGCGTTTGCAAGCTGAACTGTGAGCACGATGCAGCTCCTGACCGAGGGCTGGAGCACCTCCCATACGAGGACAGGCTGAGAGAGTTGGGGTTGTTCAGCCCGGAGAAGGCTCTAGGGAGACCTTAGAGCAGATTCCAGCACTGGAAGGGGCTCCAGGAAAGCTGGGGAGGGGCTCTGGATCAGGGAATGCAGGGATAGGATGAGGGGGAACTGTTTTCAGCTGAAAGAGGGGAGATTGAGATGAGATCTCAGGACGAAATGTTTTGCTGTGAGGGTGGGAGGCCCTGGCCCAGGCTGCCCAGAGCAGTGGTGGCTGCCCCATACCTGGAGGGGTTCTAGGCCAGGTTGGATGGGGCTTGGAGCCCCTGATCCAGCGGGAGGTGTCCGTGCCCATGGCAGGGGTGGGACTGGATCGGCTTTAAGGTCCCTTCCAGCCCAAACCATTCCATCTTTCAATCTCCCTGCCCCCTGCGAGCCTGGGGTAGGAGGAAATGCAGCACCAGGGCTTGAGAAATGGGCTTAATTCCTGGCTCTGCCACAACCTCCTCATTTGACCTTGCATTGCTCAGCGTCTGCCTTGTCACTTGGTCCAACACACAAGATGCTGCCCATCAGGTCCCCACTAGGCACCTGCAAGGACTGACATTCAGAGAGAGGGTTGCAAAATCCTCCTGCGGAAGAGGCTCTGTGGAAGCCACGTGAAGAAGGACAAGCCTAGTAACAAAACGGGTTTTTTCCCACTAAAATACTAGCACAAGTCAGGCCGGTTGGACTAAGGTCAATCCCACCACTCCCTGCATCAGGAATTTCACTCCCCAGCATCCCAGAGGCTGCTGAAGCTGGTGCAGTCAACCTGCCCCGAGGATGCAGCCGTGGTGGAGAAAGGGGTCAGGGCTCACGTGGCTGCGAACGGTAACGATGCAGCAAACGAGCAGGAATGGATCACGGCAACGCCAAACCCAAGCAGAGCCTCCCAGCTGCCTGGGAAAGCTGGGAGCACAAAAAGGCTGCTCTGCTTTTCCAGCGGATGTTTCAAAGCCTACGAAAACCCAAAGCCATTTCCCTGCACAACGGCCTCATCTGGAGACGCTCCAGCTGGAAAGGGGGAGCTGAGCAGCCGGGGGAGGTGACAGCCAGCAGCGCAGCCTTCCCATCGCACCCACACCCCAGGGATGCTCCCTTGTCCCTGCGAGGGGCAGAGCTGGTGCTGCACTTGGCCCTGGGCGTTCAGCATGGTTGGGGTAAAACCCAGGGAGCTACTCAGTAATCACAGAATCACAGAGTGGTTTGGGTTGGGTTGGAAGGGACCTCAAAGCCCATCCAGTTCCACCCCTGCGATGGGCAGAGACACCTCCCACTGGATCAGGGGCTCCAAGCCCCATCTATCTTGGCTTTTCAGAGCGAGCTGGCCTGAAAGGGCTGGTTGTCTCTTAAATGAGGCCCCAGCACTGAGGTGGGGATGTCGGTGGGCGCAGGAGCAGCCCATCGGTGTGCCCCAGGCACGGTGCTGTGTCCCGGCTGCTGGGCCAGCAGCTATGGAGCAGATGGAGCTGGAAAACGTGGAAGAACAAGGGGATGACCCGCCTCGCTCATCTCCCCGAAGCATGCGTGCTCCAGCTGGAGGGCTGGCCACAGCTCCACACTGCCCAGGCAGGGTGTGTTTGAGCCAGAATGGACCTTGCCTCACTGCCCCCCTCCCAGGCACCACTCTCAGCCTCTTGCAAGGAAAGCGCGTGTCCCCAGCACTCGGAGAGGGGGGACAGCAGTGGGGTGCCTCTTGGCACCAGCAAGGGCAGGTCCCAGCCCCACAGCTGCTCCCCGAGCCTTGGATCAGCTCTGAGGACTGATTCCCCTTCTAAATAAATGGCCAGTCACCGCCTGAGCGTGTTTACCCAAGAGGAGTTGGCTGAACAGGCGCGTTCGGTGTTTGCCAGCAGGGCCCGTGCGGTGCCTCCCCCAGCATGATCTGCGCCACTTCCAGCGCGGCAGCGTCCCAACCATCTGTGCCGCGTGGGCTCTCCCCATCCCGAGCGGGAGCTGCCAGCCCAGCGCTCGCCCTGCGCAGGGGATACCCCAGGGACCCCCACCCCGATCTGGGGCAAAGCAGCATCTTTGCTCCCCTCTGCCCAGGAGAAGGGGAGCTGCCGTAGGGGTGGCACTGGGACACAGCTCGGAGCAGCACCTCAGGTTGCCCCGCATCCCGTGGTGGGAGGTGGGGTTGTTCAGAGACCCCTCTACAAAACCAGCCCTGTATCTCACACTCTCCAGGTTGGGAGAAGGAAGCAAAACACTCCTGCTGCTCAACAGGGGACGCTGGGGAGGTGGGGAACAGGGGGGAATGAGCACCAGCCTCACCTGGAGAAGCCACTGTCACCAAAGCTCCACAACCTCCCCCAGGCCAAAGCAGAGCAGGCACCTGAGCTGCCCCAGGGCTGCGATGAATGGCTGAACTCAGAGAGCACAGGGTGCAAAGAGGCTTTTCTGGGCTCCCGCATCCAGGTGTGACCACAAGCCCCACACCACCCATGGTGAGGAGGACACCGAGCCAGGAGGAACCGCCCCGCCGAGCACTTACCGAGGTGGCAGCGGATGCGGATGTTGGTGGGTCCGTAGTGCTCGGCGATGACGGTGCCCGGGCTCAGCACCGAGATGCATGCGTTCCCAAAGACATTGTTGCCAATGCAGGTGCGAAGGCTCCCGAGCAAGCGGTACGTCCGTGGGCATCTCCTGCAGTTCCTGGGCACGCACATGCCCTGGTTCACAAGGTAGAAGGTGAACCACTCCCCGCTGGGCGTGCTGTTCATTTTCCATCCTTGCGGGAGGCTGCAGTTTGAGAAAGCCTTGTAGAGGGTCTCAAACTCGCACAGGATGGTCTGGAAGTTGCGTTCCAGCAACTCTACGTCATGCTTTTGAGCGTCCCGGGAGAAATAGGGCATGGTGGGCAAGTCTGGCAAGAAGAAGACTTCTGGCTTCTGGATGGACGGGCGGCTGTTGAGGTAGCGGCCCTGCTCGCGGATGCCCTTGTGGATCCTGCCCATGCCGGACCAGGAGTAGCGCTTGGCGTACTCCTGCAGGTTGTGGTAGAGTTTCTGGTTGAGGCCATCGTGGTGCGTGCAGCGCACGCACTCGGGCGAGTGGCAGTAGACGTAGCCGTTCTGGACGCCGTTGGCCTCCGCGCTCTGCATCAGCGCGTTGACGGTGGCGTAGGCGCGCGGCTGCTCCCGCCCCACGTGGTAGCAGTACCACACGAAGAGGACCAGGAGGCAGGCGACGGCGGCGAGGGCGGTGGCGTCGCAGTCCCGGAAAGACTGGATCCCCGTGGCGATGAAATCCCGCAGCCCGTCCAGGGAGCAGGTCCAGTCCATCAGCCACTCCACAGACATGGTGCTGCGGCGGGTGGTGGGTGCGCGCAGGGGAGCCCGCCGGTCAGTCCTCGTGCTCCTCAGGGGCACCCACACCATGCAGCTCGGCCGGGGCGCGACGGGAAGGGGCTGCCATGGGGAAGCGGAGCTGGGGGGTCTCTCCTGCACGCCCGGGGGCTCTGCATTGGCAGCAGCGGCTGGCAGCTCCAGAGAAGGCTGCCCCGGGGGTCCCAGTGCCGTGGGTCAGCAGCGATGCTCCCGGAGGGTCCTGGCTGGCACTCCTGGGCCGATCATCCTGAAAGCGGCACCGGAGGGAGGCTCTGGGGAATGAAACCTAGAGGTGTTAGGGAGGCAGCTTCCCCCTGGGGTCCCTGTGGGGGTTCAGGGAGCAGCTGGGGCTGCACGGGAAACCGGCTTCTCGCAGGAGGGTGATGGACGAGGAGCCCTCCTCTCTGCCCGGGCGCCCAACATCATTCCACGCTGAGAAAAGCCCCCACTGCTCCCAACAGCATCTTCTGCAACTATCCAAATCAAATAATGGGGCAATCCAGGCCCCTCCCAGGGCAACCATCTCCCCTCCTGCTCTTCCCCTCCTTCCTCTCCTCCTGTTGCTGCCTTATCATGCCTGAAATCTGGATGATAAGGCAGAGGCAAAGCTGGGAATAGATACTTAACAGCCCTATCTTGCAGCACATCAGTTTATCCCCTTGATCTAAATGCTCTGAAATGACTCTCCCTCCAGAGACTGAGCTGACAACGCTGAGCTTGCCCAGCAGCTCTGCCCTCTGGGGATGCCGAGCTCAGTGCTCCACCAGCCTGGTGAGGGCAGGTGGTGGTGGTGGCTGGTTTGATTTCACTAACCAAAGGTTACCAGCCCCAAGGTCACAGCACTGTCACCGCTCCTGGGAAAGCAGCTGGGCAAAGACAAGATGCTCCAGGTCCTTGTGACAACCAGCAATGTTTGCTCACCCCAAACTCCATCCCTGGGCACCACCGAGCAGCACGGGCAGAGGGGCAGGCAAGGCAGTGGGTGAGAAACAGTGGGGAAACGTAGACCAGGCTGGGAAGCGTGCTGCCAGCATGGAAGGAGAGCCTCATAATTACTGATGTGCAGCATTTAACACAGCTGAGCAGCAGCATCCATGGATCAGCTCTCCGCACCAAGCCGATGCTCAGGCTGGGGATGTGTGGAAGGTCACAGCCTGCTCCAGAGCATCGAAAGCAGAGTGAAGGATACAGGTTCTCACCGGGTTCACCTGTGCTGCACCCAGACTGCACCTCCTGAGCAGTGTCGGCTGCTGCACAGCCCCGCGCAGGGCAGGGGATGCAGCATGGAAGGAGCTGCAGGGCAAACAGCTCTCCACGTAGGAGGAATGAAACAAAGATGATACAGGTAAGGGGGAGGGAGGAAGATGCTGGGGGTTGTCATCTGTAAGAGCACTGAACTGAAGGAGCAGGATGGGTTTATCAGCTAGGGAAGCCACCCAGAGCCTTCCCAGCCCTCCCTGCCAAGGTCCTGCAGGCCATTAATGAATGTGCATTTCCCTATTGATTGCCATGGGGATGCGCTTCTGCTGGTGGAGCCTTGGCTGGGACCTGACCCTGCAGCTGTGTGACTTGTGCAGGGCTGGGGATGCAGCCTTGGGGCAGTTTTACACCCCGGGGAGGGACATCCACACAGCCAACCTCCTTCCATCCTACTTCCTTGTAGCGCGCTGCCCGTGTGCCCCATCCCGGGATCTCCACGTGGCACGTCACAGCCTCCTGGGAATTCTACGCTAACTTTTCCTCCCTCCACACCAGCTGGCATCCCTCCAGATGCACCGATTTCTCCAGCCCAGGCCTTGGCTCCCTGAGTGCAGCCGTGGAGCCGGTCCCAGGGGTGTTCCCCAGGGCTGGCACCATCGCCCTGCGCTCCTCCGTGGTGCCCGTGATGGCAGGCGGAGCCCTGGTGGGATCTGTATTCTGGGCAGCTCTTGCCCCGCAGCCAAGCACGTTCAGGAACCCACAGACAATCTGAGCGCACGGCGGGGACCAAGTTGGGGGTCCCACAGCCTTGAGGTCCCCAAGCTGCAACCCCTGATGCCCCAGCAAGGGCAGCACAGCACAAACACAGCCCCCCGGCTGCGCTGTCGACACCTCAAAGGGAGAGAATGAGGGGGAAAGCAGCAGAGCAGTAAGAGATCAAAGCCCATGTGCAGCCTTTGGGATGCTTCAAAGAGACTCTCCTGCAGGGATCCAGCCCAGCAGCTGCCTCCTGCGCTGGCACAGGCAGCAAACCTGCCCAAACCCACCTTCTCCGTGCTGGTGGCAGCAGAGAAGGGTCCCCAGTGCTGGCACCACTCCTGGCAGACTCTGCGTGGTCAGGACCCGCTGCCCACCCAGCCGGTGCCGCCAGCTTTGCAGCCCCGCTGCGTGCAGCGCCGTGGGCAGCAGAAAGCACCCCTAGCTCCAGATCCAACAAAAAGCTCGTCAGCTAATAATAAACAGCGGAGCCAGCCCAGAAGAGTGGAAATCAATTCCACATCGCATCGAAGTTGTGCAGGACGTGGAGGCGAGCACCATGCCAGGCAGCAGCGGTGTTACATAATGAAGGCAGAGAGGCTTCGATGCAGCAGAAAGTTGCATCCTGGTGGCTCCGTGGCAGCCCTGGCATCTCCCGGAGGAGGCAGGTTTCGCTCAGCCCGGCCGCGATCCCCAGGCCGCGTGCCCCGTGGTGATGAGGAAGCGTGGCAGGGCTGTTCTCAGCCTGGCACCAGCGGTGTCGCCTCTGGGAGAGGCGCGAGGAGCCTCCTGGGGACGCAGGAGCGCTGGGGTGAGGCAGGGCGCTGGCTGCTACTACGGAGCTGGATCAGGGCCAGGCAGCCGCGGGCACTCGCATCGCCCTCTCCTCTGGTGCGCTGCCCCGCCAGGGTCACCCGTGACGGTGTCACACAGCGTGGCCGCACCAGCTGGGTTCACCGGTGGGGCCACACCACCCGGTGAGGTGACTTCAGCTGGTGTCACTGGCGTGTGGCTGCATCACCTGGTGCGGTGGCATCACCTGGGGTCACCGGTGTTGCCGCATCACCCGGCGTGGTGGCATCACCCGGCGTGGTGGCATCACCTGGTGTGTCTCCATCACCTGGTGGGGCAGCATCACTCAGTGAGATGGCATCACCTGGCGTGGCAGCATCATCTGGTGTCACCGGTGTGGCTGCATCATCTGGTGTGGCTGCATCCCCCGGGGTGGCCGCGGTGCCCGTGTCGCCGGTGTCACCTCCCCGCGGGTGGCAGCGCCCCCCCCCCACCCCCCACCCCGTCCCCTCTCCCCGCGATGCGCTGCGAGGAGACGCGGCGGTACCCACCTGGTGCCCGGCTCCGGGCCGTGCGGGGCCGCCGCTGCTCTCCGCTCCGCTCTCCCTTTCGCCACCAGCGGACCACAACTCCCAGCAACCCGGGCCCCCGCCCCCGCGCCCGCCCCTCGCCGCGGCCTCGGGGCGGTGCGCCCGCAGCGCGCAGCCGGGCGGGGCGGGCGGAGGGGCTGCGGCACCGCGGGGGGGGGCGAGGGGAGGAGGGGAGCGGGGCCCCGGGGGGAGGAAGGGGGCACGGGCATCCCTGGGTGTCTGGGAATGCAGCAACGGGGATGCAGGGGGTGCAGAGGCGCCGAGGGGTGCGGGAGGTGCAGAGGCACCAGGGGATGCAGGAGGTGCAGAAGAGCTGGAGAGGATGCAGGGGGTGCAGAGGCACCAGGGGATGCAGGAGGTGCAGAAGAGCTGGAGGGGATGCAGAGGGTGCAGAGGCACCAGGGGATGCAGGAGGTGCAGAAGAGCTGGAGGGGATGCAGAGGGTGCAGAGGCACCAGGAGGTGCAGAAGAGCTGGAGAGGATGCAGGGGGTGCAGAGGGTGCAGAGGCACCAGGAGGTGCAGAAGAGCTGGAGAGGATGCAGGGGGTGCAGAAGAGCTGGAGAGGATGCATGGGGTGCAGATGCACCAGGGGATGCAGGAGGTGCAGAAGAGCTGGAGAGGATGCATGGGGTGCAGATGCACCAGGGGATGCAGGAGGTGCAGAAGAGCTGGAGAGGATGCAGGGGGTGCAGAGGCATTGGGGGGTGCAGAAGAGCTGGGGAGGATGCAGGAGGTGCAGAAGAGCTGGAGAGGATGCATGGGGTGCAGAGGAACTGGGGGGTACTGGGGCACCAGAGATTCAGGAGGTGCAGAGGAACCAGGAGAGGATGCAAGGGGTGCAGAGGCACCAGGGGGTGCAGATCTGGAAGGGATGCAAGGGGTGCAGAGGATGCAGGGGCACCAGGAGGGATGCAGGGGGTTCAGAAGAGCTGGAGGGGATGTAGGTGGTGCAGAGGCACCGAGGGATGCAGGGGCACTAGGGTTTCAGGAGGTGCAGAGGCACCGGGAGGGGTGCAGGGGGTGCAGAAGAGCTGGAGAGGATGCAAGGGGTACAGAAGCACCAGGGGATGCAGAGGGTGCAGAAGAGCTGGAGGGAATGCAGGGGGTGCAGAGGCACCTGGGGGATGCAGAGGGTGCAGAAGAGCTGGAGAGGTTGCAAGGGGTGCAGAGGAACTGGGGGATGCAGGGAGTGCAGAAGAGCTGGAGAGGAACCAGGGGATGCAGGGGCACCAGGGATCCAGGAGGTGCAGGGGCACCAGGAGGGATGCAGGGGGACACACAGGGGATGGCAGCTCCAAGGATACAGGCACTGGAGGCTGCAGCAGTGAGGGTGCAAAGGATGCTGGCCCCAGGAGTGGGAGCACACAGGGAGGCAGGCACCCAGGAGACCAGCTACTGTCTCCAAGGGACAGGGGCACTTAGGGATGTGCAGGCTGCTGGCTCCAGGGACGCAGATGCCCAGGGCTGCAGGCACCTGGGGATGCATCACCCAGAAAGCAGGAGCTGCTGATCCCCCGAGGATGCAAAGGATGCATCACCCAGTGTGGTAGCCTCTCCTGGTGTGACTGTGGAGGGTTGGGGGCACCTGGGGTTCAGGATCGTGGATGCAGATGCCTGGGGTGGCAGTTCCCAGGGATGTGGCACTCCTGGGAGTGGCAAAAGTGTGTGAGCTGCCCTGTGCTCACACTCAATCCCAGCCCCTCCAGTCAGGAAGGTCACTGAGTTAGTAAATGACAACCTGTCTGCTGGCATCTCTTATCCCCATTCCTGATGCTCCAAGGCGCTTCCTCCCTCAGCCGTGGGCACTGTCGCAGTTCCTGGGCTGTGGCAGCTTCAGCTCCTGGGAATTCCCATTCAGAGCCCGTGGGCAGCGGGTGCAGGAGCTGCAGAGCCCAGCCGAGGCCACGTCTGGGAGCTCAGCACGCGGAGCACACAGACTGTAAGTACAGCTGCCACACACACACTTGGGTCCAGCTCGTTCAACCAGCCCAAAGGGGCTGACAAAACGTTCTGTTTCTGAGTTTACCTTGCATACATGCAGGCTTTGGCCTCATGGGAGAGAGCAGCTTTGCAAATGGGCTGTAGATGAAGCAAACTTAGTAAGTTGGTGTGTCCTCTCCTAAGCGCTGGTGGAGAAATGGTCTTGAGCCTTTTTGCTTCCTGCTTTCTGCTTTTCTCCTCCCTATTTCCCATTGCCCTAAGCAAATACAGTCAAATCTAGGGCACCCAGGAGCCCAAATGTCACAGGTCCAGCTCTCCCTCCAGGGTTTTTCCTGGTGCCAGGTGAGCTGCTGGGCTGAGTGACTGCAGGGAGAGCCTTGACAGCCCTGCCCGGTGGCTGAGTGCCTTGTGGAGCTGTGTGGGACACATGTCACGGCTCCCAGCGCGGGAGAAGCCTTGTCTTGGTCTGCAGGTTGTGCCCTGCACAGCTGCAAGCCTGCATCCTCCCCTGGCACAGCTCAAGCTGGGTTTTAGAGATGAAATAAGGGCTGTTCTGCTAGCCCCTCAGTTTTGTGTACTTGCTCCAGAGCAACTTCATCCTCAGCTGCTGCAGACCTCAGCTGCACCTTGTTTTCTGTCCTGGCCCCTTTTTGCCTCCTCCTCACCCCAGCTCTCCCCTGTTTGCTCCTGCAGGGCCCTGGTAGTGCTGCATGTTGTAGGGTAAAAGGAGGGTAAGTTTACTCCATCCTGCTCTTCCCCAGACCCCTCTCAGCCTTAGCCTACACCTCCTGCCTGCTCTTGGCAGGCAGGTCCTCATTCTGCTGGCAGTCACGGAGTCTGCTGGCTCTGGCGCTGGGTTCTGGACTCTCCCACCTTCTCTCCTCTCCGTCTGCCTTCTGCTCTCTGCTCCCCACTGGGTCATTCCAGGCCCTGTTCTTTGTCCCCACTGCTCATCTCTCTGAAGGATGAGCTGCCTCTCTCTCTTTCCTCAGCTTTTAGGATGTTGCCTGGTGCTCTTCACAAACTGCTTCTCAACACAGCAGCCAGTCTGCTGTGCAGCTTTCCCGCAGCTCTGGGGAGAGAGGGGCAATGGGAGATCTGAGGAGGTTCCTGGAGTGCGTTTCCCCAGGTAATGCCAAGCCCATAACGTGCAGCACTGAGGTTTCTGGGGGCGCGTCCTGCACCACCCACGCCTGCCCCATTCGGGGGGTGCAGGGACCTTGCCCTGTGCTCTTCTGAGGGGCCAGCAGGGATGCCACAATGGTTAATCCTGATAACCCTGCTGCCAGCCTCCCCATGGGCTTGTGCTTCTAGGTTCTTCCTCCACCCTATCAACTCCTCTCCTCTCCTTCACCCTGAGTGATTCCCCAGGCTGGGGATCTCTGTGGAGATGTCCTTTGTCTGAGGCTGGTGGGCAGGTCCTGGGGCTCCGCTGGGATCCCCTGCAGTGCTGCAGGCTGGGGGAGCACCCCAAGTGCTCACTCCACAGCTCCTGCCTTGTGGTGCCCATGAGCACAGGGCAGCTGCGGGACAGCAGTGTGAGCCCAGCACCAGGGTACCCGTGTCCCGAGGTTCCAGGCAGGGATAGCAAGGATTTGGCAGGGGGCAAGGATGCAGTAAGCAGGCACAGGAACACCGAGCAGAAAGGCTGGGAGCAGCCCTGGGATGCACTTGGCACGGCTCTGCCAGTGACACCCTGGCGGGAGCCCTGTCTGCGTGGCAGCCTCCTGGCTCCAGTGATGCCTTCTCCCTCCTCCTGAGAGGCTCTCCTGGGGCAGATGCCACCCACGGTCCTCCCCTGCACGGCTGCCAGGACGGGACTGCAGCCAAAACGGTGCTTGTGCTCTGCCAGGGCCAGGATTTCCCAGAGTGGTTAGGCTGGAGCTGGGACGGTGCTCCTGGAGGGGCCCTTCCTGAGCCAAGGAGATCCACACCACACAGGCTCCTGTTTCCCGAGTCCTGACAGACGAGCTTGTGCCCAGGCAACGGGCAGGATCCTCTGAGCATGGCTTTATCGCTTGGCCCTGCATCCCTCCCTCAGCATTTCTGCCTCCTTTTGGCTCTCAGGATGGGGAAAGGTGCAGGAATACAGTCAGCAAACAGCCCTGTGAAACTCTGCTGGGGAACATGAGCCCCTGTGCCTCGACAGAGCATCCCTGAGCTGGGCAGAGCATCCCTGAGCTGAGCAGAGCATCCATGGGGCTGGGCAAGGCTGCTCTGCCTCGCTGCTCAGTGATTCAGTGGGAAAAGAGGCGAAGGGTCCCTGCTGCTCCATCCCTGGGGTTGGTGGGTGGCTGCAGCGATCCCTTGGCTACGTGACTGCCAGGGGACAAACAAGCTGCGTCCTCCTGCCCGTCACAGGGGAGAGTCGGGTAAGGGATGTGGCTGCTGCACCCAGACAAAGCTTAGTCCACAGCACAGAGTGCCAGGCCAGAGATTGGCTCCTGCTTTACGTCACCAAGGAAGAACAGCAGCATCGAGATTTTTTTTTTTTTTTTTCCCTTCTTCATTTTAATTCTCTTCTAGTCTCTGTCCAAAAATAACCCAAGCTGCCTCCTCCAGGAATGCTCCGCATCAGAGCCTTGGCTCCTTCGCCCCCCTGTGCATTAGCCTGGCAGCTGCTAAACGCAGCTATTATCTTATGTCACAGAATAACCTTTTCTTTAAAGCACATTTCCAGAGTGCGGGATCATTTTATTGTTTCGTGTGGGGAGGTGCAGGGAGGCACAGAGACTCTGGATGTCCCCATTCCTTCTCACCAGCCTTTGCCACTGCCAGGGAAACCTGGCACTGGGGAATTCTATTTGCCCTGGGATTCCCAGTGCCTGCAGCGTATCACCTGCCCTGGTCCCGTTCTGTGGCAACGCGGTGACGCCCGTCACTGCAGTCCCAGGCTGGGGCTGTTCTCAGGGGGTCCTGCGGGCAAGGGACAGGAGGCAGGATGAGTCCTGCTGGAGCAGCTCAGCCTGGAGAGGCTCCCAGGGAGCAGTGGATGGACTTTTCCCACCCAGTCCTAGGATCTTCCCTGAGCTGAGCTGTTCCTCTCTTCCATACAATCATAGCAGCGCAGTGTCGAGCTCTACAGGCAGTCCCCATCCATGCGGTTGGACTCTATGTAATCTCAAAGGTGTTTTCCAAGCAAGCAATTCCATGATTCTATAATATTCTCCATGTGATTTTGGGGAGCAGCCCCAGCACCACAGGAAAAAATTCTTTACAGAAAGGGTGATTGGTCCCTGGCAGAGGCTGCCCAGGGAGGTGGTTGAGTCCCCTTCCCCAAAGGTGTTTAAGGCACGGGTGGACGAGGTGCTGAGGGATATGGTTTAGTGTTTGATAGGAACGGTTGGACTCGATGATCCGGTGGGTCTCTTCCAACCTGGTTATTCTATGATTCTAGGAGCAGCCAGGTGACAGCCACAGGTCTTCAGGATGACCAGGACATGGTCAGGATGGGTCCCCAAGGCCTCCCTGCCCTCTGGGGCTTCCACAAAACCTTCTGGACATGCTCCACGCTGCAGCCAAGGGGGTCCCAGTGCCTCTGGGCAGGACCCGGATCCGCACCCACCCCAGGAGGCATTGCTGCAGCTGGGCTGATGCTGGCGATGCTCAGGGAACGGGTGAAACTGCATCGCTGGCTCCCACGGGGTGTCCCACAGAGGAGCGACATCCCCAGGGCTGTGCCAGCTCGCCCCATGTCCCAGCAGGGTTTGGCTGCCTTCATCCCATGGGAGCAGGAGGACACCAGGGATTTGGCTCCTGGAAAATGTGCTCAGAGGCGTGTGGGTACCACCCTGCAGTGAGGCGTGCGACGCATGCGGCACTCATGCTGCAAGACCACGGCACCACCTGTGGTCCAAGCCTCTGCAAACTTGTTTCACACACTCAAAAATACCAAACAATCCATACTGAGGTTATACTGAACGCTCGAGCTCCCCACGGAAGTGTTTTATCATGTTCAAAAATATTTAATCCCAGCAATTTTCACATTGTTCTTATAAAAACAGACAGGTATGAAGGGAAATGAAATGCTTAGTACATTTTTGGCACATTTTTTTTTCCTTTTTTTTTTTTACTTTTACAAATTACAAACACACATTCATTGTTTTTAAAGGAAAAAAGAAACCCACCCTAAGTCTGAGCTGTACACTGGAGAGATGCACTCACCATCCCAAATCTAGATCAGCATCCCGTGGTTAAAATTGTTGTTTTACAAGGACAAAAGAAAGCCCCCAGCAGCCAAGGACACGTCGGTGGTTTCACTGCCCTCCCCAGGGCCTGGCTGGAGAGGGTCCCTGTCCTCACAGATAGAAGGGAGCCCCTCTGGTGTAGGGGTGAAGGCAGCAAAGGAGTGCAGGGGATGCTGAGGCTTGAGCTGGGGTTCGCCTGCGATGGGACCAGCGCTGATTTCTGCCTGTTTTGCTCCTGTGCTGGAGCCCTGCCTGGCCTTCGCATCCCAAAATAAACCTCCACCTCCAGCCTCTGCCCCCTCCGTCTGCCACCCCAGCAAGGTGCCAGCCCCAAGGGGCTCTGGGTGGGAGCTGCAGCCCCGCAGAGCCTGCCCGGCACCGTGCTGGCGTGGCTGCCCACGCACCGGGGGAGGCAGCGGATCCTCCTGCCATGAACAGGGACCGCGAGCCAGTGGGAGGGAGCCCAGTCCATCCTGCTTACCCTGAGATGCTACTGGGGAGCAAGGGGTGACCTCTAGCCATTAGAGGGACCAGGGTTTTCCTGGGAAGGGCCACGGTAAGAGTTGCTAAAGAGGAATAACGGGTGTGGGCAAAGAGGCACCAGCAGCGGAGCTCCTCATCGCTTGCAGGGATGCTTCCCCCAGCTCCCCCGGGTCACTGGTTAATGCTTCTTCTCCATCGAGCTCCGAGTCCTGGCTCGCTGCCTCTCCAGCATCCAAAGCAAAGCGGGAAAAGAAAGCAGAATCTACCTCGTGCATGCCAGGCCATCCCCTGCTTCCCAGCACGGCAAGCAGAGCTCTGCACCATCCGGCAGCTTTCCTGAGCCACGCTCCGCTTCCCTGAAGCGAGGAGGGTCCCTGCGCTGGTGACAGTCCCCGAGCCCCCGGCTGCACCTCCTGCTTGGGGCGAGGGGAGCCGGGAGCTGCGGGACGGGGAGGGTGGGCAGCGCCACTGGGACCCCGCGGCAAACCCTGCACCTACCTCAGCTCCAAGCAATCAACTGCAGGCTCTTGCAATGGAGACATTTTTAATTTCGAACAACATCAGAACTGCAAAAAAATGGCCCCGCATGTTGTGTGTGGGCAGCGGCGAGGGCTGCGCCGCTGTGCCGGGACGGGGACGGCGGGTGCCCCCGTGCCCCCCTGGCCTCGCCGGGACACGGCTCTGCCCTGGCTCCCGCTGCTGTCTGCGCCCGGGGCTCTGCAGCACGCCTATCGCAGTTTAAATAGAATAAATACAGTGAAGAAAACAGTAAAATCTTCAATAAAGAGGCAAAAGGAAAGACAACAGCAGGTCCAGGGGTCCAACCAAACTCCACGTGGTCTCTGGATTAGTTACTGAGGAAGTTCTATGAGAGCACATTAAGTTCGCAGCCGGAGACTCTCTTACCGCTGTCCTTATATTGAAACCTCGTATTCTCTTGTTTCCTGAAAAGAAGGAAAAGCCAGTTGAGGGCAGCAGCTGCATTTCAAGATAATCCTCCCATTCCTAGGCAGCAGGAGATGCCTTGGCTGTTGTTTTGCTCCTGGGGAAGCTGTGCCCTCCCTGCCAGGACCCTGCAGCCCCCTCTGCCTCCTCCTGCCCAGCAGAGCCCCCTGGCCCCTTGGGGATGGAGCTTTCCATCCCATTGCTCAGCGCTCCTGCGTCACGACAGCTTGCCTCATGCCCGGTGAAACCCACATTTCCCCACCCAGGGAGGAAGGGGAGCAGCAGGACTCACCCCTGTCTCATAAATCGGATTGTCGAACTCCGTTTCTACCGTGATCTGGCTGTAGGGGTGGGAGTACATCAGGGGCAGGCGGAGGCTGGAGTAGTACCGACACCTGCAGGGGTGATGCAGCCGTCACCAGGATGCACAGCATGACCCCAAGCATCGCCAGCCCCATCCTCCCACTGCCCCCCAGCACCCTAGGGACCCTGGAGCTGGAGGTTCGTGCCCAGGTTCCCAGGGCCGTGCCCAGGGCAAGTGGCTGGTGAGGACATGGTGATGCTGGGCCAGCCCTGGCCACGTCCCCACAGAGCTCTGACACTGGCCCCCCAGCCCGACCACGTGCCCCACCTTGTGAGATAGATGTACGCTCCTCCCAGCAGCAAGGAGATGATCAGCACGGGGATGAAGATGGCTAAGGCCATATTTCCCCCCTCGAGCGATGTCTCTGCAGCAGCTTCTGCTACTAAAAGGACAACAAGTGTTATGCTGGATTTGCAAGCACCTTCTGATCCCATCGCTGCCTCTGCTTCTCCCCTCCCTCCGCCCAGAGGCCATGGTTTACTCAGCACAGTGGGGTTAGGCTGACAGTTGGACTGGATGAGCTTAGAGGTCTTTTCCAGCCTTAATGATTCCATGATTCTATGACTCCTGGGCTCCATGCAGGGTCAGGCTGAGGGCCCTGTGCAGGGTTCATCCAGCAAATGCCTGTCACTCACCTTCCAGAGCATGTTCAAAGCTGTCTTGATTCACTGGAAGAGAAACAGAGAGTTACAGGTACGTAACGGGGTGCTGGCAGCTGTGGGCTGCATGCAAAGCCCAGATTTGGGGTGTCTCTGTCCCATTTAGCCCCAAGCCCCACTGCAAACTTTCAGTTTTCAATAAGCTCTCAGTTTCCACAAGCGCACACATGGGACTGAGCGGGCTGGGCAATCGAGACACCCGCGGGACGGCTCTGCCTGGGGTGGTGCTGCCCTGCGGAGAGCCCCGCGGCCCCAGAGACAAGGTCTCCACTTATTCTCACTAAGCAGTAATTAATAACAGCTCATCCCTGCAGCTTAGTGGCAGTGGGAGGCTCCACCTTTGTCCAGAAAGTGCTCTAAGACAAGACCTTATTTAGACCTAACGGGTCCCCTGGTGCTGAGCTCCCCTGTCTTGGTGGGTGCACGAGGAGAGCATCCCTGCTGAGCCTGGGCAAACCACTATAGGAAGCAACAAAGCAACAAGAGCAAGAGAACAGCCAGGTCCACCCCACCCCACCAGCGCAGTGGCCAGAGGGTTTGCTCCCCCTCCCCGGGGCTGTAGATCTCGCTCAGCTCACATCCAGTAAAGCAGCCAGGTCTCCAATGAGTTTAGCACTCAACTAGAGACCCATGGGGTGTCTGCAGCCAGACAAAGGTCCCTGGGCTGTCCCAGGGTGGGGACAGAGCGCTGGCTGCCCTCTCACCCCCACCGGTACCTTTGCAGATGGGGAGGGGTCCGCTCCAGTGGGACGGCTGGCCCAGGATGCATTTGATGGTGACCTCCCCCATCAGTTCAAAGCCCTCGTAGCACATGAAGGTCAGGGACTCTCCCGGCAGGTAGAGGCGCTTATAAAGTATTTGGTAGCCGTTCTCTGGCAGACCTGGATTATCACACGCCAGTGACTCCTCAGCTGAAAGAGAACACGTCACGAGGTGAGCTCTGGGGAGGGAAGGAGCCTGGGGGGCAGCAGAGAAGGATGCAGAGTGACAGGGCATGGGGAATGGCTTTAAATTGGGAGGGGGAAGAGTTAGATTAGACATTAGGGGAAAAATTCTTCTCCATGAGGTTGGGGTCTCCCCAACCTGGCCCAGGTTGCCCAGAGCAGTGGTGGCTGCCCCATCCCTGGAGGGGTTCTAGGCCAGGTTGGATGGGGCTTGGAGCCCCTGATCCAGTGGGATGTGCCCCTGCCCATGGCAGGGATGGAACTGGATGGGCTTCAAGGTCCCTTCCAACCCAAACTGTTGTACTATTCTATGGGTGAGCAGGAGAAACTGCCTGGACTTACAGACACAGTGCGGGAGCCGCGAAGTCCAGATGGGTGTCCCTGTCTCTCGGCTGTAGCAGGTGAGCAGCGAGCTGCCCTCCAGCACGAAGCCGGGGTTGCACGTGTACTGAATCGTGGTCCCCACCAGCAGTACCGGGTCGGAGATGAGGCGGGTCGAGTGCTCCACCTCCCCTGGGTCCGTGCAGTACATAACTGGGGAAAAGAGACCGTGTGAGGAGGGAGTCCCAGCTCGGTCACAGGGACAATACGGGGACAGCAGGACAAGGCGTGAGGCACTTACTCTTTTCGCAGAAGGGGGGGTCGCTGCTCCAGCTGAGGTCCCACTGGCAGGTGAGGGTGTCGCTCCCCACAATGTCATAGCCCGGGTCGCACTGGTAGGTGATCTTGGCCCCTCTCACCAGCTCCGTGTGGGACGTGGTCTTCCAGCCATTCTGGATCTCGGGCAGGTCAGAGCAGGAGTCGTTGCGGGACACCTCTGCAGCCAAGAGAGATGCTGGCTGTCACCCACCGAGAGACACCCCGTGGCACAGCCCTCCTAGAGCTGCTGCACATGGACACACAGCTCTTCACCGCATCCCTCCCCAAGAGCTCTCGAGTCCCGTGCATGGCCACAGCCCAGCCTGGTGGCATCCCCTGGGCATGGGGAAGGGGCAGCAGGGCAGCAGGAACTGGGCTCTTTGAAGCCACCCAAGCCCTGACCCTAAAAGTGGAATGCTGTGCTGATGAAACCAGGGATTTTTTATTTTTTTTTCCTGAACTCAGGACAAAAAGAGCAACCTGGGAGCACCAGGCTCAGCTCTGACTGACAGCTGGTTTGCTCCTGTGAGGGGTTTCTGCCCTGCTGTCCCTAACCCCGTGCCTGCTGAGCGCGGCCGCGTGTGCTGCAGCGCACAGAGCGGGGCACCTGCAGCCTCGCAGGTGATCTGCATTGCAGCTTGCTCCGTTTGTTGTAGCCAGAGCTGTCAGCTGTGCAAGGAAAACACGCTCCGAAGAAGGCTGCCAGGGGAAGACAGGCGGGAGCAGAGTCAAGCAGTGAGACTGCAGGCAGCCGTGGGGAAGAAACACCCTTCCCAGTCCTTGTCCCTTCAGCATCAGCCACCCTGGTCTGGCAGATGCACCAAAGAACAGTGCGAACAGGCGTCTCCAGGTGCAGCCTAAGCCTCTGTGGAACAGGTTGCTGTGAGCTGGGAACATCCGTCTCCGGAGCCCACGTAGGGATTGGCTTCAGTGATCTCTCCTAGGAGAACATCTCCCTGCGATGCCTCAGTACCACCAGCTTCGTGCCCAACAGTGTGTGTGGTGGGGATCCTACATCTCTGTTTCCACTAATTTCTTCCCCTGCTCTGCTCCGCAGTGGCACTGGGACAATAAAAGGCTGACAGGGACCAAAATTGCCACTGCCTTCCTGCCAGCCTGGGAGAAGGAAGACATACAGGGACACCCCAAAACTGACTGACCCAGGGACCTGAAGTGGGGCTGGGGCTTTCGGCAGGAGCTCAGTGTGATCTGGAGAGGGATGCTGGTGTCACAGCGATTCTCCCTGCTTCCAAACCCATCACGTGGACAACTTGGTGTGGCTGACTGTCACAGTCCCTGCCTGCACTGCCCTGGCAGAGGATGCACCCAGTGCCCTGCTCTCCCTACCTATGTAGTTCATGATGAATCCTTGCCCTTTTCCAAAGATGAGCCCAGCAGGATCTGAGTGGAACTGGATGGTGAGGTCAGGGCTAGAGGAGTAGAGCTTCTGGGGACCACTGCTGCCGATGTACTGCCCCAGGATGCGAGCGGTGAGCTCGTCCCCATCGTAAATGGTGAGGATGTCGCTGTTGGTGAGGTTCAGGCTGGAAAAAAGAGAGCTTGGTTAGAGGGCAGCTTGGGCAGGGAGCCCAGGCGGGATGTGATGGTGCTAGGCTCAAGGGGCAGCAAGGTGACTGCCTGCCCCAGCGCTGCAGCTCTTGGGATGTAGTGGGGTGGGAATTTCCCTGTGCAGCACTAGGAACTGGTGCTTCTTGAGGTTCAACAAGACCAAGTGTCTTCCAGTTAGGACACAACAACCCTGTGCAGCGCTCCAGGCTCGGGGAAGAGCGGCTGGAAAGCTGCCTGGAAGAGAAGGACCTGGGGGTGTTGATCAACAGCAGCTGAACATGAGGCAGCAGTGGCCCAGGTGGCCAAGAAGGCCAACAGCGTCCTGGGTTGGATCAGAAACAGCGTGACCAGCACAAGCAGGGAATTGGTTCAGCCTCTGTTCTCAGCACTGGTGAGGCTGCACCTCAAATCCTGGGTTGTTTTGGCCCCTCACTACAAGGAGGACATTGAAGGGTTGGAGCACGTCCAGAGAAGGGAATAAGGCTGGGGAAGGGTCTGGAGAACAAGGGTTTTGGGAGCAGCTGAGGGACCTGGGGTTGTTTAGCCTGGAGAAAAGGAGGCTGAGGGGAGACATCACTGTCTGCAGATCCCTGAAAGGAGGTTGTGGCGAGATGGGAGCTGATCTTTTCTCCCAGGCGATAGGAAGAGAGGGAATGATCTCAAGTTGCACCAGGGGAGGCTCATATGGGATATCAGGAAAAATTTCTTCACCAAAAGGGTTCTCAAGCACTGGCAGAGGCTGCGAGGGAGGTGGTTGAGTCCCCATCCCTGGAGGGGTTTCAAACACAGGCAGATGAGGTGCTCAGGGATCTGGTTTAGTAGCGGACAGGTATGGTTGGTGGACTCAATGATCTCAAAGGTCTTTTCCAACCAAGCGATTCTACAATTCCTCACGGCCAGCAGAGAGCAGTGGCAGCCCAGGAATGGTGCATGAGCTGGAGCTGCTGGGCAGGGCTGGCTGGGATCCTGCCAGGCGGCAGCAATCTCTGCTCCAGAGCCAGAACCAGCACTGCAGCCTCCATCCATCCCCTCTGCAGCAGGGATGTGGCTGCCTCTCGAGCAGGAGGGGACAAGGGGCTCTCTCCTTGCCCCCAGGCAAAGGGCAGGTGATGGATGCTTATCCCGGGGAAACATTGCTGTGGGGCTGGCAGCTGTTTCTCTTGCCTTGCCAGCTGCCTGCTTGGTGCTGGTAGCGGTAGAGTGGGGGAAACCATCAGAAAGACCCCAAGGATGAGCATGGACATCACCTTCTCCCACTGACGGCTCTGCCTCACCCTGTGTTTCAGCCAGGAGAGAGCCCCTCATCCCCTCCTGCTCAAGGGGCAGCTGCAGCCCTGCAGTGCTTGGGATAAATGCAGGAGAGGATGGGGAAGAAAGGGGCTGGGGCAGGGACACCATGTCCTCCCCTTTCTCCATGGGGAAGAGGGGTGATGGGGAGCATCAGGATGCTCCTGGCCCCACGGGAGGGGTCTCCATCAGGTTGGAGCCTGAAGCAACTTTCCGAGCCAGGCCTGGACTCCTGCACACAGGCAGGATCCGACCGGCTGCGTTTCATAAGACTCGTGGGCCCAGGACACGCTCGGTCACCACGGGACCTGCCCATCTCATTCAGCCTTGTCTGGAGATGCCTGAGCCAATCCCCAAATGTTTTATTAAGAATGTTCTTGGAAGGCACCCAGCTAATCCCCGTGGCAAGCTGACATTTGTAGTAAATCTCTGCTTTCTGTCAAACACGATTTTCCCGGTGACATTTATGTTTGATGACTTCAAATCACTTGGCCTCCAGATCTGCTCAGCCCAAAGCACCCACAAAGCCGGCAGAGATGCACGGGGAGCTCCGACTTGTGATTTTTACAGGAAGCTTTAAAGCGTTTATGATTCTAAGCCCCTGCTTGAAACATGCCCTCCTCTTCAAAACCCAAAATAGCATGGAAGGAGATTCCCTTTGCATTGGCAGCGTAATCATGCCAAGGGCTCTCAGCCTGGCATCAAATCCCATATCCCTCTGACCCCTGGACGTGCAGCAAGGGCTGCTGTGCCTGCCCATGCAGGATGGGATGGTTGAACCCTTGCTGAGTAGCTCTGCCCTGCAGCTTTCTGAGCTGAGCTGCTGAACGGTGCAGGAGCAAGCAGGCAGTCAGGAGGGGAACTGATGCACTTTGTAAAGACAAGTTGTTCCCATGAGAGAATGAACGCAGGGCACGGAAGGGAGGGCTGGGCAGAGCCTCCCTGTGCTCCTCACCCTCCCTTAGTGCCTGGATCACATTCAGCCCAGAGATTTAAGCTGAGGTTCCCAGCCTGTGGATGCCCCTAAGCTTCCCTAACCCTGTAGGAACCAGCCCGTGGTGATGCTGGTGTCACTCCTGTCACTGCTGTGGCATCGCTCCCGGTGACTTTGCTCTGGAGGAGTTCAGAAGCTATCTAGGGAGCAATTAACTGCTGCAATAGGTGCTGTAACAGCGCTTTGAATGCGGGCAGCAGCACTCAGCACTATCCTGTACTTCCTCAAGGGTACCCAGTACGTCATAAGTGATGAAGAAAGCTCCTAGTGGGAAAGGATCTGATCCCTGGGGCAAGGGGGACAGAGATACTGCAGCAAAGCGAGCACAGGCAGGGCAGAGGCATGCACCGAGGTCTCAACTACTCACAGCTGGATGTCCAAGAAGAGCCGCTTCTCCTCACCAACGTGGACCCTCCAGATGCAGTCCTCCCCCTCCGTGTAGGGCTCCGGCCAGTTCGGGGAGAGGATCACCCCAGCCACAGCGGTCAGCTCTCCCCCACACATGGCTGCAGGAGCGAGAGGCAGGCAGGGCTCAAACAGGGTCCCTTGTGGGGTTGTGCCCACTGCCCAGCATCACCCCGTGGTGCGGGACTGACCTCGGCACAGCGGCTCCGTGTCGTTCCAGTACGGGTCCCGCATGTTGATGCACTCGATGATGGCAGGACCCTGCTCCAGGGAGTGCCCGGGGTCACACGTAAACTCCACGGTGGTGCCCAGGTTGTAGGTGGGGTCGGAGGTGGTGAAGTTCCCATTCTGGATGTAGGGTTCGTAGCAGTGGCCCCGCTCAAAGGCTGGAAGAGAAACCTCCATAAGCACACGGAGATGGCTGGGGGAGTGGAACTGGCAGGAAGATGTGCCAGGAAGGGTTTGGTTGGACATAAGGCAAAGGTTCTTCACGCAGAGGGTGGTGGAGCACAGGAGCAGCTCCCCAGGGAAGCAGTCACAGCACCAGGCCCTCAGACACACAGTGAGAATGCTGGGGTCATCCTGTGCAGGGACAGGAGCTGGATTTGATGATCCTTGTGTGTCCTTTCCAACTCAGGGCATTCTTTGATTCTATGCTTCTCACATCTAGAGCTTTGGGGCTTTGCTAGATGAGCCCTGGTTTTTGCTGCTGTCCCAGCTAGAAACCCATCCTTCCATCCCCATTGTGCATGGATGGCTTCTTCCATGGTGTATTTTACAGGCAATTAGGATTAACAGCAGTTTAGCTGTCCTGAGCCATGCAGGCTTAACCAAACCTCACTTCCATTGTGTATCAGCATCGGTAATGCACTCGCTGGGTTGCCGGTTGCCGTATTTGCTGAGCAATCTCCCCTGGGATTGCTGCACGTTATTGAGCTTGCTCAGAGGCGAGGGATTCCTGTGGGACTGATCCCAGCA